>NC_053498.1:71300848-71603348 GCF_905171775.1 Rana temporaria
AGGGGGGGGGTTACAGGGAAGAGACGGGAAGGGGAGAGGAAAGGGGGGGGACCCCCCCTGTCACCACCGCTGGGTTGTTTTTTCCCCCTTCCCCCCCCCCTCTCTTTCTTCACCCTTTTCTTCCCTCCTTCTTTCCCCCCCTCCCCAATCCACCTTTCTTCCCCCCCCCTCTCATCCCCCCCCTTTCCCCCCCCCTTTTTTTCCTCCTTCCCCCCCCCTTCTTTTTTCCCCTTCTTTCCCCCCCCCTTTTCCTCTCCCCTTCCCGTCTCTTCCCTGTAACCCCCCCCTTTTTTCCCTTTTCCTTCCCCCCCCCTTTCCTTTCCTTTCCCCCACTCCATTTTAGTGTTCCTTCCTTACCTTTCCCTGCGTCTTTGTCCTTCTTCTCACCCATTATCCCCCTTTCCCCTTTCTTTTTCCTCTCCTTTCCTCTAATTCTTTCTCCCCCCCCCCCTCCTCCCCACTCTCCTCCCTTGTTTCCTCCTTTTCCCCCTCCCCCTCCCCTTCTCCTCTTTACTTTCCCTACCTTGCCAGGATATGGTGCTCTGGGGTCTTACATGTATAGCCTTATTGGCATGACTATACATATATGTGATACATGTGCCTATATGTCTCAGTTTACTGCTCCCTGCTAGCCAGGTTATTGATGTGCTAATGTCCCCTCACTATTTCTAAAGGTTAATTGATCTATTGTGTTGTGTGAAGGAGAGCTGGGTTTAAGTGGCTTGTGTTAATTATTCTGATTGCTTCATTGTGGTAATTATCTCTCTATATGCGGGGTCGAGCGGTCTGGTTGATGTATTCAGTACAGCTAGTGCTCAGCGTCATTGATGTCATTGTCTAAAGAAAATGTGTTTTTAGCATCGGCCCCGTCGTGTCTGCCTATAATCTGTATGGAAGCCCCAGTGTGAGGGGGGCGGAGATTTGTCATTGTAACAGTTTTGGAAATGACATATAAGCTGTGTGTGTTATAACATTAAAGTCTGTGTTGTTCAAGCAGTAAGCTGGTCTCATGTGTGGCTTTCTGGGCGATTCCAGGGATATCCCTCCTCGTGGAGTATTGGGGTGATTTTCGTTATGGGAAGAAGGGAACGTTGACGGGGATATCATACCGATACCGTCACAATTGGTTGGTAGCAGTGGGATTTTTCCCTTCTATTCCCCTTTACACCCGGATTCCAAGCAGACACTGGAAGAACTACTGGAAGTTTGTGGAAGGATTGCTAGCAACAAAACCAAGCGGGTCATCATAGCAGAATCAATGAAGCTAGACCAGGAGGACGGGATTGCAGCAACGCCAGCAGTACAAGAGATGGAGACACCAGTGATTCAGGAGGAGGAATCGCCAGCCAACAAGCTAATGAGAGAGAAGCTAGCGTGGTTCGGCCCGAACCCAACGCCAGATGTGGTACTGAAAGTGATGGACCTGTTAGCGAAGGAGGCTAAAGAAATAAGGGACGCAGAACTACAGAAGGATAAACAAATAAGGGACGCAGAACTACAGAAGGATAAACAAATAAGGGACGCAGAACTACAGTTAAAACTGGCAGCAGTCCAACAAGCAGCCGCACCTTCTACGAACAGTGAGTACAGCACAGCAGACGCAAGGAAGATTCCGTTTAGCGCTTTTAAAGCTTTTGATGAAAAGGACTGTGAGATTGATAACTTCCTGGCGGATTTTGAGCGACAATGTAACCTGCACCGAATAGCTAGAGGAGACTGGGTTGCAATATTGTCAGGCAAACTGTCAGGCAAAGCTTCTGATGCTTTCCGGACCGTGCCAGATCAGGATATTCATAGCTACGCCCGGGTTAAAGAAGTGCTCCTGGCTCGTTATGCAGTAACCCCAGAGTCCCACCGACAGAAGTTCAGGGACTCACGCAAAACCACGAAAGACTCTTATGCGGAATGGGCATGCCAATTGTCCCGGTCGGCCTCTAACTGGGCTAACAGCAGCCAGGCCACCACCGCAGAGGACATTTTGCAACTAATGCTCCTGGAGCAATTTTACAATCACATCCAGACGGACGTCAAGGATTGGGTGAGAGATCGCAGGCCCATGACTCTACCAGAGGCCGCGAAGTTGGCGGATGAATATGCAGATACTCGCAAGACGAACCAGGTCACACCACAGGAACAACCTCCACCACAAACGGTGCCCTCACACCCACCAACCGCTAGATACCAACCTCCTAACAGACCGGTGACATCTAGCCCTCGCTATCATCGCCAGGAGGGCAACGAACAACGCTGCTTCCGGTGCAAACAGCTGGGTCACTTCAAGCAGAATTGCCCCATGAATGACAACACCAGGTCAAATTGGTCTCAACCTGGGTACCGCCCACCAGCAGCAGCCCATTGTGTAGACTCGGCTTGGGATCCAAAGGAGCTGGGTCAGGAAGAACCATTGGGCACCCCTTACGAAGCCCTCATGGTACAATCTGTTATTACGGACAACAGGGAACACCATTGTCAGCTGGTCATGGGCGACAGCCCTGAGCCGGAGGGGCCCTGGAGGGAGCTGGGCAGAAAGAGGCACCGCCGGCCACCCTTCAAGAAGAAGAGGTCCTGGAAGCCGTATAACAAGCTGACCTGGGAGGAGAAGAAGCGACTGGAGGAGAGGGAGTCGCAGCGGGCGTCCCAGATGCGTGCCGAGATGTTCGCCAAGGGCCCACCGGTGGCCCCTTACACCACCACCCAGTTCCTGATGATGAAGGACCACGTGGAGAGCCTGCAGGACATGAGCAAGCAGGAGCTGATCCGTGAGTACATAGAGCTGGAGGAGTGCATAAGCCGCATGGAGGAGGAGAACAACCACCTGAGGTCACAGCAGCATGAACTGGAGATGGAGCTGGAGAAGCTCCAAGAGGAGAACCGGCGGCTGCGGAGGGAGCAGGGGGTGGCTGACCTTATGGGGCTCTGATTCCCCTCCCCCCCCCCCGGACTCTGAGCACCAGTGCTACAGCATTTCAACAAATATAACTTTTTCTTTTTATGAATCTCCTGGGATTGTCACTTCAGAGCCATAACCTGCCCCCTCCCATAGCGGGACACCTAGACGGCGGCGCACAGACCCATTCGCTGTCTTCACACTGACTTCTGGTAACTTTGCAGATCCCACAAAGACTTGGGGACTGACCGGCGTGTGATCTGACGACCCGGTGACATACCTGAGTCTGAAGCAGTTGCCAAGGGAGGTCAGTCATGCCAAACGGAGTTAACCTCTGACTAATAGCTCTGAACCCGTCAACCCTACTGGACCAGGGAAGGTCCAACCGGGTTTGCCGGAGCAGGGAGCAAAAGGGGGGCCATTGTGATACATGTGCCTATATGTCTCAGTTTACTGCTCCCTGCTAGCCAGGTTATTGATGTGCTAATGTCCCCTCACTATTTCTAAAGGTTAATTGATCTATTGTGTTGTGTGAAGGAGAGCTGGGTTTAAGTGGCTTGTGTTAATTATTCTGATTGCTTCATTGTGGTAATTATCTCTCTATATGCGGGGTCGAGCGGTCTGGTTGATGTATTCAGTACAGCTAGTGCTCAGCGTCATTGATGTCATTGTCTAAAGAAAATGTGTTTTTAGCATCGGCCCCGTCGTGTCTGCCTATAATCTGTATGGAAGCCCCAGTGTGAGGGGGGCGGAGATTTGTCATTGTAACAGTTTTGGAAATGACATATAAGCTGTGTGTGTTATAACATTAAAGTCTGTGTTGTTCAAGCAGTAAGCTGGTCTCATGTGTGGCTTTCTGGGCGATTCCAGGGATATCCCTCCTCGTGGAGTATTGGGGTGATTTTCGTTATGGGAAGAAGGGAACGTTGACGGGGATATCATACCGATACCGTCACAATATACATTCTTCTTTACATCTAGAATTCCACGATTTATTATCCCCCTGTTCGCCGCGGGGGGAACCCCCCTGAACCGTTCGGTTCCGTGCACTTACAATTGACCCATTGGGTAAGCCTATATTATTTATTATGTTGATTTGTACTTTTCTTGCTGATGTTTATTACATGTTTTTTACTGTACTATTTATTGTATAGATTGGCTGTCCTGACGAAGCGGCATCCCCGCGAAACTAGTCGACCTTGACCAATCATGGATTTGTACAATTGTTTTGTTTTACAATTTTATATTTCAATAAATCCTTTACATTTATGTTTATTGTATTTTATGAGTACCGAGATAGTCCCCTCAAAACCAATTGAGTGGGCAATGTTGGGTTTAGCTTCAGCTACTATTCCCTTGTTCCCACTCTCCCCTCTTCTCTACTATAACTGGGATGATGGTACATTTCTATCTATATTATTTGCTTTTATATGAGGCTATACTCCCCCTTTTTGTTAACACTGGAGGGGAGGTGGTGGAAGATTTGGAGGCCCTACACTACAATAAATCTAACAAACTATACCCTACATATGCTCTTATGCAGAAGATTTGCAATAAGGTCAGGATGCTTCAAGGAGTTAATGGGTTTACCAAATATAGTCCCATATGGGATAATCATTATTATCAGGAAATAGCAAAAATGACCGTATGGTTTGAAATGGAAACAATATGGGGTGTCCCATATGATTCATATTTTCACAGACAGGAGGTTGAGGTTCTTTTTCTGAGCTTAGGGAGACCTTTCGACTTCCTGCTTCCATGCAATTTTACTACTTACAAATTCAACATGCAGTGCTGTTTAGAGAGGGGCGGATCAATGGTCCTTGGACTCAACGTCAGTCTTTAATTACCTGTTCGAAGTTACCACTTACAAGGGGTTTATATCCTGCTGTTATGCCATGCTGCTGAATCTCTTCCAATGGGATGCCCCCTTGAAAGCGGTGTCCCAGTGGGAACAGGATGTGGGAGCATTTAACCTTTTCGCACCCGTGCTATAGACAGACGTCTACAGCTTGGCACTCAATTGCCAGGAGGACGTCCCTAGCACCCTGCGCGCTGCCACAGGCGTGCATCGGGGAAAATCCATGCCCGCCGCATCACGCGGGTGCTGATGCGCGTGCCTGGCGGCCACAATGTCTGCCAGATACCCGCAATCGGCATTTACAGAGCCAGGGACGTGGATCTGTGTGTGTAAACACACAGATCCACGTCCTGTCAGGGAGAGGAGACCAATGGTGTGTCCCTTGTACATACGGACACCAATCGGTCGCCTCCCCCAGTCAGTCCCCTCCCCCCACAGTAAGAATCACTCCCAGGGAACACATTTAGTCCCTTGATCGCCCCTAGTGTTAACCCCTTTTTTGCTAGTCACATTTATACAGTAATCAGTGCATATTTATAGCACTGTTCGCTGTATAAATGTGAATGGTCCCAAAATAGTGTCCGATGTGTCGGCCGCAATATCGCAGTCCTGACAAAAATCGCAGATAACTGCCATTACTAGTAAAAAAAATCATAAATCTATGATTTTGTAGGCGCTATAACTTTTGCGCAAACCAATTAATAAACGCTTATTGCAATTTTTTTTTTACCAAAAATTTATAGACGAATACATATTGGCCTAAACTGAGAAAAAAAATGTTTTATTATAGCAAATAGTAAAAAATATTGTTTCTTTCAAAATTGTCGGTCTTTTTTTGTTTATAGCGCAACAAATAAAAACTGCAGAGGTGAGCAAATACCACCAAAAGAAAGCTCTATTTGTGGGGAATAAAGGACGTCAATTTTGTTTGGGAGCCACGTCGCACGACCGCGCACTTGTCATTCAAAGCGTGACAGTGCTGAAAATTGGCCTGGGCAGGATGGGGGTGAAAATGCCCAGTATTGAAGTGGTTAAAGATGAACAGTGGGAAGAAGCCTTACAGGCAGTCCCCCAGTGCTCTATGAATGTGGCACAGAGGCTATCGCAGCTCTATATAAGCCTCAGGGTACACTACACGCCAGCTAGGCTGGCCCGTATGGGGGTGCGAACTGACTCTACCTGTACTAGATGCTGTAAAGACCATGGCGATCTCATACATCTTCTATGGCAATGCCCGAAACTGATTTTATATTGGAAGAAGGTCACTGACACTCTCAGCAGGGTTTTTCAGGTTCAGATACCGCTTGGTCCTAAACATTGCTTGCTAGGGATAATAGATGTCCCCCCATGGAGGATATCCCTAGACAGGCTATTGCTCGAGCTTTGTTTCAGGATTTGTCTCAGGATCGCAAACTGATTCTGAGACACTGGAAATCCACTGAACCTCCCACATTGCAAGAGTGGATTACTCAAATGGGTGACACCCTCCGTTTGGAAAAACGTATCTATCGGCGTAGGGGGGCACGAGCCAAATTTGATAAACTGTGGGCCTCCTGGCTGGACGTCCCTGGTCTAGCCCCGGTGGATTTGGTGTATGATCGATTAACCAGAACCAGTGAACCTGATTGACTGAGACGCCTGTCAGTCTACTCTTATCCAAGGAACGCATCGCCGGTACGTCCAGAGGATAAGCATTCAGGAAGCCGACTACAACCTAAGGGCTGTACTCGGAAAGCCTATCAGAGCCGCTGGCTCTGATTGGCACTTCCACACAGCCAACCAGCTGACGTTATTCAGATGGCCGGCGCTCAGCATCCGGCCATCTGAATAGTGGGCGGCAGCGGCGAAAATACATAGATTCATGCAATGCATGAATCTATGTATTTCAGTGGCTGTGCGAGAGCCAGAGGGGGTGTCGCTCCAGCGCCTTCTATGGACGAACCGCCACTGGTAAACACCACCTTTTTAATGAAATCAAATGCAGCCCAACAAATGCAGCCTCACCAGCGCCCATCAATGCAGCCTACCAGCGCCCATCAAATGCAGCCTCACCAGTGCCCATCAATGCAGCCTCACCAGCGCCTATCAATGCAGCCTACCAGCGCCTATCAAATGCAGCCTCATCTGCGCCCATTAAATGCAGCCTCACCTGCGCCCCTCAATGCAGCCTCACCGGCGCCCATCAATGAAGCCTACCAGCACCCATCAAATGTAGCCTCACCAATGCCCATCAAATGTAGCCTCACCAGCGCCCATCAAATGCAGCCTACCAGTGCCCATCAATGAATATTTGCTTGCTTCTATTCATTTGGAAGTCGGGACACAGACACAGTCCTCTGCTGCTGCTGCGCCTCTGACAATATGTGCAAATGGAGCTGCGGCTAACTGCTGATGCTGAGGCTTAGTTGCTTGCTACAGAGAGAAGAGAGTAGGAACACCTGTGGCCGGGCGCCCTCGGCAGCAGGGCGAACTAGGCGGCCTAGTTTACCTAGTGGTAGCACCGGCCCTGATCCTACCTAAAATACGCTAACACTAAATTCAAAAATACTTTTTTTTTTGTTTATTGACTCTGACCATGACCTTCAATTCTTACCCTGACTTAGATCCAACCCTAATCTAGCTATTCTTTCTTTATTTTATTTTTATTTTTTTCATGCACTTTTTTCATGCACTCTTTCTTTGCATTTTTCTGCTCTAGCAAAGAGACAAAGATCTTTTTCTCCATTCTAGAGGAGAATTAAAAAAAAACACAGGGGTGGGCTGAACAGGGATTCATCATTGTGATAGCCAATCAAAGGCTATCACAGTGATCAGGTGATCGGGAAGCAGGCCTCCCGGTTCCCGATTGTTAGTGCAAGACCTGGGGCTCTCACTGAGCGCACTACCAGGAAATGGCACATCGAGGGCATAAAAAAGCCGACATGGGCTATAACCCTCACTTACTCTATCCAAAAAAAAAAAAACGTTTTTCCTTTTAGTTATACTTTAAGCCCTGGTTCACACTGGGTACGATTTGGAACGATTTGAGATGCGATTTGACATGTCAAATCGCATCTCAAATCGGCGGCAATTGTCGGCAATGGCACTGTCCTAATCAGTGCGACGCCGCATCTGCGATTTCAAAAAGTAGTTCCTGTACTACTTTTTGCGATTTTGGGCCGCGATTTACATTAAATTGCGGCCGAAATCGCGTCAAAATCGCGGCCGCGAAATCGCGGTAAAATCGCGCATTTTACCGCGATTTTTAATTCGCAGCAGTGTGAACCTAGGCTCAAGCAGAGTTCCACCCAAAAGTGGAACTTCCGCTTCAAGCACTCCTCGCCCCCTTACCTAGCACACTTGGCATGTCATTTTTTTGGGGGGTACCTGGTTTTGACAGGTACTTTCTGTCCCACTTCCTCCTTCCATCGCTTGGCCACCTTGGTGAATCCTCCTCCCTTTCTGCAATCTTCTGGGATACACGTTTACAGTAGGGTGACCAGACATCCCCGGTTTCAGGGGACAGTCCCTGGATTGAGGACACTGTCCCCAGACCAAGTCTGTCCCCTGTTTTGTCCCCAGATTGGATTTGAACAGGGGCTGGGGCAATTTCAAAGACATTCAGTGCAGAATAAAAAAAAAATTGAATTACACACCTTCACTTCCCTGCCGGGTGTATTTTTTTCCATTATCTGTGCCCCTTTATGATGATCATGTGCTGATCGGAGCGGAGGGAATATTTCTTCAGTTTCGGGTGCATGCTCCACTTCTGTTCTTCTCCAGTCCCGGCCAGCCGCCTGCCTGCCTATCTCCTTGCCTTCCCTGGTGGAGGGATCTTCCTCCGCACCCCATCCAGTTGTAGCCGGGGCACGGAGAGCGAGACTTGACAGGCTGTGAGGCGGGCGGCGACGGGCAGAGAGTCGCTAATTGCCACCATTACTAGTAAAAAATTAAAATATGTCCCCGGATTTCATTTAAAAAATCTGGTCACCTTAGTTTACAGGTCCCTGGCCACTAGGAGAGCGCAGCACGACTCGTGCATTCGCAGTGTGCGCCCGGCTGTGAAGCCGCAAGCTTGGTGCTCACGGTAGTAATGACGGCGGGGGAGAGGAGCGAGGCTTCGGGCGGCCGCTAGACCGTGGGGCAGGTGAGTGTCTGTTTATGAAACTTACAAAACAGTGGAACTCCGCTTTAACCCCTTTACGCCGACAGAACACATATATGCGGCCTCACTGGACTGTTTTTTTGTATTATTTTTCTCCATGGGGCTGCATATATGCGTATCTCTCTTTGTACTGGGTCCTGATACAAGGCATTTTACCTGGGGCTGTGATTTTGAAAAGGTGCATGCACCTTTTGTTTGCAGAAATGCAGGCAAAGCGCGGCCCAGTGCACGCGCAAAAGCGGGCCGAAAAAATGCTGCACCAGATTTTGCACTCAAGGGGCCGGATTCAGAAAGAAGATACGACGGCGTATCTCCCGATACGCCGTTGTATCTCTGAGTCCGGCCGTCGTATCTTTGCGCCTGATTCAGAGAATCAGTTACGCATAGATATGCCTAAGATCCGACAGGTGTAAGTGACTTACACCGTCGGATCTTAGGCTGCAATTCCAGGCCGGCCGCTAGGTGGCGCTTCTATATCTTTTACGCGTCGAATATGCTAATGAGCATTTACGCCGATTCAGAAACGAACGACCGCCCGGTGCTTTTTTTTACGTCGTTTGCGTTCGGCTTTTTCCGGCAGAAAGTTACCCCTGCTATAGCAGGGGTAAGTGCGGCGTATCCTATGTTAAGTATGGCCGTCGTTCCCGCGCTGAGTTTTGAATTTTTTACGTCGTTTGCGTAAGTCCTTGCGACTTCATTTGGAGCAATGCACGCTGGGAAAATTTGCGGACGGCGCATGCGCCTTTCGATCGGCGCGGGGACGCGCCTGATTTAAATAGTACACGCCCCCTAGCCGCGGAATTTTAATTCCGCCAGGGGATTTACGATACGCAGCCGCAAGTTTTGAGGTAAGTGCTTTCTGAAGTAAGCACTCGCCTCAAAAACTTGCGGCGGCGGATCGTAAATCAGATAGGTTACGCGGATCTAAAGATCCGCTAACCTATCTGAGGCTGGGTTCACACTACGGTTTTCCCGTCCGTCAGCCGCATACGATTTCAGTATCGAAAACGTACGGGCCCGGACGGGAAAACGTATAGATAGAGAATGCATTGCAAATCGTATGCACCCAGATGCATCCGGGTGCGTACGATTTGCTGGCAAAACGTTTTTTAAACGTACGCAAAACCGTGTTCAACCACGGTTTTGCGGTCGTTTTTAAAACAGTATGGCAACCGCATACGTTTTCCTTTAACATTAATGTCAATGGAAAACGTACATATGTGCGGTTCCATACGTTCCCGTCCGTTTCAGCCGCATACGTTTTTTCATATAAATCGTATGCGGCTGACGGACGGGAAAACCGTAGTGTGAACCCAGCCTGAATCCGGCCCTCCAAGTTTAGTAAATCCCCCCAGCTTGTGAAGCCAAAGTTTGCAGTACTGTAGATTCCTACTGGTGGCTGCTGCTTATCGGCCATGTGAGTGTATGGAGCTATCTACAGTGGCTACTCATGTCATGCAGTGTAGCTGATGATGATTATGTCACACCAGCAATGTATAGCCACACAGATAGCGGCATTGTAGCCAACCACAGAAGTAACTGCAACTAACCAGAAATCACCAGACAAAGGAAGCAGATACATTTGTAGCTGCTATAGAGCTCTGCTACATATTTGCTAGTATAGCAGTCCAAAGACTGATGAGCTCAAGGATATAAGCAGAAGCTTTGGACTACATTGGCATCCATATAACTGAAAGGCAACACTTTGTTTAGTTTTGCACAGAGTTGTTATTGCAGTCTGTGCTCCTGTGAGGGAGGTTCACCCTCAACCTGTTTACCATTATCATTGAGGGCCAGTTCACACGTGCGTTTTTTTTCTGCACCAAAAACGCATTGATATGGTTTACAATGGTATAATTCGTGCATGCGCAGTCAAGCGCGGGTAAGCGGCGCATGCGCAGTGGACCTGCGATCGGCTGCACTCGAGACGGATCAGCACCGGAAGTGACGTGTGTCCGATTTATGCATAGGTCGGATGTTTTTTACAACCTCCATTGAACAATCTCCGCCCACCCTGTGCAGTACAAGTGTGTGATTCCTAGGAGCAGTCAGACGTCACAGGAGCGTGGACCAATCCGGAATCTCACAAACATGGACCAATAGAAAGCTAAGAGACCTGGGGAAATCCTTGAAGTCTGATTGGCTGGATTTTAGTTTCCGGTAAAGTAGCCAATCTTCCTCGCTGTGTTCCGGTGTGGGGTAGTAGGGAAAGTAAGTGGCCGTGCTGTGCTCAGTGGTCGGAGTTGTAGCGGAGAGCGGACTGCGAGGGCGGCTGTAGCGGCACACACGGGTGAGATAACGGAGACACCGAGCCCCGGTCATAGCAGAGTATTCCCCCAGTACAGGTAGAGGAGGGAAGGCCGAGCTCCTGGCGGTGTATTCCGGGTCTAGACTCCTCTATTCCTGGCTTATTTCTTCTATCACTTCCCTGCCTGCTAGCAGTGATAGTCAGCCTGATTATAATAGGGGCCCCCGATAGCGCGGGGTAGAGGTGCCTGTAGGGTGGATGTTTGTATCGCACGTCTTCTGTGTGTTTTCATGCTCGGAACACGCCTGTTTTGTCCGGAACACACAACAAAGCGCACAGAAAACGTGCATTTTAGAGCTGAACTGTATTCATCAATGGCACCCTGAGTGCAGGAGGTATCGCTGGGTTTTGTTGACAAATGTGCTGTGAAATGAATACACTGCATTCTACTCCAAAAGAGTAGTTGGTGCTTCTTTGGCGCACGTAAGGTTAGTCCATGCTAGTGAATTGGTTGCCCTATGTGCGTTGAGCAGAAATTCATATAAAATGTTCAGAAAATTGCCAACTTCTAAATAGGGATGTCCCGATACCGCTTTTTTAGGACCGAGACCAAGTACCGATACGTTTTTCATGTACTCACCAATACCGATACTTTTTTTTCATGTACTCGCCAATACCGATTTTTTTTTTTTTTTTTTTTTTTTTTTTTAAATGCAGCCGTTTTGCCCCCCCCCCCATGCAGCCATGTGTCCCCCACCCTCCCCCAATGCAGCCTTGTGTAGGTCTCCAGCCAGGTCCCCCCGCAGTCTAGTTGATCAGCGCTCGGGGCACATAACAGCTTTCATTTGAATAGCTGTGTGTTCCCCGCTGTACTATGTCATAGCTCCTCCCCCTTGTCGGGGCACTTTGATAGACAGATCAACCGTCCAGTCCTGGGATGGGTGATCTGTCTATCAAAGTACCTGTACAAGGGGCTATATATGACGCCGCGCGGAGGGGAACACACAGCTATTCAAATAAACGCTGTTATGTTCCCCGAGCGCTGATCAACTAGGCGGCAGCAACAGCTCTCCTCTCCTCCGGTGGCATGTTTTACATACCCGAGGACTGCTCTCCTCTCTGCCAGCTCTCCTTCTCCTCTCCGCTTCTAAACACGGAAAAACTGACATTTTTTTTTTTTTTAACGTGGGTTAGGGCTCTTTCACACGGAGGCGGACCGTTTCTGGGTCCGCTCCGTGTGTGTCCGCGGGGATCCCCGCTCAGCTGACGGCGGATAGGGCGGTCCCCGCACACAGTGCAGGGACTGCACTGTGTCTGCTCCGCTGTCCCCTATGGGGGACCGGATGCAGACGGACCGTCTGTCCGTCTGCATCCGGTCCGTTCTGCCGAACGGAAGAAAAATAGGGTTTCTTCCGTTCGGAAAAGCGGATCCCGACTGACGCGGACGCTAGCGGATGCTCCATCCGCTAACGGACGCGTTCCCATAGGGATTCATTACAAGTCCGTTAACGGACTTGTAATGAGCGGACGAACGGTCCGCTAGTGTGAAAGGACCCTTACTATCTGTCAAGTTAAATTGTTCAGGAGAGGTTGTAAAAACGTCCCGTGTACATGAAGCCTGCACACTGGAGGCGTTGATGTCAGGGAGCACAGTAACCACTAGATCTTATATAGTTTTGGCCTCTACTATGTTACAGAAGCTTTGAAATGAGGTGATCGTTCTCTGCTTATTATGTGTCCTTTCTTATATTGAGGGTCTCGGTGTTAGACAGGCCAATCACGGTACGAATTTCCAACCATGGGTTGCAGAAAGTAAATTTTGCATGATTTCGCTATAAACACAGAAATCCTTTCTGCTAAGCAATTGTCTGCTACCGCCTGGGGGGGGGGGGGGACAATCCCCACCAGGAGAAGACAGTGATTATCGATAAAGGCTATAGCAGCCGCTAGCAATAATCGCAAGACAATCCAGCAGGCTGGTTGTAGTAAAGTTGATCGATTATGGCTGGCTTAAGACACGCTGGATGAATTTCGATCAGTGTGTCGCTGTCCCTGTTTGACAGAAGTATATTGTTTGATCAACTTCTGCTGGATGGCAGGTCCCACTGTCAGAATATAATGTCCCGGCTGGGGGAATCCTCCACCTCACTTGGACACGGCCAGCTTTAGCGTCACTGGGGGGAAAGTACATGGACTGCAAAATGAGGGAAACCTGCATTGAAAGGCAAGTACGTGTTTTATACATGCATTGCTAACTGTACTTTTTATATTTTTCCCAAGTTGTGAGTAAAGTTCCTCTTTATTGTAATAACGTCACTGCCTGCTGCTTTTATCTCCATCCTGACAGCCAAGTGAGCATCAAAACATTCCCACTACTTCCTCTCATTGGGTCGCCAAGTTACAGGCAGCAACTCTTGTGGTTCCACTGTAAACATGGGTGGTGATCAAGCTGACCGGACGTTGTATGTGGGGAACTTGCATCCAAAGTCTACAGAGGAGTTACTGTTTGAGCTATTTTTACAGGTCAGTAACCCACGTCTGTCATGTTTCTATATTCCTTTGGTAAAGGTATGTGGACTGTACTAGACAAAGGTCTGATACATATGTGTGAAAGTTACATGAATGTGGAGGATAAGTCTGCAATTGGTGGGAGAATACTGATGGAATCAGAAAAAGGCTGGTGGGGTATTTTTGGCAGGGCTTACAATCATTTCAGGTTTTACCCTACATGTGGTAATTTGAACTCTGATTGGGGCATAGGTGACCTAACTGCTGGCAAAAATGGACAACAATACAAATGGTTTTATATTGACATTTAAACTGAAAATGTGTGAATTTTAAAACGACAAACATGTCATACTTATCCTCCTTCTTGTGACCCCCCCCCCCCCCCCCTGCCTGCAATTCAGGCTCGTTTTACCTTTTGCCATCTCTGCTAGTGCAAACGTAGGAAGCTGCTTGCCATTGGGGCACTCGTGCTTGCTCAATCCCGAGCCAAACTATTTACATCTATTCAGACACACAGCCTGGCTTAGCCTGCTCTCTGAGCCAGGAGAAAAGCTGCTGCAGATATGCAAAGCAATGGACCGAGATCGGGGTTTTGCGAGTATTTTTATGGGCAGGATGGGGAGGGAGCCACTATTAAAAGGTGTGTGGGGGATTTTTTTTTTTTTTTTTGTGACCAGTGACATTACATCAATTATTGCTTTTAAAATGCACTGATTACTGTGTAAATGACACTGGCAGGAAAGGGGTTAACACTAAGGGTGATCGAAGGGTTAAGTCCTAGGGAGGTGCTTTCTAACTGTGGAGGGGGAGTGGACTCACTGGGAGTACAGAGAGATCACCGTTTCTGATCACTAGGAACAGATCTCTCTACTCCCCTGTCAGAAGTGACATCCATCTTGTTTACATAGGCAGATTCCCGTTCTGCCTCTCTGTAGAGCAATCGCAGGTAGACATTGCGGCCATGCGCATCAGTTTCCGGCAGCACTGTACTGTACGCCATTCCTGCAATAGCGCCGCCCTGCTGCAGTATATCTACGGCGGGTGGTTAAGCCCCGGCTTTGAAACGGAGAATGGAGGTGGTACTTTTGTGTGCTAATAAAATTAATATAAAAAATATTTATTGATGCATGTAAATGAATTCATATATAATGTATGTACACAAGGATAAAAATTCCAATGATGGTAGAGTACACATATTAAAAATAAAAAAAAATATATATATATATAGTTAGTATGTGTGTGCATACATGTCTCAATGATCTAACCTATTCAAGAGAGAACTGTGGGCATGGGGTGTCAGAACCCTTCTTTTGTGTACTTTACCAACATAGCTATGTGCTGGTGACATGTTACTGAGACCCGGCAGCCCCCAAGGGCATAATTTCTGAGAACTGTGGTGATGTGCTCTGACATGAAACCCACACAGACCTCCAGGATGGATATGCATCCACAAAGAGTGATCCTCCTGTGTAAACTGGGTTGGGCCCAAACCAACTGTGAGGGACTTCTGTGAAAATAGTGATATAACTGTTTTAGTACATGTATATGATTGTTAATGTTTCTAAAACAATTTGTGCAAATTAATTTCTTTACCCACAAAGTTTGTCATGTCTCTGACACACATATTCCTACGGATGGCCTGAGGAACTATGTTCTCTTCCATCACTACCTGTCCACTGCAATAATCATTCCAAGATGTTCAGACTTGGGGATCGTGGTTAGTCTTTTTTTTTTTTTTTTTAAAGACCGCCTAAATGCTATGTGCTTGGCTTTAAGTGCAGCGTAGAGCTTCAGAAAAGGAATGTCTGCCTTTTGTTTTTTGGATGCTTTGTGCTGCGTGTGGCTGACGACAACAATAATAGATTGCTAGTGCACTTAACATGGCAGGTGGCCCTTTAACTGGTTGCCGACCGCCGCATGTTTATGTACGTGCCATTCTGTGGACGTACAGGCATATGGGCGTACATGTACGTCAATGCCTTGTCGGGGGTCCAAACGGGACCCCCCCGTAACATGCGGCGGTCGGAAACCCGCGGGGAGCGATCCGGGACGAGGGCGCGACTATTCGTTTCTAGCCGCCCCCTCGCGTTCGCTCCCCAGAGCTGAAGAACGGGGAGAGCCGTATGTAAACACGGCTTCCCCTGTGCTTCACTGTGGCGGCTGCATCGATCGAGTCATCCCTTTTATAGGGAGACTCGATCGATGACGTCAGACCTACAGCCACACCCCCCTACAGTTGTAAACACACACTAGGTGAAGCCTAACTCCTTCAGCGCCCCCTGTGGTTAACTCCCAAACTGCAACTGTCATTTTCACAATAAAGAATGCAATTTAAATGCATTTTTTGCTGTGAAAATGACAATGGTCCCAAAAATGTGTCAAAATTGTCCGAAGTGTCCGCCATAATGTCGCAGTCACGAAAAAAATCGATGATCGCCGCCATTAGTAGTAAAAAATTTTTTTTTTATAAACATATCCCCTATTTTGTAAACACTATAAATTTTGCGCAAACCAATCGCTAAAAGCTTATTGCGTTTTTTTTTTTTTTTTTTTTTTTTACCAAAAATATGTAGAAGAATACGTATCGGCCTAAACTGAGGGGAAAAAAAATGTTATGTTTTTGGGGGATATTTATTATAGCAAAAAGTAAAAAATATTGAATTTTTTTTTCAATTGTCGCTCTATTTTTGTTTATAGCGCAAAAAATAAAAACCGCAGAGGTGATCAAATACCACCAAAATAAAGCTCTATTTGTGGGGAAAAAAGGACACCAATTTTGTTTGGGAGCCAATTGTCAAAGCGACGCAGTGCCGAATCGCAAAACCTGGCTTGGGCATTTAGCCGGTTAGTGTTTTCCAAAGGAAAATATATAATATATATATATATATATATATATATATATATATATATATATATATATATATATATATATATATATATATATATATATATATATATATATATATATATATATATATATATATATATATATATATATATATATATATTATAATGCGAATTGGACACTGCAGATCAAAAAGAGGAGGGATCGCTGTGACCAATCGCAGCATCACAAAATGTAAATCCTAAATGTCTGCAGAACATGTACTATGTCATTGAGCACCAGTGTCCTATTCACCAGCCATACCATTGGAATCTAGTACCAATGTTCTGATCACCAGTACCGGTGAAATCGGCCATAACCACTGTCCTGATTGGTAGTCGATGGCACTGGCTGGCAATGTCCACCTCCTCCATTCATTGAGTGCTTTTCATTGATGGAAAATATAGTAAAGCTTTTATCACCTGCCAGCACCAAAAAATTTGGGCCAAATATATGAAGAAAGATTTGCAATGGAAAATTAGGGAAAACCGGTTTTTGAACTTTTTCTTTTCTATAACAAATATGCCAGGGGGATTGCATACCACCAAAAAGCCCTGTTTCATAAAATGATCTAATATTTGTGTTGCAGTGCTGAAAACTTGAAAAAGGCCTGAGCAGGAGCTGGGTTCATTATGCCATCCCTAAAGTAGTTGAAGTCTTACCTTTTTTTGATTAATTTATTACTATTTTTATTGTTTTTTAAATGCAGGCTGGCCCAGTAGCTAATGTAAAAATTCCAAAGGACAAGGATGGCAATACAAAACCGTTTGCTTTTGTGAACTTTAAACATGAGGAATCTGTTCCTTATGCAATGAGTCTATTAAATGGAATCAAGCTTTTTGGAAGACAACTCAAACTTCAGTACAGATCAGGTAACTCATCATTTTAAAAGGATCTCTAACACTGCAGTGGCTGCAGTTTCTGTGAGCTGAGAATTTTGATTTTAACTTGTAGTATACACTGCCATTGAACACATTCACTGTTTACTTTTTCCCTGGAATTGGTGGTCGCTTCTGTGATAAATATTGCTATGTGGCTTGAGAATCAAGCTGCCCCTATTGCATACTGTGAGAAGCACTAACTAATCTGATCAGGACTGTGAGATGATTACTGCTGCTAGTAAGAAAAGCAAATTATCTGCTCCTACACTGTGTGTGTGTGTTGCTTTTTTTTTGTATTTACCTTTTAGTTATGGGTGTTGGCAGAGAGCAGTTGGATAAGATGGTGTGGAAGGTGGCATATGTATAGTAAAATTTGCACATTTGTTTGCATTATTTTTTTTACTATTTAAGTTTTTGAATTTGTTTCTAGGAAGCACTCATGTTACTCAAGATACAAGTTATGGAGCTCAGTCACCACAAGGAAATGGTCACACATCTAACGGTAGCAGGTACAAAATCTTAAATTCATTTCTTGTAGGGGGGGGGGGGAGCATAGCCTGTTCTCAGTGAGCACATATTTTCTTTTTTGCGTTGTATTCAAATTTTTTAGCTTTTTATATATTTGATTGTTATCCTGTATTTGTTCTGCTAATAAAGACACTGTCACCATACCACATTCAGGGTCCCCACACCCATATACTCGCCTTACCCATGATCCTCTGCAGCCTGTATTTGGATGAGTGGTGTCGGTGACTTTTTTTGGTCATGAAACAGTTCTTGAGACTTGACTTCAGAGGAATGTCACTTGCTGTGACTCTTCATAATGACTTTTCAGCAGAGAGGCTTTGCTTCTCTGGTTATTGGCTCTTGAGGTAAAACACAGAAGAGGGGAAAGTTTTTAAAGCATTAATAAGACTTAAAGTTCATCAGATAAACACAATGATGGGAAAGATCACTAACACTGCTCTTCAGGAATGTACAGCCCATATTCCATTTTGTGTGCTGTCCAAGTTACATGGCTCAATATAGAACTTTTGCCCAAAGAATCCTGTCCAGCATTATGCAAATGTTTGATTTACCACTACAGGTTTGTTCCAAGGCAATAACATAACTTAAGGCTGGTACACAATGCCCGCATATTGGCCGCTTCAAAAAGAACTAGCTAATATATTTGTCCAGTGTGTACAGGAGCCTGTCCAACAGAAGCTGAACTAATGTCTGGCTTCTGTGAAATGGGCATGCTGGAAAATCAGCAGCTAACTGGCATCCGCTCAGCATTTGCTGCCAATGATCGCTAATCGGGGGGGGGGCCCTGGCAGGGATGGGGGTCCCCCTGTCAGAACACAATAGCACAGCGAAGGAGATCTCTGTACTTGTGTCAGTATAGCGATCTGCCAGTTTTTGGTTGGGGGTGTGTTTTTCCTTCTGCCCGCTGCAGTGAATGGGGGGGGGGGGGGGGGGACTTGGTGTGTACCAGGCTTTACATTATTATTTATATTTATATTTTATTTATATATATATATATTCAAATTTTTTTTGGTACCAAGTATGTGGTCTGTCCTTACAAGTGGGTTGCTTTCCTTGTGTGCTGCTTATGAGAATTCATTCTTGCTACTGCAAATGCTGTTAATTTGGATGTTTAGAAGGCACCTTCTGGTTTTTGCAGTTGCCTCTGGTGGGTTTTTCTTCCTTGCAAAGTAAAGATATAATGTGCTAGTATGCATCCCATACTAGCAAATTATGTGACACTGTTTGTCTTTAAACTGGTCTTGGCATTTCTCCAAGACTCTCCATTATTAATAAAAACAAACCGGATTTTACCGAACTTTGTGGCAGATTCCTACCGGTTTCTGTTTTGAAGGAATACCTTTTGTTAGATCGTGTCTTGTGCAGGACTGATTTTGAATGGGAGTGACTAATTCCTTATAAGCATATGTGATTAACCTTAGGGAACATCTACCCAAAAACATTTTTTGTTGCAGCAGATGCAAAAAACCTGACTTGTATCTTTGGTGCAGACTTCTCCCAAGCAGGAAATTACATTTTTGGAGGCATTCTGTACACCTGTGTGCAGAACGCCTCCAGGTTGCTATTATGCACACTGTATTTTGTAGAAAATTGCAGTGACTGTAGTTTGGAAAGTAAAGTTAATTGTATTACCATTAAATTACAATATGGTTTGTGTAGGAAATGTATATGCTATATTTTTATTTGCTGTATCTTTTTCTTCACAAAAGTGGAGTTACCCTTTCAGCTCCAATTCCATTTTGTTGCAGGAGCCTATAAAGCATTGCACCAGCGATCAGCAGATCTACTGCAGATCTGTCAGTGTATCGGTTTGCTCTTATGAGGAAGCTAATACATTCTGACGGGAAGAAAGAATGAACTACCACGCTGCTCCATAGTGCCATGGTAGTTCATTGAAAACTACAAGCCGACAGCGGCAAAGGCTTGCCGGACCTTGTAGTTCTCATTCAGAGGACTAATAAGATTAAGTGACATGGCTGAGTGAGCCCCATTGGGGGGGGGGGGGGGTGTTTTTTTTTTTTTTTTTTTTTTTTGTGTGACCGGTAGCAGGGGGCGTTGGGCAAGATCTCCCTACAGTGACCATCAGCAATTGGAGGTGCGGAAGCTGGTGCATTCAACATGTTGCACCCTGAGTTTGGGTGTAACAACATGTTACTAAATTTAGAGGTTGAGGCTTTGTGCAGCCAAAGGGCTCTACTGTATGATGCAAAAGCCTAAAAAGGAAACCAAAAACATAGATATACCTTACCCTACTGAGCCAAATCCTCCTTTTATCACATGCTCTTTCATCTAGACACTGCAGCTTATAGAGGGAGGGATTCCCTAACTGAGACTACTGTCAATCCAGTGGTCAGGGCTAGGTGCTGCTTGACAGTCTACAGGTCCGTGAATAAGCAGTCACAATCCTGATAAAGTGGGACTTTGCAGAGGACTAAATTATTCAACTGCATCTACACTTCATTTTCTAAGTGCTGCAGCACATTTTCTTTAATGAGAGGCCATAGTTCTACTTTTCAAGAAACTTTTAAACTGAGGTCCTGTATTCAATGCCAGCCTACTGGTAGATCTGTTCTTGCTGCAATATGCCTATCTCTTCACATGTTAATGTAATGCTTATGTATCACTGCAGCTTCATTTTTGGAGCAAATATCTTTTTAAGATCAGTCAATTAAAAAAAAAAAAAAACGTTTTTTTAAACATTGGCTATTCATATATCCAAGAGTTGTGGTATTTATAAGTGTGTGCACATTTACTAGATTGTGTGTTATCCCAACTAACATGCAATTTTTTTTTTTATCCCAGACATGAGGACTTGATGAATTACAGTGATTTCTCACCCGGTGCAAACTACCAGAGGTCCTTCTCTTCTCCTCCAGATAATCTACAAAGACAAGCAATGGTAAGGCTTACTTTTTTTTTTTTTTTTTTTTTTTTAGCACGGTTTCTTTTTTCCATTGAGGCTAATGCCCTAAAGTGTTGTGTTTTGTTTTTTGCCTTGAGTAGAAAGTTCTCCTTCATCCTTCAGCTCTAATGGCCAATCGGATTGTAATAAGATTTATGTGCCAATCATCTCTTCCTTGTGCCTCTTTCCACCAACCCCCTGCTGCTCTCCTTCCAAGGAAACTGGCTCTGGTCCTACCTGTCACCCTGAGACCTTGCACTCTCCTGCAAGTTGCTTGGAGGTGGCGAGGCTCTGGGACACTGGGTCTGCTCTTGAACCCCACTGCTGTGAGGTCTGGCCACTTTGCGTGGTCACGTTACAGAGCTTAGAAGCAGTCAGATTTAGAAACATTACAAAACAGATTATAGCGCACACATGCAAAAATGACATTTATCCTGCTAAAAACACCTGAACATATTCAAAAACAGGGGGGTATGGTCATATAGTGCTAAGCCCACTTACTGCGACAAAGAACCCCGAATTAAAGGGTCCTAACGTGTTAATAGAATAGTTAATTCTATTAACAGGTTAGGACCCATCTTAGATGTATAGCATTTTTAGGGTGTGCCCCCCAAGTATGTATTTTAGATTTAGAAACATGTCTCCAACTGCTATGCTCCCTTACTGTACAGAACCCCCTTCCCCCTACTGATACTGCTGCCAACTTGCCTGGATAATTTATAGGAGCTTGCTCTACCCACATAGCTGAATATGCAGCTCGAAGGTATAACCCTCTTCCCCCTACTGATACTGCTGTCAACTTGCCTAGATGATTTATAGGAGCTCACTCTACCCACATAGCTGAATATGCATCTCGAAGGTATACATTTGTCAACGGAATCACTGCAGCAATATTCCCTCTTGATGGGGTACACTGTATATTCAGAGAGCAGGCAAACCGAGGAGGAAACGGCAGCAGAGAAGTGTGGTGTGTGTTTTTTTTTTTTTTTTTTTTTTTTTTTTTAAGGTGGCTGCCCATCCCTTCTTTCTTAAGCTTTGGCAGCGCTTCTCTCAGAATTCAAACTGACCAGCATCATCTCTGTAGCTGTTGGTTAGTGCACCCCACCTCCACAATGGCCCATCGCCCAACTCGACCTGCCCTGTCCTCACATATGCTATCCCCCTATCTTAATTATCACCCAGTCCACCACTACACACTCAAACCCCACAGTTCACCTCTCAGTGCCCACGCCTCTCTCTCCTCTATCTCGCCCCCCCCCCAGCTTTGTTTTTATACTGTGATTTCCGCCTCCCTTATCTCGGCATCTACCACACCTACAGCCCTCTTCTTTTATTACCCATTGTGCCTGCAATCTCCCTTCCACCCCAGACTCTCTCATCCATGCATGCACACACGCCATCCACTCCTGTCATCTGACCTTCAAACTGCCCCCCTTGCTGTCACCACCACCAACTAATTAATAAAATCCAGCTTCGTATCCCCCCCCCCCCCACTCAACACTACACCAGCACACCCCCTTTCCTTAGAACTGTTCCTAAACCTTCCTTTGACCGCTGCGCCTGTGCAAGATTTTCACCTCCCTTACTCTTTGCCCATGGCACCCCCTGCCCCCTACCTGTGCACTGCGTCTCCATGCCTTTACTCAGTCCTGCTTTCAGTATCCCCTTCTTACCACGGTGCCTTTACTCCTCCCTTCACTAATGCATCTTCATTACTACCATCTTACCTCATGCCTGCACAAAGTCCCCCCCCCCCCCCCTTCAGCACTACACTTCACCAAACCTGGCCACACTGGCCTTTTTTTTTACCATCAAACTGAAACCACCCTGGGCATACCTTTTCTGCTAGCATTAATAATAAAGCCAGACAGGCACTATGGTGATTTATATACATATCTATAAATGTGCAATGTGACAAACTTGTATTTACTGCTATTTCTGTCACTGGAGTTGAAGAGGTGGATGGATGACCTCATAATATCCACTTTAACCAATCAAAGAAACCTGATGCATATGTTGGTAAAGGTAATTTGTTTTGGACCAGGCAAACTATTTTAAAGTGACAAAAAGCTGGGGTTTTAACTGACAGACAGTATTTCTCAAAGCCATTTGGAAGTTCCACATCAATGTAGGAGTTCTTGATTTGCATCCCAGTGAACACTTGTAAAACGTGATGAAAAATTCTCCATAATGGGGACACAGTGCAGAAAAAAAATCTGATTTAACTGCTCCACATGTTAGTGTGGCTGAAAGCCCAGTAGATCCTGGTTAAAAATAATACTGTTTTTTTAATGTGGGTTTGTTTTTTTTTTTCCCCCAAGATGAACAACCTTTATAAGCAGGAGTCTAGCTGGTACAGCCCGACCGGTGGCCATTCTACTCCACAGCGATATGATTCTCCCACTGGACACTCAAGAGGCTCAAGGAACCATCCTCATGAAAGTTACAACCGAGATATGCATAGAGTGGGTCAGGAAGACTCTCATTATCGAAGCCATGGTCAGGAAGACTCTCATTATCGAAGCCATGGTCAGGAAGATTCTTATTATCGAAGCCGAGGTCAGGAAGACTCTCATTATCGAAGCCGAGGTCAGGATATGTTAAGTCCATATCCAAGGAAAGATTCCAGATGGGGTCCATCTCACCATTAAACTGTCTGTTTCTCATTCTTCATACAGTATATGTAAAAAGATCGTATTACTAATTTGTATCTTCAAACAGACCAGTAATATGGGGGGGGGCGCATAAAAAAATATTTATTTAGCCTAGCCTAGATGGCTTTAGGCTTGGTTTGTTTTAATAAAAAAAAAAAAAAAGAATTTGGCAAGGGGGTTTTCACTTATTTAAGTTTATTTTATTATTGAAGCAAAATGACAAGCACATCAGTCATAATCAGACTTCCTATAAAACATTTGGTTTTACTAAACAGAGTAGTGTACATTCTGAGACCAACAAATGTAGCTGAATTGCGAAGATTAGGAGTCTCGTTCATTCTTGTCGGAGGAAGTGCCAGCATCTTTAAGTGTTTTTTTTTAATTATAGCTTTTAAGCCGTTTCATGTAATTATAGAATTCATGTATGGGTTTTTTTTTGTTTTTCCTCCAAACTTTATAGGACTGTACATGTATTACCTTTGGTGTCAAGTTGGGTACACACTTGCAGTTTTTCCTTCAACCAGTGGGTTGAATGGAAGAAGAATGAGGGGGAAAGAAATAGACAAATCTCTGCATCAACAGGAGGGATGTTTGATGCAGGGAATCTCTCCTGATGAGAGATATAGTAAATAACCCCCAAAGGCCAATCCACTTTGCACTACACGTGCACTTGAAAGCCCTGTAGATCTGAGTGGGACATGCAAGGAAAATAAACAGCATTTTTTAGCTTGCACATAATTGGATGATAAAATCAGAAGAGCCTCTCCACTTTTAGTGCAGAGTGAATTTTTTTTATTCTGACATGGGATCCCCCCCCCCCCCCCCACTGATCAGTGTACACAACCATTGGCTGTAAGCTCTGATCAAATGCAGGCTTTCCAATAGGTTTGTTGGACAGCTGTACAGACACCAAAAATCTGGTTCAGCAGGGACCAGGTTACAGCTGCCTGATTTAAATTACATTTAACAACTTCTTTAGTATCCTGCAGAAAAGACAACCCCAATCCCACTAACAGCTATAGCATCATTCTGCACATTGCATCATTGTAATTTATTAGGGACAATCTGCTTTGTAGAAAGCGCCATATGATGTTGGATGGCTATAACTGTTTTTTATGTGATTAATATTTCTTTTAGCATTGTGGTTTTGTTTTATCACAATGTTTTTTTTAATCAATTTTTAAAACTTGTAAAAAAAAAAAGTTAAATGGTTTTAAAAGTCACAATTTTTTCACGTCCACCTGATGTTTAAATAGCAGAATATATTAATGTGCATTTTGCATTACAGTGACTTCATATTTAAAAAAAAGTGTACGTGTTTTTTTTTGTGTATGTTATTTTGAGTCTAATTTTCAGCTGCTAAAATCTCTGCACTCAAAAATGTATATTTACTATCTGCTGGCTTTTGAAGCTGTAGATCAAAGTTGCTTCCTTGTTGGAAGCATTATCTGAAGCAGTGGAAAAGGGAATTCTACCTGACAGTATGCAGGAGGCTATAATTATATTACTTCCTAAACCAGGCAAAGATAAATTGTCTCGAGATTCATATTGTCCAATTTATTTATTAAATACGGACGTTAAACTTATAGCTAAAATTCTGGCCAAAAGGCTATCGCAAGTTATAGACAAGCTGGTGCATCAAGATCAGTCTGGTTTTATACCTAATTGTTCAACGGCCGATAACATAAGAAGATTATATATGAATATTCAGGTGCCGGTGGATAATCCAGGGGGTAGGGCTATTCTGTCACTGGATGCTACCAAAGCGTTCGATAGTGTGGAGTGGCCCTACCTCATGGAAATACTGACTAGGTTTAGATTGGGAGATCGGTTTATAAAATGGGTAAAGGTGCTTTACTCTAAACCTAGAGCTAGACTTCGAGTTAATAATAATCTCTCCCTCCCATTTGAGCTACATAGAGGCACCCGGCAGGGATGTCCTCTGTCCCCACTGCTGTTCGCCCTGGCAGTTAAGCCATTGGCGATTCTGCTTAGAAATACATCGGAGGTGGTCGGGTTTTGCAGGGGCCAGAGGGAGGAAAAAATTTCACTATATGCAGATGATATACTTATATATTTAGGTGATACGGCAGCATCGCTGCTAACAGCAATGGGGATAATAGGAGAATTTGGAAGCTTCTCTGGGTTTAATATAAATTGGTCCAAATCAATATTAATGCCTATAGATCCATTGAGGGAGCAGGTACCTGTGGGAGCAGGGCAGATTACTATATTAAGCAGTTTTAGCTATTTGGGTGTGGTGGTTTCCCCGGATATGGCTGAATATCTTCAGCTGAACCTGGGTCCACTACTGGCAAAGCAAAGAGAGAAATGCGATCGTTGGTGCAAACCCCCCTTATCAGTGGTAGGGAGAGCTAACCTAATTAAAATGGTATGGGCTCCACAACTCTTGTACATCTTCCATAATTCACTGATATGGATATCGAATAAATGGTTTAATAAAATTGATACCCAGATGCAGGAGTTGATATGGAAGAAAAAGGTAGCCAGGATTAGTTTAACCACTATGCAATATGGAAAAGATAGGGGGGGGGGTTGGCGGTACCTCACCCCAAAATTTACTTTTTAGCCTCTCAGATACAGCAGCTGGCGGGTTGGGGATGGGAAGAAAGAGTAGACCCAAATAGAAATATGGTAACCGGAACAGCTCCCACATTGAAGGCAG
Organism: Rana temporaria; assembly: GCF_905171775.1. Taxonomy (NCBI): domain Eukaryota; kingdom Metazoa; phylum Chordata; class Amphibia; order Anura; family Ranidae; genus Rana; species Rana temporaria. The sequence goes on from NC_053498.1 coordinate 71,327,032, forward strand.
CCTCCCATCTTGAGATGGGCTTGCCCAGTTTGCCACATGCAGCACCCACAGGAACCCTCCTTATAAAGGTATGGGGGGAGCTACGGAATACGGTGGGGACAGGGGGGGTGTTACCATTCACTCAATATGGAACAATCCTAGATATGTAGAGCTACAGGATTTAGTAGGTTTTACCTCCTGGAAAAAGAAGGGAATTTGGTTCTTTTCACAGCTATACGAGGGTGGGGTACTGAAAATGTACGAGCAGCTGTGTAGAGAATACCAATTAGCCCCACGGGACTTCTATCAGTATCTCCAGCTCCGGCATGCTTTACAGAAACAACAACAAACACGATCATTGGTGGTGACTTTACCGTCACCTTTGACAACGGTTCTGCAAGCAGAAGCTAGGAGAGGACTGATAACAAAAATATATGAGGGACTGTTGGCAACAATTCAGTCATGCCTCCCTTAGAAGCCGTAGGAAGACATTGGGGAGATAGATGGAGATCAGTGGGAGAGGGCGCTTGAATCCGTTCCGGCAGTATCTGTCTCAGCGTCGCACAAATTGTCGCAACTCTTCATTTTACACAGGGCTTATAGAACAGCGCCACAACTACATAGATGGGGAAGAAGGGAAACTCCTATGTGCCCAAAGTGTAAGGTTCAGCAGGGGGATTTCATACACTTGATTTGGAGATGCCCAAAGCTTCACAGGTATTGGGGGGAAGTATCACAGTGTATCACTAGAGTGGCACAGGTACCAGTCCCATTGGACCCTTTAGTATACTTGTTAGGGGCCATTGACCCTGGAGAGTTTACAAAAGGAAAGTACTATATGGTAACTTTGTATTTGTATTTGGCAAGAAAGCTCATTGCACATTATTGGATGGCTCTGGGGGTCCCCACAGGGAAGCAATGGATGGCATATGTCAACTCCCTGTTGGGAAGAGAACACTTGGCTTACAAACGTAGGAAAGCAGAGGGTAAATTTGAGGAGATTTGGTATTCCTGGTTGAGAGATGCGAGTGTCGCACCACCAAAATTGGTGACGGATAGATTTTCTATGTAGAGTGCAGAGGACAGGGGGGGAGGGGGGGATATAAAAAGATAGAGACGTACATTGGCATAGTATAGGAATATAAAAATGTGGTATAATGTATGTCAAATGAAATGGATGCCGAATAGGCATATATATGTATGAAAAAAATAAAATAAATAAACTGAAATGAAACTTTTTGGGGGACCAGTGACGCCTATACAATGATGAGTGCTGTAACAATGCACTAATTACGGTATAAATGTCACTAGCAGGGAAGAGGGTTAACACTGGGGGCGATCAAATTTTCTCTAGAGGGGGTTTCAGTGAAGGGAAAAGAGATCCATGATTCAGCTTGGCTATATCTCAAGTTCTCTGTCCCTTACTGACAGATCCACTGTTTGCCTTGTTTAGACAGACGGCTGATCTGTCTCTTCTGTGAAAAATCGGTGGGTCGCAGTGACCGTCAGAACCGATGATTTGCTCCTGCTATGTCCATTCACAGTGGGAGTGGTGCGTGCACAAAATCCATGTACCTGTATGTGATTTTGCGCAGGGGGGGTGCACACTCCACACACCGGGTGGGCAGTCCGGAACCTGGTTAAAGTATAACTAAAGGCATAACTTTCCCTCACTTTGGCTTCCTATTTTTTGTCAGACAGGAAGTGAAGGGAACATTTCTGAATGGGGGAAGAAGACTGACAAGGGTTACAACCCCTCCCTTAGGCTATGCCAAATGGGAGGGGGGAGAAAGAGAGATAATGTCCTGACTTTTTTTTTACTTTTTTGTTTTAAAGCAGAACTTTTACATGTCCTTTTTGCTGATTTTTTACCTTCAATGAATGTCATATTCTTGTTGGCTCAGTAATTGCTGTGAAATAGTCTGGTAATTCTTAAAGCGGAGCTCCACCTTAAAGTGGAACTTCTGCTTATTGGATCCCTCCCCCCTCCGGTGTCACATTTGACACCTTTCAGGGGGAGGGGGGTGCAGATACCTGTCAAAGACAGATATTTGCACCCACTTCCGGGATTCCTCATTGCGGGGATTCTGCGGGTAGTGCGTCACTTCCCTCCTGTTGTGTTCTGGGAAACACTCGGCTTCCAGAACACAGCGGGAACCAGTGAGGACGGCGCTGTGCGTTTCCCGCATGCGCCGTAGGGAATCGGGCAGTGAAGCCGGAGTGCTTCACCACATGATTCCCTCAACGAGGATAGCGGTGGGGGCAGCAGATAGACGAGGGATTGCTCGTCTTCTGCTGCAGATGTCGCTGGACTCCAAGACATGTAAGTGTCCCAATATTAATAGTCAGCAGCTGCAGTAATTGTAGTTGCTGGCTTTTTAATATTTCTCTTCCGTTCATGGACAGACACAGCAGCATATTGACCTTAGGGTATTATCCTCCTTTCTAGGAGATTGACTAGGCAGAAAAACAGCATGTTAAGTGTTAAACACTCCACACAGTACCTCCCAGGGTGGTTCCCCCCCTGGTACATCCCGCACTCTCTGCTTTGCAGCCTCCATTTTTTTTTTCTGCCTAGCAAGGAGAATGACATGGCTCCTCTGGGCCCATGTGCTCTGGGGATTTTTTTTTTTGCAATTTGCTTGCTTTTTCTTTTCCTGCATTTTTGGATCCCAAGATCTACAATCAACTGCCGCCTGGATCCTTGTAGTCCCCCCAAGTTCGGCCATCGAGCATGCGCTGGGCCGTCCACGACATGCCCCGTTGCTCCAGGGGTGGCCGGTGAGCTAATCGCTCCAGGGTACACATATGACTGGGCTCTATGTCCGTGTCACAGTGTGCCGGGCCGACAGCCATGCCGTAACTTGCCGGACGTTGGTTCTGTCCGGGATGCCTCCAGCCGGTGGCTGCAGGACGGGTAAGTAGCAGTCCCCTTGCTTTGGCAGGGTGGTGTGGTTGGGGAGGTCGATTGGGGGTCCGCCCTGCTTCCGCTCCCTCCTTTGCCCATGTTCTGGGTGGCGGGGTCGGCCGTGAGGTGGGGGGTCCGCCTGGGCGCTGTGTCTGCTTAGGGGGGGCTGTTTTTGCTGCCGTGTGTGCGTGGGGGGACCGGCCCGGGTGTCACTGCTGTATGTGTTTTTTACTGCAATCGCAGCTGCCATTTTGACGGCGCCGGGTGCCTTTATTGGAGATTGGCTGCCATTTTCTTGTAGCCCACATGCTCTTTTTGCAAGTTTTTTTTTGCCTCTAGTGGCTAAAAAATCATCGCGAATGGCTCCAGCACACTTCCTGAGGGACGGCACAGCACGGAGCAGCGCTCTGGGGCAGACAGCAGCAGGCCTGGTCGGGTGGTGAGTCCTCTGGGGGGGGGGGGGGGGGGTCCATCCCCTGTTCTCTGCTGCGGCCTGTGGGTTTTGCCTTTCTTTCCAAGGGTGGCGAAAGGGTGGAGCATGGCGTCCGAACCGGATGCTTCTCCCCCAGACATGCCAGAGTTAACCCTTAGTGCCCCTGTGGATGCTATGACGGCAGTCCTAGAGGCGTTTGTTGCCAGGATTGAAGCGGTGTGTGGCCAGAGGGGGGGTAAAAAGTGCACCCTTCCCCCGCCTTCTTCTAGGGATGTCTCTTACACAGAATCAGGCCCAGGTACTGCTCCCGTCCCTGGTTCTGAGGTGTCAGAGGATGCAGGCCTAGTCCACATGGACAGTGAGGATGACTGCATCAGGGTCAGCGCATGATATGACAGAAAGCAGGGGGGGGGGGGCAGAAACGCTATGACAGAAAGCTGGGGGGGGCAGAAACGCTACGACAGAAAGCAGGGGGGGGGGGGCAGAAACGCTACGACAGAAAGCAGGGGGGGGCAGAAATGCTATGACAGAAAGCAGGTGGGGGGGCAGAAACGCTATGACAGAAAGCAGGGGGGGGGGCAGAAACGCTATGGCAGAAAACTTGGGGAAAAATACAACTGGGGAAGCAATGGTATGAGAGAAACGCTAAGCCTGAAACGTTGAGGCAGAAATGTAATGGCAGAAACCCTGGGGCAGCAATGGCATGAGAGAAACGCTGAGGCAGAAATGACAGAAATCCTGGGGCAGAAACACTATGACAGAATGCAGAGACTAAAAGCAAAGACAGAAAACCTGGGCCAGAAACGCTATAAGATAAACGCTGCGCCAGAAACGCAGAGGCTGAGATGTAAAGACAGATTACCTGGCAGACAGAAACGCCATGACAAACGCTGAGACTGAAATGCTGAGGCAGAAAAACAATGACAGAAATCCTGGGGCAGACAAACGATATGAGAGAAACGCGCCTGAAATGCAGAAGCAGAAATGCAAAGACAGAAATCCTGGCAGACCGAAACGCAACGCCAGAAACGCTGAGACTGAACCGCCGCAGCAGAAAAACAATGACAGAAACCCTGGGGCAGACAGAAACACTATGACAAATAGCCCCCCATACCTCTAACGTGACCCCCCCATGTTGCCAGCATGACCTCTGGAGATGCGGGTGGACAGCAGCCCCCCCCCCCCATCCTGCCAGCGTCGGCCCGGGAGAAATAGACAGCCCCCCCCCCGTGACCCCTAAAGAATGGTGGACAACCCCTCCCATGCTGCCAGTGTGACCCTAGGAGATGAAGGGTGGACGCCCCCCCCCCCTCTCCCTCATGCTGCCGACGTGACCCTCACATGAGTGAACAACCATGTACAAATCCCCCCTTTTCTGATGCCCCAGGGAGGATGACCTGCCGAGGGACCGGAGGGGTGGTAAATGGATGGACTAACGGACGGCCCCACTCCCCAGGCAGAGGAGTAAGAGATGGATGGCCCCCCTCCCCAACAGCGAGCGGCCAAAGGAGTGAGTGGGTGGATGCAGCCCCAGGCAAGGTAAGCGTGCGGATGATCCCCACCCCCTCCCCCCCCGGCTTGAACGCTGGGAGCAGCGGCGGGCGGCTCCCTCCCCCCCAGGAAGAGTAAGTGGGTGGATGGATGCGCCCCGAGGAGTACAGCCCAGCGTAAGCCCGGAAACTGACAAGCAGGAGGAGCGGGCAGCCCTGCAAAGCTGCTCACAGCTGCCCGCATGCGATAACAGCGGGCGGGTGGCCCCCCCTCTCAAGAGCCAGCATGAGCCCAGTCAAAAGACGACGAATGAGCGGCGGCACCCCCTCCGATAATGCCCGGCATGTGCACGAGGAGAGATACCGCCACAATTGCTGCGGCCAACCACCGCTCTGTAGAGAAGCCAGAAGTGACGTCAACCCTGAAACAGACGCTGACCCAGCCCTGACAGGGAGGGAGTCTTAAAGGAACACTAAAGGTTCGTTTTTTACTAGATCAATTGATTGCTGTAAGCTAGAGCATTTAAATATCACTTACCTTGTTTTTCCTTTTGACCTCCAAAATACAGTAATCCAGGTTTGAAAATGCCATTTCCTGTCTCTCCTCTTCTTGCTTTCCACCAGCATCTGAGCCGTTTTGCATGGTGGAAAGCAGAATGTGCTCACCCTCTCCCTATGACTACAGCCCTGCGTGAAGATGCTCTCTTATCCCTCACAGGCATGGAGGCTAAGCCTAATGTGAACTGTAGTTCCCATTAGCCCGTGATGTAGCAAGAATGAATGCGCACCGCAAACCAGGAAGTCAGTGAGAATAATGATTCAGGAGTGCTGGAGGTGAATAAAACAGCTCGATTTCAACAGGTATCACACTAGTTATAATGCAAAACATTACTTTTTACTTTATCAGCTACTGTCAGACTTTAATTTAAGAGGAAAATATTTTTGTCTTTACAACCCCTTTAAGTACTCTTAGACTCCTCCCACAAATTCAGACTGGCCTGCGGCCAGTCTTCTAACGTGTAATCACAGAACCAGCGTCACTTCTGGTTTACTCGGCTGCCAATGGCGGCAAATATTATTTTTTTGTTACAGTATTCAGAATTCCTGTTTCTGGCAATCTGAATTCTTTGAAGTGCAAAGGAGGGATTTGGGGTCTTTTAGACCCCTGATCTCTCCATAAAGAGTACCTGTCGCCACCCATTACTGTCACAAGGAATGTTTACATTCCTTGTGACAGCAATAAAAGCGATCAAAACTTTTTTTTTAAAGAGACAATATAAAAAGAGACAATATAAAAAAACAAATAAATACAAAAAAAACATTTCCGCAGCAAAGAAAACGCACATGTAAGTCACGCCCGCTTATGTAAACAGTGTTCAAATCACACATGTGAGGTATCATCAATGCAAGAGCAATAATTATAGCACTAGACCTCCTCCATAACTCTAACCTGGTAAAAAAAAAAAATTTTTAAAGCGTCGCCTATGGAGATGTTTAGGTATCGTAGTTTGTCGCCATTCCATGAGTGTGCACACATTTCAAAGCATGACATCTACTTACTAGGTGTAACATCATCTTTCACATTCTACAAAAAAATTGGGCTAACTTTACTGTTGTTTTTTATTGTACAAAGGTTTTTTTATTAAAGTTGCATTGATGGTCATATCATGGAAAAAATAAAGAAAACTTCAAAGAAAATAATCTAAGCCACAGAGATATGTTCAAGTCATTGAAATTCCAAGAGTAATTATACATAACCATTAGGAGGTTGTCAGCATCATATGGATCTTTGGGAGTTGAAAACACGCTGCACCAGATGAGAGTAAAAACGGTCTTATAGAGTCTCAAGTGTAGCGGTTAATGGACCATATAGTTAGAACATATACATTCTCAGGATATGGTGGCCCAGGGAGGCAAGAAGAAAATAAAGAGGAGGAGGGAGACAGGGAAGAGGAGAAGAAAAGTAGTAGAGGAGTGTAGAAAAGAGAAAGAAAATTAATAAAAATGGTAAGAAGGATAGAGAGTCCGTGGGGGGGGGGGGGGGGGGTTGGCCAGAGACATATTAAATCTAGAAGGTTGTGTATAAGCAACCCAAGGTTGCAATACCCGAAGGAATTTGTCATGTGTGTCTGATAGTATAGCTGTTAATTTTTCATTTATTCTCGGAGGATATTGTGTGAGGAACATAGGGCCGCAAATGGAATTATCCTAGTGGGGGTGAACAAAGAGTGGATATCAACAAAGCCATTCTCAGTCCACCAAGAGAACTAGTGGGTTATCCCATCCTGGTGGAAATAGTGGACAATCTGAAGGAAGGGAAGATGAGGAGAGATCAGGCCCGCCGAATATTTAACCCAATTCCACAACCTAAGGCAGGGGTGCCCAACCAGTGGCCCGGGGGTCATGCATACGTTGGAGTAAGCCTGATCTCCAGATAGGGCAATGAAGGCAACCACTAGAAGCTAAAGGCAGTTTGTAGAGTTGCCAGCTCTGAGGGTGGAAGGTTGATCTACATAGTTTTAGATTTGGCAGGATAGACCAGAGAACGTCGCAAAGGTATCTAGGGGAAAAAGGAAGTTAGGGAGGGCGATTCTGGGATTAGTCATGGACAGCAGAATATCGTTCGCAAACAACGATATCATGTGCAATGTACCCTTTACTTCTACCCCTGTTATATCTGGATGAGATGGGATCGCCTCTGCCAAGGGTTCCAATGCCAAAATAAATAAAAGTGGAGAGTGGGCACCCTTGTCTGGTTCCTCTCTTAATGGGGAAATAAGGTGACTCAAAGCCATAATATTTGACTTGAGGGAGTCATATAATGCTGAAAACCAACTCAAGAAATAGGTGCCAAAGCCGTAATGGTGAAGCACCTGCCTTAAGTAAGGCCAAGACAACGTGTCAAAGGCCTTATTGACATCAAGGGACAAGAACATTGTCGCTAAAGACCTACCACCGACCTATATGTTGAATTTGAAGCAGCCATCTGATAGCATCACCCACCTGTCTCTGTGGGACAAACCCCACCTGGTCTTTCTTTATCAGGCATAGGAGAAAGGAGTTTAAGCGATTGGCCAAAATCTTTATCAATATTTTCATGTCTTTATTAACCACTTGGAGCCCGGGTCATTGTAAAATGACGGCCACAAGATGGCTCTACAATGCGGGGAGGACGTCTATTGATGTCCTCGGCTCCTCCGGCCACTCTGGGGGTGCGCGCGTGCCCGCCACGTCACTAAGGTGCCGATGCACGTGCCTGGTGGCCGCGATGTCCGCCAGGTACCCGCGGTCGGCCGTTACACAGACAAGCACGTGGATCTCTGTGTGTAAACACAGAGCTCCACGTCCTGTCAGGGAGAGGAGACCGATGCTGTGTCCCTTGTACATAGGGACACAGATCGTTCACCTCTCCCAGTCAGTCCCCTCCCCCCACAGTTAGAATCACTCTTAGGGAACACGTTTAACCCCTTCCTCGCCCCCTAGTGTTAACCCCTTCCCTGTCAGTCACATTTAGACAGAAATCAATGCATATTTATAGCACCAATCGCTGTATAAATGTGAATGGTCCCAAAAATGTGTCCGCCATAATGTCACAGTCCCAAATGTCATAATTCTGCCCCTATTTTGTAGGCGCTATAATTTACATATGTAGAAGAATACGTATCGGTCTAAACTGAGAAAAAAATCGTTTTTTAAAAAAAAAGTTGGGATATTTATTATAGCAAAAAGTAAAAAATGTTGTGTTTTTTTTCAAAATTGTCGCTCATTTTTTTGTTTATAGCGCAAAAAATAAAAACTGCAGAGATGATCAAATACCACCAAAAGAAAGCTCTATTTATGGGGAAAAAAAGGACGTCAATTTTGTTTGGGAGCTACGTCGCATGACCGCGCAATTGTCGGCACTGACGCAGTGCCGAAAGCTGAAATTTCGCCTGGGCAGGAAGGGAGTATATGTGCCCAGTAAGCTAGTGGTTAATTAATGTGATCGGCCTTAATTTGGCCCAAGAGGAGTGGTCTCGGTCTGGCTTGGGGATCATCAGGATATTGGCGGTCAATAGATTTGATGTTAAGGATTGACCATCTTTAGCCGAAATTGAACATAGCTGTTAAATGGAAGTGCGTCAAGGAAGTGCTATAGTTCATTTTATTTTGTTTTGGTTGTTTTGTTTGAGTATTCTATTGTATATATATATATGTATGTATCAGGGACTTCTGTTTTCGATTTCCTTATGTTACTGTACATTTGTTTTTGTTTTTTACTTGTTTCAAAAAACTTTTATTAATTTTTAAACATTACATACAAATAAATAAATAAATATACATTATTTAAAAGAACAAACATTATACATGCATACATACATAAACAGTCTCAATATAACCCCTTCATAAAATCTATCTCATATTTATAATTACCTTGTCTCATATACATCGTCCCCGGTCCTAAACCATCTAACTTCTCTTTTCTAGATTAAATAAAATATCGAGAAGTAATAATCCAGGGAGAGATAGGATCTAAAGGATAGGGCGCTATGGGAAGAGGTAGCTGGATGACGAGTTGTCAGGGAGAGAGAGCCCTCCTAAAAAAAAAGAAATGTATTAATTCAACATTATCAGTGCCAAAGTGTAAAACAAAAAATAAAAGAAGATAGAGGGACTTGATATTACCCTCTAAAAAAATAAATCCCTATCAAGTGAGCTCTATAGTGTGTAAAAGGAGGAGAAGAGAAGAAAAAAAAAACGTTTTATTCCCATTATCAATATCGAAGTGTAAGGAGAAAAATAAAAGAAGATAGAGGGGCCTCATACTACCCTCTAAAAAAACACCTATCAAGTGACCTCTATAATGTGTGAAAATAGATAAAAAAAAATAAAAAAATACTCATCATCAGTGCCAAAATATAGGGCAAAAAATAAAAGATGATAGAAGGTCATCATATTGCCCTCTAGAAAATACCTATCAGATAAACTCTATAATATGAGAAACTAGAGAGAAAAAATAAATAAAAATGTATTCCCATTATCAATATCAAAGTGTAGGACAAAAAAATAAGAAAATATAGAGGGGCATCATACTACCCTCTAAAAAGCACCTATCAAGTAATCTCTATAATGTGTGAGAAAAAAAAATTCCTTTCCCCTTTCTTTCTTCTCCCCTCCCCCCCATTATCAGTGTCTAAGTGTAAAACGAAATATAAAAGAAGATAAAGGGACATCATATTACCCTCTAAGATGTGCCTATCAAGTGAACTCTATAATATGTGACGGGTAAGAAAGAAAAAAAAAGAACCCCAAAAAGGAGGAGTGAAGGGAAATCTCCATCCACATCCACCTAAGCATCCAGCTCCTTAAATTCTTTCCATTTTCTCCATATCTTGTTATATCCTAATCTGCTTTCATTATGGATTGATATCAATTCCTACATCCTACTAATTCTATCTATTTCTTTAATCCATTCTCCTACTAATGGAGCTTTCTTTTCCTTCCAGTTCTTTGGGATTAATGCTTTAGCCCCATTCAGTAGGTAAGGGACCAAAGACCTTCTGTACTTTTTCCTTACCATACTCATATTATGGAACACCAGGCAGGGCTGATCCTAGGGTCACAAGCGCCTGGGTGCAGAAATATTTCTGGTGCCCCCACATGGGCATGGTCATTTTACTAACTCCTCCCCTTTACAAATGTTTCAATGGCAAAGACTCAACCACAGAAATGCTCCCCCACAAAGTCTTCATTACCCTGGGATCCTTACATGATCTCTTAACAATAAACAAAATACAGGAAGAGGAGCAGAATACTTAATTGGGACCTGGAGGGGGGCCTCTCTGATGGACACAGAGAGGGCTTTTGTTAGAGACTGCAAACATGATAAAGGAGATGGTAGGAGACTGAAGACATAGTACAGGAGATGATCAGAGATTGCAGACATAGTACAGGAGATGGTCAGAGACTGCAGGCATGATATAGGAGATGATGGAGACTGCAGACATAGTACAGGAGATGATCATCAGAGACTACAGACATGATATAGGAGATGGTCAGAGACTGCAAACATGATAAAGGAGATGGTTGGAGACTGCACACATAGTACAGGAGATGATCAGAGACTGCACACATAGTACAGGAGATGAACAGAGACTGCAGACAAACCTACAGGAAATGGTCCATTAGACCCCTTTCACACTGGAGGCGCTTTAGCGTTAAAAAAAGCCTCATCTGCAATCCCAGTGTGAGAGCCCAAGTGCTTTCACACTAGAGTGGTGCGCTGGCAGGACGTCCAAAAATTTCCTGTAAGTAGCTTCTTTGAGGCACTTTAGTGTGTGTATACACCCCTCCTAAAGCACCCCTGCCCATTGAAATCAATGGTCAGTGCCTGCAAAGCGCCTCAGCAGTGGCACTTTGAACCCTTTAGATGGCCGCTAGTGGGGGTTAAAAGTACCTCTAAAACTACGGTTAAGCACTGCTAAAACTAGCGGCGATATGCCGCCGACGCCCCCACACTGTCGGTGTGAAAGGGCTCTTAGTACATCTCATTATACATCGCATCTGTAGATGGACTACTGAGGCACAGGAAGGGACAGGGGCTGTGTATCCTATGCAATCTATCATGTCATAAAACATCTAGAGCAGGGGCAGCCCAGAGCACGTGTAAAGGGATGCTGACTCACCTCGGTTCTCTCTGCAGCCCGAAATAGAGATGGGAGGGGGAGGCATTCAAACTGGAGTTGCGGGATCCCAAATTCTCAGTGTGAGGAAATAATTCCTGTACATCAGCAGCCACTGAAAACTAGTACCTTTTGTGTCAGGAAAAGAAGTGGCCCCTCCCCCGAGCACTGCCAGAAGGAGGGGAGAACTCTGGCACTTCGGCGCCCTCAACTCTGCAGGCGCCTGGGTGCAAAGCACCCTGCGCACCCTGCCTAGGATCGGCCCTGGCACCAGGGATCTTGTTTCACCTCCCAACCACTTATGAATAATATGTAAAGTCCTTATCTCTTTGATGGAGAATTCTCCATGCCTCCAGTAAGTGCATTTGATGTCATTTATATTTAATTGCTCTTAAACATTTTCCCTCTGACCTCAGTGAAACAGGTTGGGTATCTATTATAGGGTCAAAAACAAAATTAAAGTCACCTGCCATTATAACCTTTCCTTCTCTAAAACCCTCTAGCTTCGTTCTGACTTTTTTCAAATATGCTGCCAGGCGAAGATTTGGACAGTAAATATTTACTAATGTACATTTCACATTAGATAGGGAGCCTCTGATAAATAGGTATCTTCCCTCCATATCTTATTTGGGCTATTTAGCCCTCGTACATTGTACGTGACTATTTTTAATACTACCATCCTCTATATTTTAGGCCTTTGGCTATAACCATTACAATATATCACACCTTTAACATATCTAAGAGGCTTCCTTCCTATTCTCAGAGGCTTCCTATTTTTCCTATGTGCTAAACCCCATTGTATAAGGAACTTTGGGTGTAACTTTTTAACATTCCCAAAAGAGGGAAAAAAAATAATGGCCTCGGTATAGTACCGAGCCCCAATCATAGAGACATACCTTCGATGTCTTATAAAGAGTACCTTGAGACCACATATCCCCCCCCCCCCCCATCACATTGTACACCAATGTTAAGACTCTCTCGGTCTGCGCCCAACCAGGCGTCCTGCTGAGCGGGCCTTTCTTTAGGGAGTCTTATAGATCCCCCTACTCCCTGGTCTCCAAGTTGGGAGCGGCTCCCGGATTAACCACTTGCCAACCGCCTTACGTCTTTTAACGGCGGCACTTTAAAGATGGATATCTCGGTAACGGCAGCAGCTGCTGCCACAACCGAGGTATCCATCTTTAGTGCCAACGGTCATGTAAACGATAACGGTAGTCTCCGCGGCAGATTCGCCGCGAGATCGCCGTTATCGGTTGGTCGGAGAGGTGCCCCCCCCTCCCGCCGCTTCCCGGAGCCGTCGGTAGCGGCGGAGGCGATCGGGTCCGTTCGGCACCTGTGTGGGCATGCGACTGAGGGAAAAATCGCCCCCACCCGTCCTCATAGCTCTGCTGGGTGGAAGTGACGTCAAAACGTCAGTCCCGCCCAGCGTCTTAAAGCAACATTTTTTTTTCTGTCATTTGAAAAAATGACAGTTTAATTTTTTTTTTCTTTTTTTGCATTTAAGCCTAAATATGAGATCTGAGGTCTTTTTGACCCCAGACCTCATATTTAAGAGGACCTGTCATGCTTTTTTCTATTACAAGGGATGTTTACATTCCTTGTAATAGGAATAAAAGTGATTTTTTTTTTTATTTCAGTGTAAAAAATTATAAAAATAAATAAAAATAAATAAGAAAACAATTTTTTTTTTTTTAAAAACGCCCCGCATACGCGAGTAGCGCCCGCATATGAAAACGGTGTTCAAACCACACAAGTGAGGTATCGCCGCGATCGTTAGAGCGAGAGCAATAATTCTAGCCCTAGACCTACTCTGTAGCTCAAAAAATGCAACCTGTAGAATTTTTTAAACGTCGCCTATCAAGATTTTTAAGGGTAAAAGTTTGACACCATGCCACGAGCGGGCGCAATTTTTAAGCGTGTCATGTTGGATATCATTTTACTCGGCGTAACATTATCTTTCACAATATATAAAAAAATTGGGCAAAAATATTGTTGTCTTATTTTTTAATTAAAAAAAATGATTTTTTCCCAAAAAAAGTGCGCTTGTAAGACCGCTGCGCAAATACGGTGTGACAAAAAGTATTGCAATGACTGCCATTTTATTCCCTAGGATGTCTGCTAAAAAAAAATATATAATGTTTGGGGGTTCTGATTAATTTTTTAGCAAAAAAATTTAGATTTTTACATGAAGGAGAGAAGTGCCAAAATAGGCCCGGTTGTCAAGTGGTTAAGGGAAGACATATCTGCTCCCTCCTTCCTCCCCTCCCCCAGGTGATCTTAGTTCATTTTTATTTAAGAAAAGACAAGAAAAGAACCTCTACCCCTTTTATTATCTCTGCCCCCAAAGGCATAAAGAGACCAAAAAAAAGATTACCCTTTCTTTTTCTTTTTTTTCCCTTCCCCTTTCTCCTTCCTTTTCTTTAACCATAATTATAAACATAAACATAGAGGGGGAGGGGGTACAGGTCCGGGAAGAACCAGCCGGGAGGGGAGCTCCTCCCATCTCATCCCCTCCCTGCTCCCCAAGAAAGCATACATAACCTTCCCAATTAAAGGGTCACTAAAGGAAAAAAAATTTTTTTTGCTGAAATGACTGTTTACATGGTATAGAGCATGGGTCTTCAAACTATGGCCCTCCAGTTGTTTAGGAACTACAATTCCCATCATGCCTAGTCATGTCTGTGAATGTCAGTGTGTTACAATGCCTCATGGGAAGTGTAGTTCTACAACAGCTGGAGGGCCGTAGTTTGAGGATCCCTGGACTATAGAGACATAAAAGTTAACTGATTCATTTTAAAAATAGATTAAATTCAATCATATAATGTGCCTACAGTTTCACTTTCGTTTTTAAACTGGTTTCATGTTTATGTGAAGTAAAGAGACCCACAGAACAAAAACAAACAAATCCAGGGCAGTGTTTTGTTTTTAAAATGAATCTGATTGGTTCTGTTAAGTTTTAGACACACAGTAATGACAGCTTAGACCACCGTGAAAAGCTCCCAGTACTGTGGTTATAAGGAGCCAGACAACCAGGAAGTGTGGAGATCACAGCAGTTTTACAGCAACATCAAAGCAAAAACGAGCAATAAGGACATGAAACCAGTACTGCAGTAAGGTAAAGGAAGCTATTTAGCTAAAAAAAAAAAAAAAAAATCCTTTAGTGATCCTTTAACCCCCATCCTCCCTCCCCCACCCCAGAGAGGGAAAAAAAAAAACACTTCCCTCTCTCAAGGTGGGGGGGGGGGGACAGAGGAGGGGGAGGCGGTCCGGGGGAACTTTTCCCATCCCGACCTCCCCTATACCCACTCCCAAAAGGAGCATACACAACATTCTTAATTAGCCCCTCTCCTCTCTACCCTCACCGCCCCCCCCCCCAAAAAAAAATATATACACTAGGCTCTATTCCAGTCCTGATCTTTCCACCTTCTACACTACGGGGGTCTCTTTTCCCAGTTATCCACTTGTATATATTGGATATTCAGTTTATTAACAAATTTGTTTTTGAATTGACAAGAAATGTTTAGTAAAATTTAACTGATTTATTTTTTTTAAAAAAGAGAGGAGAGGATATGATGTAATCATTGCTGTAACACTTTCTCCTTGGTAGAGCAGATGCTGTTATTGAATGAAATTCAGTTAGACTTCTCTCTTCAATGGTAAGGAATTTCACAAATGTATTAACTGCTTAGTGTTTTTTGAAGGGGGTGTATGCATGGGGGATTTTTTTTTTTGCCTGTCCTGATGTCCTTCTTAACCACTTAAGGACCGCCTCCTGCACATATACGTCGGCAGAATGGCACGGCTGGGCACAAGCACGCACAGGTACGTCCTCTTTAAGTACCCAGCCGTGGGTCGCGGGCACGCTCCCGCGACCCGGTCCGAAGCTCCGTGACCGTGGGACCCGCGGACCCGATCGCCACTGGAGTCCCGCGATCGGTCCCGGAGCTGAAGAACGGGGAGAGCTGTGTGTAAACACAGCTTCCCCGTTCTTCACTGTGGCGCCGTCATCGATCGTGTGTTCCCTTTTATAGGGAAACAATCAATGACGTCACACCTACAGCCACACCCCCTACAGTTAGAAACACAGATGAGGTCATACATAACCCCTTCACCGCCCCCTTGTGGTTAACTCCCAAACTGCAATTGTCATTTTCACAGTAAACAATTTTAAATGCATTTTTTGCTGTGAAAATGACAATGGTCCCAAAAATGTGTCAAAATTGTCCGAAGTGTCCGCCATAATGTCGCAGTTACAAAAAAAAATCGCTGATTAGTAGTAAAAAAATATTTTTTTTATAAAAATGCAATAAAACTATCCCCTATTTTGTAAACGCTATAAATTTTGCGCAAACCAACCGATAAACGCTTTTTGCGTTTTTTTTTACCAAAAATAGGTAGAAGAATACGTATCGGCCTAAACTGAGGAAAAGTTATTTTTTTATATATTTTTGGGGGATATTTATTATAGCAAAAAATATTGCATTTTTTTCAAAATTGTCACTCTATTTTTGTTTATAGCGCAAAAAATAAAAACCGCAGAGGTGATCAAATACCACCAAAAGAAAGCTCTATTTGTGGGGAAAAAAGGACGCCAATTTTGTTTGGGTGCCACGTCGCACAACAGCGAAATTGTCAGTTAAAGCGACGCAGTGCCGAATCGCAAAAACTGGCCGGGTCCTTTAGCTGCCTAAAGGTCCGGGTCTTAAGTGGTTAACCACTTGACCACTGGGCACTTAAACCCCCTTAACCGTGACCGGATGTGCAAGGTGTGAGTGTGTGAGGAGTGAGATGTCCGTGTGAGCTCGAGCTGCCTCGCTCCAGCCCCCCCCCTCCCCCTCTGCGTGGGAATCCTCCTTTCAATGCCCGAGCAGCGTGCATCCTACACCGCACAGGATAGCACAGTGGACGGCTAAAATCTTACCTACTCCAATGCCTTCCTACAGCAGCAGCTGTTGACATCGTGGAGCCGAGGAGCCGTGGAGCCGTCAGAACCCAGCTGGGCCCCCCCTCCTTCGTGCGGCGTCTGAGGGGAATCCTGTCTGTATCCTCTGCACTCTGCATTCTCAGCTGGGAGATCAGGTGACTCTAGCAGCAGCTCCGTACTAGTCTCCCCCCCCCCCCTCTGCACAGAGACTCTTTCATCTCACTAATAATAGCAGAGATCCTACACTGCACAGCATAGCATAGCTTGTCTGGACGGAGGAGTGAGTGTACAGCCAGGGAGTAGCTGTGCATGTCCCCTCTTCTCACAGTATTTTGTTGAACCAGCTGAGCGCTGATAGTGTGCTCTGTGCTCTGAGTGGAGGAGGGAAAAAAAAAAAAACACAGCTGTTGAAATATTTGCCTGATCTTTCTTATTTTTGGCTTCAGTTTGTAAAAGTACTTTTTACTGAAAGCACAAAGGTGTTGAAATCCTGATTTCTCCCCCGCTCTGCTCTGTCCCTATGAGATCTAATATAAATACTCCAGGACACCGGGACTCTCACTTCTCCTTGGACAGGTCACGTGAGTAACGGATTGTAAAATAAATGCTACTGGAACTGAAATGTCGATGGAATGCTAGCGCTATTGCTGAGCTGATACTTATGCCTGTCTCGTTTTTTTTCTCTCCTGTTAATGGCTCTCAAAAAAGCCACATGAAGTAGCAGGCAACAGTGCACAGGACTGGAGGGAACTTGTGTAAGCACAGTAGCAGTAGCAGAAACAGCCTAAAATAAGAGCCACTAAAGTATTTTGTTTGAGGGTACACTGAGCATTGACTGGTGACCGTTGGGGATTATTTTCGAGTGGATTGGTATACCAGGAACACTATTAAAGAAAAAGGGGGGGAAGGAAAAACGTTCTTTTCCTTTTTTTTTTTTTTTTTTGGCCCTATCTCTCTGAAGAATGGCAGCAACCACAAAAAAGGGACAGTCTAACCAGGAGAGTGGATGCCCTCAAATAACACGTGCGGCTAAGGATAAGGAGAAAGCAGCGCAGGTGGCTGCAGCGGTGGCGGCAGCTAAATTGGAACAGTCTTCACATACTTTGGTAAAGTCACCTGGAAAAGTGGCTCAGCACCCACAAACACAGGTTAAAAATCAAATAGGGACAGCAACAGATAGGAATAGTGGTGGGCAAGGCTCATCAGTTCCCAAAATAAAAAAAAACCTGGTGGTGGAGCCCCAAGGGGGGGTGCAATGGCATCAGCAAAAACTTTTGTAGAAGTCTCCTCAGCAAATACAGTAGACGACCCCAGGCGGGAGGAAGAGCCAACATTGAAGGAGATATTAAGCGCCATAAACGCATGTAGGGGGTCACTGAATAACTTGACCGATCAGATAAAAGAAATAAAGGGAGAATTAGTGATAATGGGCCAGGAACTGCAAAAGACTGTACAAAGGGTAACATCAGTGGAAGAGAGAGTGAGCCAAGTAGAGGATGAGGTGCATACATTAAAACAACAGATGCAAGAATTAAAGGAACAAAATGGATGGCAGGCATTTAAACTTGATGAAATCGAAAACAGGCTACGTAGAAACAATATTCGGGTGGTGGGCCTCCCGGAACACAGTGAGGGTACTGACCCCATAGGGTTCTTTGAGAAATGGTTCGGAGAAACTTTTGGGGAAGATGCCTTTTCACCACTTTTTGCAATAGAAAGGGCCCATAGAGTCCCGTTCAGAGCACACCTCAGGGATGGACATCCTCGGCCCCTACTCTTGAAGTTTCTTAATTTTACTGATAAAACAGCAGCATTGCAAAAAGCAAGAGAAAAAGGAGACATATTCTACAATGGTTCAAGGATCTCATTATTCCCAGATTTTTCTCCAGAACTTAGTAAACGAAGGGCGGAGTTTACACCTATTAAACGTAGCCTGTTAAAGAACAAAATCAAATATGCGCTACTGTATCCAGCACGTCTAAGAATAATGACTGTAGAAGGGCCCCAATTTTTCGATACACCAGGAAAAGCAGCGCAGTGGCTGGAACAGAATAAAGCACAGGAAACTATGAGCTGATTGACTGGATATCATGGAGTAGACTGAATAAGCGTTATAAATTGGGAATGTAATGAGGGGGAGGGGGGGGGGGTTCGGGGTTTTTTTTTTTCTTTTTTCTTTTTTTTGGGGGGGGGGGGGGGGGAAGGGGTTGGGGATTTTTTTTTTTTTGGGGGGGTTTTTTGGAATAAGAAGGAATTATTTTTTGAAATACCAAGGAGGAAAGGAATAGAAAAGCAAATGCACTTTAAACACATATTAAAAATTAATACTAAAAATAGAAGTTAGGATATGGATAGACATATAATGGGGTAGGGGGAAGCTGGGGGGGATGAAAAGGAATATATATTTATATTCACACGTTAATATGTGTGCACATTAAATAAGAAATAAGAAACCCACTACTTGTGGGGGGAGAGGGGGAATTTAATTTTTTTTTTTTTTTTTTTTTTTGTTTTTTTATTTATATATACACATTTTTCTCTTTATATATATATATATATATATATATATATATATGGATGTATGTATGTATATATATATGTATACACAATTTTTTTTTTTTGTTTTGGAGCGGGTGTTGGGGAGGTGCTCGCGCGGGACCACGACAGATATGGGTGATAAGGGTAATGTAAGGGAAGGATGGAAGGAAGAGGTCACAGGTATAGCCCTAAGGGTTGGCCTAGATAGGCAAGGGGGGAGGGGGGGAGGAGGTAAAATTATATCAAAGCATAGGTATGACGTATCACTTATTAAGCACAAGAGAAGGAAATGTACTTGAAGGTACATTTAAATGCTTTTTTTCCCTAGGTATATTCAAAAATTGTATACAAATTTTATTTTTTCTTTCTTCCTTTTTTCTTTTTCTCTTATATATGATGTTAAGGGCTTTTTTCTGTTTGATATGCCTGGATGGGTATGAGACCTAAAATGATAAATATAGGCTCCTGGAATGTGCGGGGGATGGGGGACCCAGTGAAAAAAGCCGCAATTTTCACTACTCTGGAGGGGTATGGGGTGGAAGTAATATGTATTCAAGAGACCCACTTGACTAAAGAAACAAAGTTAAAATTGGTCAATAAAAAAAAATATCAAAGCCAGTACCATTCTGTCCACTCTTCTTACTCTAGAGGAGTGAGCATAATGGTAAAAACAGGCGTATCATTTGCATGTATAGAGTCTAGAATAGATGAACTGGGTCGCTATATTTTTTTGCACTGTTTGATAGAAAAGGTACCATATGTATTGGCGAATATCTATATACCTCCTCCCTTTAAGATGGAGGTTTTGTATAAATTAACAGAATTTGTGGTAAACAAGGTAAATATTCCGGTATTAGTGGTTGGAGACTTAAATAACGTGTTAAATAGAACAATGGATAGATTTCCACCGGGGACACAGAGCCCAGGGAAAGGAGAAGGGCATCTAAGTCAATTTTTGAAAGAAGTTGGGTGGTGGGATATTTGGAGGGTGAAATATCCAGATATGCGGCAGTACTCCTGCTTTTCAAGTACATATTCTACATTATCAAGAATAGACATGGCCCTGGAAAACTGTGCAAGTCTACAGGCAGTTAGTAAGATATCCTACTACCCAAGAGGGGTTTCTGATCACTCTCCTCTGGTGCTGTCACTGAGTACAGGGAAAAAACGTCCTCCAAGTAATTGGAAAATAAGTCCCTTCTGGCTAGAAGTGATAGGGAAATCAGAAGAAATTAGTATCAAATTAAGGGAATTCCTGGATTTCAACACAGGGACAGCACCAGAGGGAGTGGTGTGGGATGCCCTAAAGGCGTTCCTTAGGGGTATATTGATCCAGCAGGTAACCAAGATCAAGAGGAACTCTAGGGAATGGGAGGAGAAAATCAGGGGAGAGGTTCTAGAGGCAGAAAAGCAATATGTGGAAAATCCAACATCGACTAAACAACGGTTATGGTTGGAGAAGCAACAGGAATATAAGCTGGTGATCAACAAGAAAGTTGAAAATAAGCGCCTATTCCAGGAGCAGAGCGCTTTTTCTGAAGGGGAAAGTGTGGGCCATACTCTGGCCCTCCTAGCGAAAACTAATACGGCGCCCTCTAATATTCCCGCAGTCAGGACGGTAGGAGGTGGGATATCATCTGAAACATCGGTAATAGTGGACACGTTTGCAGTATATTATAAAGAGCTATATAGATCAAAAAAGGGGGAAGCTAAAGTGCAAATGGAAGAATTCTTTAGAGAAATAGGAACCCCAGTTCTATCAGAGGAGGATAGAAATGCTATGGAATCCCCAATTACATTACTGGAATTACAACAGGCAGTTAAAGGACTGTCTAATCAAAAGTTCCCAGGGCCGGATGGCCTACCAGCAGAGATTTATAAGCAATACGGTGAGGTGCTGCTCCCGGCATTGCTAAAAACGCTGAATTGGGCGATAGAAGGAGGAAGGCTACCCACTTCAATGCTAGAAGCAATTATTATAGTGCTCCAGAAGGAAGGAAAGGATCAACTAGATACATCATCTTATAGACCGATATCTTTGCTTTGCTCAGATGTAAAAATCTTGGCTAAGGTACTGGCAACGAGAATAAATAAATTTATTCAGAAATTAATACACCCAGACCAGTCTGGATTTATTCCAAACCGGTCCACAAGTATAAACATAAGAAGGCTGTACCTAAACCTACAGACCCCGACGGAGAATGCGGGAGATAGATCTATCCTATCATTAGATGCCACCAAGGCCTTTGATAGTCTGGAGTGGGACTATCTCTGGTACACTCTGGAGAAGTTTGGGTTTGGTCCATCTTTTATTAAATGGATAAAGCTACTGTATAATTCCCCAAAGGCTAAAATAAAAATAAATAATGAAGTTTCACAGTCGTTTGAATTGGAGAGGGGAACAAGACAGGGATGTCCATTGTCCCCTCTCCTTTTCGCCTTGGCAATTGAGCCCTTGGCAACTGCTATTAGAGCTAGACAGGAAATACAGGGGTTCCAGAGAGGTGCAGAGGAGGAAAAAGTCGCGCTATATGCGGACGATATCCTCCTTTTCTTGGGCAACTCTACAACCTCCCTTAAAACTGCAGTTCAAACAGAAGAAGCGTTTGGACGATTCTCGGGCCTAGTGATAAACTGGGAAAAATCAACACTCTTACCAGTGGATCCGGTAAGCAATATGGATGGGATAGGAATCCCGCAATTAAAAATTGGGGAGAAGATGGAGTATTTGGGCATCGTGGTAACACGTAACCCAGAACAATTTATAAATAATAATTTAGTGCCACTTTTGGGCAAACTTAAACGCAAAGCGGATGTATGGGGACACTTGCCACTGTCGGTGGCCGGACGTAGCAACCTTATTAAAATGATCTGGATGCCACAATTGCTGTATATACTTCACAACTCCCCAGTGTGGATTGATAACCGATGGTTTAAAAAGATAGAGACCCTCTTTAGGACCCTAATCTGGAAAAAGGGAAAGGCAAGGATCAGTCTCCGAATACTGCAGCTGCCAACAGACAGAGGAGGGCTATCGGTCCCGCATCCGTATAGCTATTTTTTGGCGGCGCAGTTGCAGCATTTGGGGGGGGTGTAGCATAGAGGGGGGAGGTAATGCAAGTGGGAAAATGATACTAAGAGGGTCTCCTCATAGATCGGTAATAGAGACCTTAGAGGCCAACTCTTTCTCGGTAAAAAGTCCAACAGTAAAGATGATGGTAAGAATATGGCAAGTGGGAAAACTTGCCTTGGGCTATAAAGGATTAACAGAATACTCCCCACTATGGGAAAATAATAACTTAAAAGAAATTTTGGCCATGGGAAAATTAAAAGAATGGGATAAACGTGGGATAACCAGAGTGGCACAACTCTATACAGACTGCACATTAAAACCCTTCTCAGAGCTAAGTCGGGAATATGGCATCCTAAATTCTATGTTTTTTGCCTATTTGCAGGTTAGACACGCATTACAAGCCCAATTTAAATTACAGCCGGTAAGATGGCAAAAGCTCACGCATCTCCAAAGACTAATCAAGACGGGGGTCTTGAAAGGTCTTATATCAGAATTGTACGAACGGATCAGCGATCAGTTAATAGGAAAAGAGAAGCTGAGCAAGAATAAACAGAGGTGGGAGGAGGATATTGGACTCATAACAAATGACCAATGGGACAGGATACTGGAACTAGGGACAGTGGTTTCATTAGCCCCCTCGCAACGGGTTTCTCACTTGTTTCTCCTCCACAGGGTCTACTATACCCCCAAGAAATGATATGGATTTGGATGGAAGCCAGATGACAAATGTCCCAGGTGTCAAAATACAGGGGACCTCATCCATATGATGTGGAAATGCCCAAAACTCCATAGATATTGGGCTAAGATTCTGGACATTATAAATGCAACCTTTGGAACCACTCTGGAACTTGAAGCCAGGGTTTGTCTATTAGGATGCATTGAAGAGAGAAGGGGGCAGAGGGATATATTAGTAGCAGTTATAAGATGCCTGTTTCAGGCGAGGAAATTGATCGCACTAAAATGGCAAGCACAAAATCCACCCACAGTAGAGGAATGGTTTAACGTAATGAACAGCACAATTGGGAAGGAAAGGGGAACATGGATTAGAAGGGGTAACCTCAAAAAATTTAATGCAATATGGGAGCACTGGTTATGTAAAATAGGCCGCTCACTTTAATCAGGGAAAGTTAGGTAAAGAATAATCTAAGGAAAGGAACAGAACTAAAAAACGTGTATGCACTTTAAAAGTAAGATAGGAGGGAGGGAGGGAGGGTTGGGAATGGGATTGAAGGAAATTTTTAACCTATGCAATTAATCTTTTGTATGCACATATAATGCACTGAATATAGAATATGGATTTGTATTTGCTCTTTCTCTGCTATATATGTATGGAAACAATAAAAAAAATTATTGAATTTAAACCCCCTTAATAACCAGACCAATTTTCAGCTTTCGGTGCTCTCACATTTTGAATGACAATTACTCAGTCATGCAACACTGTACCCATATGAAATTTTTTTCCTTTTTTTTTATACAAATAGAGCTTTCTTTTGGTGGTACTTAATCACCGTTAGGATTTTTTTGTGCTATAAATGAAAAAAGACCGAAATTTTGTAAAAAAAATAATTTTTCTTCGTTTCTGTTATAAAATTTAACAAATTATAAATTTTTCTTCATAAATTTTGTCCAACATTTATACTGCTACATATCTTTGGTAAAAAATAAGTACAAATCAGTGTATATTATTTGGTCTTTGTGAAAGTTATAGAGTCCACAAGCTATGATGCCAATATCTGAAAATGTATCACACCTGAAGTACGGCCTCATTTCTTGACACCCTAACATGCCAGAAAAGTATAAATACCCCCCAAATGACCCCTTTTTGGAAAGAAGACATGCCAAGGTATTTAGAAAGAGGCATTGTGAGTTTTTTGAAGTTGTAATTTTTTCCTACAATTGTTTGCAAACATTTTTATTTCTCACACACAGCATATGCATACAACAAATTACACCCCAAAACACATTCTGCTATTCCTCCCGAGTATGGCGATACCCCATGTGTGAGACTTTTACACAGCCTGGCCACATAGAGAGGCCCAACATGCAAGGAGCACAATCAGGCGTTCTGGAGCACCCAGGCCAATTCTGACATTTCTCTCCTACATGTAAAAATCATCATATATTTCCTAGAAAATTACATAGAACCCCAAAACATTATATATGTTTTTTAGCAGAGACCATAGAGAATACAATGGCGGTCGTTGCAACTTTTTATCTTGCACGGTATTTGCGCAGCAATTTTTCGAACGTGTTTTTTTTGTAAAAAAAAAGTTTTGTGCTTTAAAAAAACAAAACAGTAAAGTTAGCCCAATGTGTTTGCATAATGTGAAAGATAAAGTTACGCCGAGTAAATAGATACACAACATGTCACCCTTCAAAATTGCACACGCTCGTGGAATGGTGCAAAACTTTGCTACTTAAAAATCCCCATAGGCGACGTTTTAATTTTTTTTACTGGTTACATGTTTTTAGTTAAAGAGGAGGTCCAGGGCCAAAATTATTGCTCTCGCTCTAACGTTCGCAGCGATGCCTCACATGTGTGGTTTGAACACTGTTTTCATATGTGGGCGGGACTTACGTATGCGTTCGCATCTACATGCAAGCTACCAGGGACAGGGACGATTTAAAATTGTTTTTTTATTTTTTTATTGTTCATTTTACTTTATTTATTTTAGTTTGACACTTTTTTCCCCAAAAATAAATTTTTTGATCACTTTTATTCCTATTACAAGGGATGTAAACATCCCTTGTAATAGGAATATGGCAAGACAGGTCCTCTTTACAGTGAGATATGGGGTCAATAAGACCCCACATCTCACCTCTAGGCTGGGAAGACTGCAGAGTATGGCTGGGTATCACAGAGTATGGCGGGGTTTTCGCAGAGTATGGCTGGGTATCACCGAGTATAGCAGAATATGGCGGGGTATCACCGAGTATGGCTGGGTATGGCAGAGTATGGCTGGTATGGCAGAGTATGGCTGGGTATCACGAGTATGGCTGGGTATCACCGAGTATGGTGGGGTATAACCGAGTATGGTGGGGTATCACCGAGTATGGCGGGGTATGGCAGAGTATGGCGGGGTTTTGCAGGGATGGCAGAGTATTGCAGGGATGGCAGAGTATTGCAGGGAAGGCATAGTATTGCAGGGAAGGCAAAGTATTGCAGGGAAGGCAAAGTATTGCAGGGAAGGCAAAGTATTACAGGGAAGGCAGAGTAATGCAGGGAAGGAAGAGTATTGCAGGGATGGCAGAGCATGGATGGGTGGATCTGTGACTGAAGTTATCACAGATCCAGCGCTACTGCCACCCGCTCTCCCCCTCTCCTATTGTACCGATCGGTAAAGAGAGGGGAGAGAGGAACCGGCGTCATCACATGACGCCGGTTTGTTTACAAGTGATCGCTCCGTCATTGGACGGAGCGATCACGTGGTAAACGGCCGCTATCAGCGGCAATTTACTGTGATCCGTGATGACCCGGCTGTCACGGATACTCCCGTGTGCGCGCCTCAGTGGGCGCACGGGAGCGCGATTCTGGGACGACGTTATACAACGTCCTCCCAGAGTTAAGGAACCTCCCTGCCGCCATTATTTTTTGGTGTGCAGTGGTTAAGTGGTTAAACTGCTTCTGGACCAGCTGCCGCAGTTATACTGTGGCAGGCTGCCCCCCCCCTGCGCGAGCCGTCGTAGATGTACGTGGACTCTTTAAAGCGGGGTTCCAACCACAATTAGCATTTTTTAAATGTATGTCCTTTCATCATGCGTTTTTTATAATATAAATCCGGTCACTTAATATTTTACAATCCGCCGCCGATCCGCAGAGATATTCAAAAAAGATAGTTTATAAAACTATGTCCACACCGTTGTCATTTTGCTTGTGGGCATTGTGAAGCCCACAAGCACTTACTTCCTGGAAGTGTTGGATGGGGAGTGATAATTGGGTAGCGCACTGCATCCTGGGAAATGATGACACACATTTCCCAGGAGCATTAGAGGGAGATGATGTCACGATCCTAGGTGATTCCAAAGGCAGATTTCGTGGGACTGCCTAGCAACAGGCATTTCCAGATGAGTAAAACATTATTTTTTTTCTTTTTTAGGTCTAATGAGCACAATAATGAAAAAATTTAATTTGGGATGGAAACTCCACTTTAAGACGCCTCCGGTGGCACTGATCGCTGTATAAATGGCAATTATCCCAAACATGTCAAAAGTGTCAGATGTGTCCGCTATAATGTCGCAGTACCGATAGAAATCGCAGATCACCGCCATTACTAGCAAAAAATAAAAAATAATAATAATAAAAATGCCATAAAACGATATAACTTTTGCACAAACCACGTGCATCAGCTCCTACATCACGCGGCGGGCATGTGCGCCCACGCCCTGCCCTATACATGGAGGATGGGGAAATGGAAAGCGCTGGTGGGAGACTGCTTTTTTAAATCATAGCATTTTTTGATTCACAGACTAAACACTAAGGCCTAGATTCACGTACGGCCGCTCTACGTTGCGCGGGCGTAGCATATTGTATTTACGCTACGCTGCCGCAACTTAGAGAGGCAAGTGCTGTATTCACAAAGCACTTGCGTCCTAAGTTACGGCGGCGTAGCGTAAAAGGGCTGGCGTAAGCGCACGTAATTCACAGTAGGCTGGTAGGGGGCGTGTTGTATTTAAATGAGGCTTGACCTCATGTAAATGCATGGCCGAACGAACGGCGCATGCTCAGTATCACGTCGTATTTACGCCCAAAGATACGTCGGCTCAATGCCTGTGACGTGAACGTAACTTACGCACAGCCCTATTCGCGTACGACTTACGCAAACGACGTAAAAAGATACGCTTGTTCCGATGTCCATACTTTGCATGGGCTGCGCCACCTAGAGACCAGCTTTATCTTTCCGCCGGCGTAAGTCTTACGTAAACGGCGTAACTAATTACGACGGGCGTACGTACGTTCGTGAATCGGTGTATCTTGCTCATTTACATATTCAACGCGGAAATCAAGGAAGCGCCACCTAGCGGCCAGCGTAATTATTGCACCCCAAGATACGACGGCGTAGGAGACTTACGCCGATCGTTTCTTGGCCAAATCTATGCGTAACTGATTCTATAAATCAGCCGCATAGATACGCCGGTGGCCATTCGGACTTACGACGGCGTATCTGGAGATATGCCGTCGTAAGTCTTTGTGAATCTGGCCCTAAACACTTACACTTACATTCCATGTTCCATCTCTGCAATGGAGGTCTTGAGCCAATACCCACATCTCCCGTTTATGGCCAAGTGTGCAGGCACGCTCCTGCGAAGCGCATGAGATCTTTTTCTAATCAAAAAGATCCATTGAGTCTGGTAAGCACATTCCCCTTCTGTGCACTTTGGGGGTCTTATCCTTGCGTATGGTGAAGGAACAAGTCTGCACTGTCTGGACAACAATCCTTTTACAGCAAGATTTTGTTTTTTGTTGGTGGGTGGATTTTGGAAATTAATCACATTTTTTTTTTTTTTTTTTTAATTGGGACAATTTTTTATATATTTTTTTGCTTTGTATATTTTTCCTTAGAAAGAGTCAAACACTTTCTTTATGGACTTATATTATGTGTGCAATACTTTTTGGTGATTTATTTTAAAGATTTATTACCACTAATTGTATATCACTGGTTTATCCACTTGGGAGAATTTTATGATTTGTATTTTTCTTACTTTAGTATATTTAATATTTATGAGTGTTTCTTATAATCACTTTCTAGCGCCCTCCTTTTTCACATATCACTTCGTAGTAAGAATTCTATTTTTTACTATTAGAGGAGCAGCTTAATAATGTAATTGAATTAATCACTTTTAGATAATTGGTGCGGATTTATTCTTTTTAAACACCCTGCACCGGAGGGAGATTGTTTCTGTGTGACTTCATTTGCAGAACATTGTGAAAACTATAAAAACATTCTAGTGTGCCTTTACAGAACAATCTCTTTCTAGGGCAATGGTAAATTATTTACATTCTTGAGATTAGCAAATAACACTTTCACACTGATACTTTCTTTTATGTTACTGCCCAGTGCAGTCCCCTCTCATTGTTGTAGATTTCTAAAATATTCACTGCCCATACCCCCTTGTCCCCAATCTGTGTCCCCTTATCACTTATTGTACTGCCCTCGGGGCTCCTACAGGCAGTGGTCTGTCTATTATTATTATTTTTTGGTTCTCTTTACCTACCGTGTTTCCCCGAAAATAAGCCTGGGTCTTATATTAATTTTGGCAACCAAAAACACGGTAGGGCTTATTTTCGGGGTAGGGCTTACTATTGTGCGGTCTTTTCTACCCCTCTAAAAATAGAGAACCTGCTCTCTATTTTCTCGGCAGAGTGTTTCCTGTAGCATACAAGGGTAGTGTAGGGTGTAGCAAGATGGCGGCGATGGCATCAAATGTGGCGCGCGCCGTCGTGTCGTAGTAGATGATGTCACTGCATTCTTGCCATTCAAAAGAACTGCGGTTCTTTTGAATGGCCATCTGTAATGCACGGCAAGCTTGCCAGGAATCTCGTCAGGAAAACCGTTGTTTTTTTTCTGACAGGATTCCCGGTCGTGTGTACAGGGCTTAGGAGGCGGATTGCTATATTATTGCATGCAGTGTTATTTGGGGAACTTGGTCAGAAAGTTTTAAAATAAGAGGCCCAGATATATCATTCTTCTTTTCCAGGTTTTGGGATTAGCCAGCCTGGCATCAAAGCCAGTAGTTACCCAGGGTGTCCCAGTGAAGAGAAAGCGGTCCTGGTGAACAGAGCAGAATTTTTTTTTTATATTATTATTTTTTTTATAATTTATATATTCACACATGCTTTCTTCTATTACTGTATCTAAGATATGTTTCAAACGCAAAACTATGTTTCCTTTTTATTTAGACATGCTTAAAAACAATTATTAACAAATATTTAAAGTAATACTCTTTAAACACTCTTTAAACAGTTTCATTTAGAGAACATTTATCAGTGCAGCAAAAAGGGACATACAGCAAGAGATGAACAGATAGCTTGTTTTATGTACAGAATTATGTAAGAAAATCTAGTCAAAACAAACAGAACAGTAAGGTTAAAGCGGAGCTCCACCCAAAAGAGGAAGGTCTGCTTGTCTGCGGTTACCTGGTTTTGACAGGTATGCTTCCACCTCTGACCGAGTTTGTCGCGGAAATCTCAGCTGGAAGTTCGGCCCTCCTCCTCCTTTCCCTGCCGGAAGCACATAGGGAGCTGGCTTGACTGCTGGTTTCCCTTAGACCCCATACACACTATTGGATTTTCTGCAGATTCTTGTCTTCAGATTTACCAAAACCATATAACATGAGGTCAAACCTTAAGAGTTTTAATTTGTATGCAATCAGGCAGGCACTTGCACTAGATGGTTTTGATAAATCTGAAGACAAAAATCTGCAGAAAATCCAATAGTGTGTATGGGGCGTAAGCCGAGGTAGCGGTGGCGGCAGCATCCGAGAGCTGATTGAAAACTCGGCTTGGACACTGCTGGATTTGTGGACAGGTAAGTGTCCTAACATTAAAAGTCAGCAGCTACAGTATTTGTACAAACATAGAGGATAGTGGCGCTGTAACCAGTAAAGTAAGATATTTAGTCCGTTAGTCCTTATTATGATATTCCCGAATAAATATGGGACACGGTAGCTAGGGCTGAGGGTAGGAACAGGGGAGAGAATGGGAGAAAAGACCTGTACACAAAAATAACTTTAGTCCATACTCCAGGGCAAGCCTTCAGGGGGAAGTTGAGAGCAGACTCCAAATATGTAAAGAAAAAGAGAGAAGGCGCCTCCAGGTTAGGAACAATGACATTTTAATTAAACAACAGGTGCATTTATCCACTTACATCTGAAATAAAGTAAATCCGGCACATGTCCTTAGTCTGGCCCTTTTGGTGAAGTCCGTCCGTAGATTTAAGGCTTTTGACGTTCTCCTGCAGCTGTCTGTGTCAGTGGAAATAGTTCTCTGGTCTGACAGGAAATCTGGATGGCCAGGGTGTTGGGACCGAGGCTTGATCCTCGTTTTGACAGGTACACAGCTCCCACTTCTGCTCTCGGTGACTCGAGCGGAAGTTCTCCTCTCCCCCTCCCTTCCTGCAATCTTCTGGGACACGTCACAGGTGTCACCCCTATGGCGGGTGTCACCCGGGTGCGGACCGCACCCCCCGCTCCCCCCTTGCAACGCCTCTGCATAGCAGTAATGTAATCCTGCAAATAACACACTTCCCATCCCTGCATGGTTCACTTCTCAACTATCGGGCAGCCGTGGTCACCCAGGCTGGACTTCAAACACGTCCGCCTTTGTTCACCATTATTACATGGTCAGTGATGGGATTCGTAGTTACAGAACAAAGACAAGATAGGTTTTTCTTTTTTTTCAGCTCACGGAAATGACAAGAACATTCTAGCAAAATCAACAGGTATTTTCTGAACTTGTTGAAAATATTCTTAGCTGAGAAAAAAAAAAAAATAGGGAAGAAGAAGAATGTAGTCCCCACATCTAATACTGGTAAACTGCAATAGATTTCATTTTGTTCTTGGGTTTGGTTATCCTTTTTAGTTTGTATTACTTGTTTGTAGTTCTGTTCAATTCTGATGAAAGTATACAAATTGAATTGTCAAAAATCTATTTTCTTTTTAAATATTTTCCAGGTAAAAAGTCCCACGACAGTAACAAAAAACAAAAACAAAAAAAAAAACAAAAGAGGGTTGATTGCAGTCACACAACTTGTATATTACAATTATTATTTATAGCTGTACAAGAAACAAAAACTATCTAAATATTAAACATTTTATTAAAATATATAAAAATATGCTTTAATTTATTTCAAGTTCTGTATTTTAAGTCCAAAACCAAAGTGCGGCTTTGTTGTATTATATTTGACATGAACAGAAGAAAAAAATATTCATCACGTCAGTCCAAGTAAATCTGTATAGTTCAAGTATTTCTCCACATTGTTTTGTACAACACCTTCATAGTCCGTATATATTTCCAGTCACACAGAGACTGTCATCATCTCAGTAATCATATGAATCCTTAAATAAAGAACAACTAAGTTAGTTGGAATAAACCTGAAAATAAAACACAAGGCAGGACATATATAAACCTTAGTTCTCTAAAAGGATAACAAATGCAATATTCACATTCCTATTTTATTTTTATTTTTTAAACCAGCAAACAATGCAAAGTGATAAAATTCTTCAATGAATTGGAAAACATTAGTCAGTCAGTCAGATTAATTCACATGCATAATATTTGAACATATTTTGAGGTATGATAAATACTTAAAAAAAAAAAAAAGTGTAAAAAATTAATTTAGTAAAAACAACAACACGTATGGATTAAACCTGAAAACAGTACAGAAGGCAGGGCATATATAAATCTTATTTCTGTTAAAAAATGCGGCATTTATGTTCCTATAAAATCATGCAATGTCACACAATGTTTTGATATTTTATGACCACCTACCTAATCTTGAGTAAGTTCCCCCTTTGCCACCAAAGCAGCGTTTACCTGTCAAGGCATGGACTCCACTAGACCTCTGAAAGTATGCTGTGGTATCTGGCACAGTTACATAGAGTTTGGCCTGCAGATAATACTCGGGTGCCTTGTCGCAGTCTCTGCAGCTTACACATCTATTTGCAAATAGACATGTGCATTTGTTTTCGTCCGAATTTCGGGTATTTTTTATATCGTTTTAACAAACGAAAGTGCAGAATCCGAAGGATTCGACATAAAAACATGTTTTAATTTCGTTGCTACAACAGTTCAATATAGATAGGAGATTGGACATGACGCTGACAATAGCAATCTGTGTATCGAATCTGTGGTCGAATGCGGCCTAACCTTAACTCTATTAGTCCAAGATTATTCTACATAGAGAGAAAAGATTTGACATTATAGAGACAGTGTTGGGGTAGACCATTCGACATGAACGACGAAGAAGCTAAAAACATGAAAACGTTGAATCTGTCATTGAAGGCTTATGGTGTCTGTCCAAAGTTCTAAAAAAAATTTTTTTTTAAATCGGGATGGGGTCACCCCTCTAGCGGGGGTCACCCGGGTGCGGACCGCACCCCCGCAGCAACGCCTCTGCAGGGGCGGCACGACTTTGGGGGCGACTCAGCAAGGCCACCTGAAGACGACTTCAGAGGCGACTTGCAAAATGACTTCTGTATAGAAGTCAATGTAAGTCGCCCCTAAAGTCGTACAAAAACCTTTTTCTTAGACCCCTTTCATACTGAGGAGTTTTTCAGTACTCCTGCCCAGCAACCTCAATGTGAAAGCCGGAGGGCTTTCACACTGAGGCGATGCGCTGGCAGGAGAGAAAAAAATCTCCTGCTAGCAGCATCTGTGGAGCGGTATGTATACCGCTCCTTCCCATTTAAAATAAGAGGCGCATTGCGGGCGGTATTAACCCTTTATCGGCCGCTAGCGGCAAATCCGACGGTATAGCGCCGCTATTTTTAGAGGCGCTATACTGCCACCGCGGCTCCCACCCCAGTGTGAAAGGGGCCTAAGTCAGAGCGACCTGTGTCGCTCCTATTTTAACGATTCTATTGAACAGAGTGGGACACGACTTGTCAGGCGGCTGTCGCCCCTGTGTGAATGGGCTCTAAGTGTCCCTTTAACCTGTCAGTGATCATAACATTTTGGCTGATTGGTGTATATGATAAGGTTTATGAAATGCTGTAATAGCGCACAGTTTGGAATTTAATTTTTTTACCACCAATGTGTGACATTGCACAGTTTTAGATGTTGGCAGCATCAGTTAATTGTTATTATGTCATTGGTTTTAGTTAGTTTATTCTATACTTTTATTTTTTATTGTGTTTTTGTTATATTTTTTTCAGCATGTTTATTACAACTGAATAGTAAATATAAAAATATATTTAATGCAGGTTAACAAACCAAGAGCCAAATCCAGATAACTAATGCAATATTTGCATTAATACACAAAGCAGTTAAGAAGTTATTATCATTTAAATATAAACATTGCAAAATGGTAAAATAGAGATGAAAAATGTGAAGGGGTTAAACTTACATCGGCATCTGCACATCGTAAACAAAGCTTCATTAGACAGCCTGGTGGTTTTTCCGATGACGAAGACGTGTGGTGAAGAGGAGCTGTATCACTTTCATCATAGACACAGCTATGAAAATATCAATATATATATATATATATTAATTTAAACAGAAGTGAAATATACATTTTAGATTAGATCTAATGATCACCAAAGGGCCACATATATTATTCATTATATACAATGCTACTGAAGACTGCCAGACTGCAGACTTAAAGTGGATGTAAATCCGCTCTCATCCTTTCTAAACTACTGCCATAGTGCTGATCTATAAGGATATACATGCCTCCTGCATGTATCCTTACTAGGGTTGTCCCGATACTAGTATCGGTATCGGGACCGATACTGAGCATTTGCGTGAGTACTTGCACTCGCGCAAATGCTCCCGATGCTTCCCCCGATACTTCCCCCCCCCCCCTGAGAATGGGTGGAAAGCGGATGGAGAGGGGGCAGAGAGCGGGCGGAGCAGAGCAGTCCTCGGGTATGGAGGAGAGGAGAGCTGCTGCCGCTGCCGCCTAGTCCCCAAAGTGAAAGCCAAGCCCCCCCCCCACCACTGCTGTCTAGTTGATCAGCGCTGGGGGAACATAACAGCTTTCATTTGAATAGCTGTGTGTTCCCCGTCGTGCCTCGTCATGTATAGCCCCCTCCCCCTTGTCCGGGCACTTTGATAGACAGATCACCCGTCCCAGGATTGGACGGGTGATCTGTCTATCAAAGTGCCCGAGCAAGGGGGAGTGTCTATACATGACGAGGCGCGGCGGGGAACACACAGCTATTCAAATGAAAGCTGTTATGTTCCCCTGAGCGCTAATCAACTAGACGGCAGCGGCGGGGGGGGGGGGCTTGGCTTTCTATTTGGGGATACATGGCTGCATTTAGGGACATGGCTACATTTAGGGACAAGGCTGAATTTAGGGACAAGGCTGCATTTGGGGACACAAGGCTGCATTTAAAAAAAAGTATCGGTAATCGGTTTTGGCGAGTACATGAAAAAAAGTATCGGTACTTGTGCTCGGTCCTAAAAAAGTGGTATCGGGACATCCCTAATCCTTACCTGTCAAATGTCTCTCCTCTGTCTGGTATAAGAACTGAATAACTGCAGATTCTGTGGGTGGATCTGTTGACTCCCCTTGTCAACATGCATTTTCTCCTGTGTATTCCTTAGGCCCCGTACACACCATAGAATCCATCCGCAGATAAATCCCAGCAAATGGGTTTCAGCGGATAGATCCTATGGTGTGTACACGCCAGCGGATCTTTTTCCGCGGATAAATCTCCCCTGGGATGGATTCCAGCAGATCGGATATTTGCTGACATGCACAACATATCCATCTGCTGGAGTCCATCCCAACAGATGGATCCGCTGGTCTGTACAGACTCACCGGATCCATCCGTCCGAAGGGATCCCCCGCATGCGTCGTAATGATTCGACGCATGCGTGGAATTCCTTATATGACAGCGTCGCGCACGTCGCCGCGTCATAATCGCGGCGACGGCACGACACGTCATCGCCAGAGGATTTCGGCGCGGATTTCAATGCGATGGTGTGTACACACCATCGCATGAAAATCCGCCGAAATCCACGAGAGGATTTATCCGCGGAAACGGTCCGCTGGACCGTATTCGCGGATAAATTCTATCGTGTGTATGGGGCCTTACACTAAATTCTGCTATGATCACCAACATCCAGAAAAGTAACCACATGACTTCAGAAAAGGAGTGGGGGTGGGAATTAAAAAATAATGCCCGTCTCAGGCTAGTGCATGAGATATGTAAATAACCTGTCATTCACAGCAAGGGGAAAGAACGGACAAAAGTTTTCTCCTGTTTGTCCGTTTATCTCACTGAAAAAAGGAAAAAAGAAAAGAGGATTTCTCAGAGCTGTATTAACTCTTTGTGGCAAGACTGGGCACAGATGATAGATCTTATACTCTACATCATGGGTGTCCAAACTTTTTTCAAAGAGGGCCAGATTTGATGAAGTGAACATGCCTGAGGGCCGACCATTTTGCCTGATATTCTTTGAACCATTAAAATTCGGTCTAAGTGTGTTCGTCCGAGCAACTAATACACTGCCCAACAATAATTATCTTGCCTTTGTGGCTGTGTGTGGTGAAGAGATGAGCTTGGGCATGTTATTTGGATACACTGTATATATCTCTTGTGACCCCAACGAATCCCAGAGCGCTGCTCAGGACTAATGATGACCTTGGATGTGTTATTTGGATATACCATATTTATCTGCATATAACATGCACGGGCTTGCTATTGCCATGAATGCAGCCTTACCATTGCAACCTCACATGTGCCATGAATGCAGCCTTACCATTGCCATCAGTGCAGCCTGATTGATGCCCATCTGCAGCCTCGGAGGGGACAGGGAGGGGGGGCGTGAGGGCTGACAGATTACAAACAGGAGAATTTCTTGTTTACTCAGTTACCTCTTTAATACAAAGTTCCGCCTCCTATGATAGACAGAACAGTCATCCAATGGCATCCCAGGAGACTGGACTTCCTATTACAGACGCCGCTAAGTAAACAGGAGATTGGGGGGCGTGGCCGGATGTGATCGAGGCTAGACGTGTCTCTTCAGAGCTCCGGCTGCCATCCGATACATACATCCTGATTATTGCGGCCGGATCGATCATTCAGCACCGCAGAGAGGTTGCCTGGCTGGGGGAAGCACTGAGGAGTACGGGGATGTCCTTCTCGGCCGCAAAAAAGAAGCAGAAGCAGAGATCTCAGCCTCCGAAAGAGCAACGGCAGCTCCGCTCTCAAGGCAGCATGGCGACTAGTCCCGCCCACGCCATCTGGATTTCCAGCTCCTCCGCTCAGCGCGCCTCTTCTCTCCCAGGCAAGATGGCGCTGCAACAAGACACTCTGATGCCAGCACCCGAGGGGTCACCCCCTGTCTCACAGGAGGTTGAGGTGGACGCAGCTGCGATCACGGGTCCCATCCTGGAAGCCATAGCGGCCTCAAAGACTGAACTGGTGAGTCGCATGGACAGCCTGGCGACTGAATGTAACCTCATCCGCCATGATCTGGACAAGATCAGGGGTAGGCTGACCGCTGCTGAGGACCGTATCTCGGGGGTAGAGGATATCTCCCATACACATGTCTCCCAACTTGCGGAGCTGCATGACATGGTCCGGTCCCTACAACACCGTGCGGACGATGCGGAAGACAGGCAACGACGCAATAACATCCGCGTGGTAGGCCTGCCTGAGGGAGCAGAGGGAATGTCAACGGCCACCTTTGCTGAGGGCTTCTTCAAGACCCTGCTCGGTCTGGGGGATCTCCCTCCCACTTATGTGGTTGAACGGGCCCATAGAGTACCCACTGCTGCTCGGCCATCGGGTGCCCCTCCCAGACCGTTCCTGGTCCGGTTTCTCAACTATAGAGACCGTGACATGCTGCTGGCTGAAGCGAGAAAACAGAAGGAGCTAAGGTATGACAACGCAAGGATCATGCTTTTCCCAGACTTCTCGGCGGAGACGCAGAGACGCAGACGCTCCTTCACGGATGTGAAGAGACGACTCCGAGAAAGAGAGCTCAAATACAGCATGCTGTATCCAAGCCGTCTTCGCGTGCAATTCAAGGGGTCGGTGAAATTCTTTGACAACCCGCAAGAGGCCTGTGAATGGTTGGATCGGTCGCGGTGAAGTTTGCAGCTCGTCCAGAATCGTTATCGTTACCTTAGATGGTCTCTTCAGGACCCTGTCGGGGTCTGTGTTCCTGTTTTTGCAGTTCTGCTCTACACACGAGGATGCCTCCTCTTGCTGGTTTTGCTGATTCTCCCCTCTTCGTTTTTCTTTTTTTTCTTTGATTACCAAATTTTATTTTCAGTTTTATTGGAGGGGGAGGGGAGGAGGGTGAAATTTATTGGGAATCCTTAATACTAGACCTCGCTGATTGAGTCCTTGGGGTGCCATGTTCTGCTGTCACGGCCGGCTGAATCCCCGGTGGGACTTGGCCACTAGGCCCTTGCTCTATATACTCTCCCACAAGGCCGCAATATAACTGAATTTGATCAGCCAATGGGGCTTTGATGATGGGCACAAGTTTTCTTTTTTCTCTTTTTTTGTTATACTATGTGCACGTCTAAGCCGAACTATCGTCACCGACGGTGGAACTCTGACAGGTTTGTTTGTTACAGGGATGAAGCTGCATACCGGACAGTTTTTGTTTTAGTTTCTGGTATAATGGCAGGGGGGGGGGGAGGGTTTTTGACCAACACCATGGGACCTTTTTTGTTTTTTGCACCTTTGAACTACACGGACTATTTGACCTGCTGCAGGTTTCTCTGGCTATTTTTTTCCTATTCAATGGTCATGTCTTTGAGAATGTATAATTTTACAATAGGTAATGGATAGTAGAATTAAGATACTGTCATGGAATGTCAGAGGTTTGAATAATAGGTTCAAGAGGGCGGCGGTATTTCAATACCTCAAACAAGTCAGGCCACATATTGTTCTCCTTCAGGAGACACATCTGGAGGGTAGTAAGATCCTAGCAATGCGTAAGACCTGGATACAGAGGGCGGTTCACTCCACCTATTCCACATATTCTAGGGGGGTTTCAATCCTGATTAGCAAGGCCGTGCAGTGTGTAGTTCACCAGGTATTCACTGACCCTGGGGGACGATACGTGGCCCTCCTCTTGAATTTATCGGTTCATAAGCTTTTATTGGTAAATGTATATGTGCCTCCTCCCTTCCAATCTAAATTGTTGTATGACCTGCTGGTGACACTGGGCCCGTATCTCCATGTTCCGACATTGTTCATGGGAGACTTTAAAGCGGATGTGCCACTAAAAAACTATATTAAAAGCAAGCAGCTACAAATACTGCAGCTGCTGACTTTTAATATAAGGACACTTACCTGTCCTGGAGTCCAGCGGTGATCGCAGCAGATGACGAGCCGATCGCTCGTCACCCTGCTGCTCCCCCCTCCATCCACGGTGAGGGAACCAGGAAGTGAAGCGCTCCGGCTTCACTGCCCGGTTCCCTACGGCGCATGCGCGAGTCGCGCTGCGCCCGCCGATTGGCTCCCGCTGTGTGCTGGGAGCCGAGTGTTCCCAGCATACAACGGGGGGGGGGGGCGACGGGAAGCGGAGAAAAAACCCGTCCTTTGCCCGTATCGTAGGGCCGGAAGTGGGTGCAGATACCTGTCTGTAGACAGGTATCTGCACCCCCCTCCCCCCTGAAAGGTGTCAAATGTGACACCGGAGGGGGGGAGGGTGCCGATCAGCGGGACTCCACTTTAGAGTGGAGATCCGCTTTAATGCCATCCTTGATCCGGTGCTGGACTCCTCCAATGCTGCTAGGACGGCCTCGGGGGATCTCAGTTCTTGGGTCTCGGTGGCGGGAATGACGGAACTATGGAGGTGGAAACATCCGGATGTCGTCTCTTACTCTCACTTATCCACTACGCATAGGTCGTCGGCTAGGATAGACTTGGCGTTTGGCAATGCCCCTATCCTACAAAATGTATGCATGATGGAATATCTAGCCGGGGGCCCCTCGGATCATAACCCTCTAATGGCCACCTTAGCCTTCCCGGACCGGGGGACGAAGGGGGGCTGGAGACTATCGCCGGGTTGGTTGGTAGAGGATCAGGTACTAGAACACCTTAAAACTTCCATGGCTACGTATTGGGAGACCAACGAGGGTTCGGCTGAACCCCCGGTGGTCTGGGATGCGTTCAAGGCAGCGACCAGGGGGGAGTGTATCTCGGCCATTAAAGCAGCCAGGAGGGACCATAATCGGGAATGTGAACTCCTGACGGCCAAAGAGCGGGAGAGTGCTAAAACACATGCAGACTCTCCCTCGGAGGCCAACTATGTGTCCCTACTGGAGGCTAGGCGTGCAGTTGCCCTACATTTTTCGGACTTAGCCCATACTGAGGTGAAGAGTAGGGCGGAGACTATTTTTGCAGAAGGGGACAAAAACGGTAAGCTTCTAGCTAATCTAGCTGCGGACCCAAAAACGACAGTCAGTGTACCTGTAGTGAGGGGGAGGGGAGGGGCCTTGGTTACAGATCCCGCGGAAGTTCTAGACGAATTTGTGAGGTACTACTCAGCTCTATACTCGCCCATCTCGGCGTATGACTCTGCTGGGTTGGACGAGTTGTTGAGGGAGGTAGCCTTGCCCCACCTGTCGGACGAGGATGCTGAATCCTTAGATAGGCCCATCTCGGTTCTAGAGATAGAGGCAGCAATGCAGGCGTTTCCTCCGCAGAAGGCGCCGGGGCCTGATGGGTTCCCGGCGGATTTCTACAGGACCTATAAGTCTCAATTGGCGCCTAGACTGAACCGGCTCTTTAGGCACTGCTGGGAATCGGGGGCCTTACCTGAGTCCATGATGGAGGCGTACATGGTGCTCCTTTTAAAACCAGGCAAAGACCCGATGGAGTGCTCATCCTATAGGCCGATTGCTCTACTCAACATGGACCTTAAGATCCTTACTAAGGTCTTGGCGTCGAGATTGGCTGGAGTCATTTCGACCCTAGTGGAGGTTGACCAAACGGGGTTCATGCCGGGTATGTCAACGGACACAAACTTGAGAAGGTTATTCACGCATATCCAATTGGATAATGCTGAGTGCCCGGGTAAAGTGATTGTGTCCATTGACATCGAAAAAGCCTTTGATTCCGTAGATTGGCAGTACATGCACAAAGTATTGGAGGAAATGGGGTTCGGTCCTGGTTATCGTAAGTGGATTAAGTTGCTATATGCCAACCCTTGAACGGCTGTTCGGATGGGTTTTAAGATATCCCCATTCTTCCAAATTGGTCGGGGTACAAGACAGGGATGCCCGCTTTCCCCCTTCCTTTTTGCGTTAATGATGGAGCCTATAGCCAGGGCACTTAGAAAATCGGGGGAGGAGGGGGGGATCCGAATTGGAACGATTGTAGAAAGTGTGGCGCTCTATGCAGACGACCTGCTACTATTCCTTAGGGACCCCGGGGTGTCGCTTAAAGCAGCCTTACAGGTTCTGGACACGTTTGCCTCTTTTTCGGGCCTGCGTGTGAACTGGAACAAGTCCTCTATATTACCTCTAGGTCCCGAGGCCCAGATGCAGCGGGACGATGCGCTGCCGCTGCAGTGGGTGTCCTCTATTACGTATCTGGGGGTTAAAATTACTGCCAATATTACCGACTATATGACTTTAAATCTTCTCCCACTAGTGGTTACTCTGAAACAACGGGTTCAGGCCTGGAAGAAATTGCCCCTTTCGCTACTTGGAAGAGTCAACCTGCTTAAAATGAAATTTTTACCAGTTCTCCTATACTTTCTGCGTCACTCCCCGATGTGGGTTCCCAAATCGTTCTTTACATCACTGAACGGTATAATTGGGTCTTTTATTTGGTCGCCTCAGTCTCCCCGAATAGGTGTTAAGGTCCTCCAAGAACCTTGGGGTCAGGGGGGGCTGGCACTCCCGGATTGGCAGAAATATTATCTGGCTGGCCAGATGGTTTTTGCCAGGCGCTGGTTGCTGGCAGACGAGGGGGACACGGCCACTATTCTGGAGGCGGCACTGTTGGGGTCCTATGAAAGTCTGAGATTGGCTCTATACAGAGGCCCAAAATCTACCCTACCGTTAACAACCACTATGAGGGCTACCATTAGGGCATGGGAGGTTGCTACCACCATGGTCTCGCCTTCGTATTTGGGAGTCTCGCCCTCGGCACCTCTGTGGTTGAACCCAAATTTACCGGACTTTTGCTCTCTCCCAGACCCAATGATCTGGGCCTGTGGGGGGGTCAAACTGCTGGAACATGTTACTAGAGAGGGAGACTTGATCTCATTTGACCAGCTAAAGACCAGGCATAATCTGCCGAACTCCTTCTTTAGATACTTACAGCTGCGCCATGCTTTTCAGGCCCAGTTCGGGAGCCGTAGGGTGGAGTCTCTTCCCTCGGCGCTGGAGAATTTATTAACTACGGA
Organism: Rana temporaria; assembly: GCF_905171775.1. Taxonomy (NCBI): domain Eukaryota; kingdom Metazoa; phylum Chordata; class Amphibia; order Anura; family Ranidae; genus Rana; species Rana temporaria. Next base: position 71,368,090 of record NC_053498.1, read on the forward strand.
GGATTTATCTAAAACCCTGTCCACAGTGTATAAGGCCATGTTTACAAAAACCCCTATTGGGGTGTCTAGGTGTAGGGAGAGATGGGAGAGTGAGATTCCCGACATTCAAGGGGAAGACTGGGACGACATGTGGGACCATCCCTTCAAACACCTGGTCTCGGCTCGGGATCGTCTAATCCAATTTAAATTTCTACATCGCATTTACTATACCCCAGCCAGGTTATCACGTATTTACCCCGCCTGTACTGGCCAGTGTTGGCGGTGCAATTATACCCCAGCGGGCTCGGAGCATATATTCTGGACATGTCCTCAAGTTCAGAACTTTTGGGCAGGGGTGGTTGAGTGTCTGTCGGGAGTACTGAGTGTCCCAGTTCCTCTAACTGCTAAGGTCTGCCTCATCGGGTTGGTTGAGGAGGTAGTTCCCTCCTTAGCACACCGTACCCTTTTAAATATTGGGTTGTTTTATGGCAGGAAGGCTATTCTACTGAAATGGAAAAACTCCAATGCCCCTACGTTATCTTTTTGGAAGGGACTGATTAACTCTGTAATACACATGTACAAGGCCACCTATAGGTCGAGGGGTTGTGATAAGAAATTCAAGAGGGTTTGGCAGGCATGGTTGGACTCATCTGACACGGTGGGTTAGAGCTGTGGCTTGACTCATTGAGGGCTCCGCCACTGCCTTAGAGTCTACGCTAATTAATGATGATATACAGCGATCTATACACCTGATCTGAGTATTTGAATATGACATGTTTCTATATCTATTGAGCTAGGGAGGCCTGCGGGCACTATACTTTTAGGATTCACAAGGTGTTTCTATGTTGGACTGCTATGAGAGGGTGGTTGGTCAAGGTTGGGGTTGGGGTCAGGGGTGGGGGGTGGGGGGAGGGTATACGTCAGTCAACTGTAATTGTTGTTGTTGGGTGTGTCGGCCCTGCGTGGCCTGTGTCTAGGTGGGCATGTTGCCTATCTGGTGTGAATGGCTGTTTTTTTGTGCTCAAAAAATCAATAAAAAGAATTTTCAAAAAAAAAAGTAAACTGGAGATTCTCTTAATGTAATCTGATGGTGCTCGTCCCGCTCCCTCCCCCTGTCTCCTCCGAGGCAGAGCTGATAAATATGGTGTATATCTTTTTTGGCCCTGGGGGCCACAAACGATATATATATCCAAATCACCAGGAGGGCCGTAGTAAATCACCAGGGGGGCCGCAATTGGCCCGCGGACTGGACTTTGGACATGCCTGCTCTACATTGTGACAGCAAAAAATAAATAAAAATTTGAGTGAATAACTTATATAGCGCTACAAATGCGAACTGAATCACCTCAAGGCGCTTGGTATCCATTTCCTTCTATTACATATAATGTATGTATGTATGTAATGTGTGTATTTTGGCAAATTTAATCAGGCACTTTGCCACGTGGGTGACCCTGTCAGCTCCCTACTGCCCAACATCCTTCAATTTCAAAATTGAAGTAGCCGAAACAGGACACTGGGGAAATCTTCCATTGGGGACAAGTTCTGGTGACAACTAGGAGTTCCCTTACTTGGGAGGAATTTCCTTTAACTGCTTTTTCCCAATGGGAAAGAGAAGGAAAAAAAAACCTGACTGCTTACAACCCTCTCTTACTCTATCCAAAATAGTTTTAATTCTACTATGACTTATTTTAGACCTAAAAACAATTATGGTAAATTACAAAATGTAAACATAGTCCTTTATGGCGGCACTTACTCTCGTGATGCTTCAATGGGAGACTTTTTCAGCTTCTTGTTCCTGGCTCTCTCTCTCCGAATCGCCCTTTTCATTCTTACCAGTAATATTATGGAGACCAAAATGGAGGGTATAAACACCAGTGCAGACAGCAAGATGACTGTATTAAATTTAAAGGAAAGACCTGAAGAAAAGAGAAGTGGTACACAATCAAGGTCAGGGCCGCTGATAGGCCAGTACAACTGGCCCAGTTGGGGGCCGGCAACCTGAACAAAATACTAGTTAAATGTAAAAAAAAATAAAAATACCGATCAGCATCCCTTAGGCTGCATTCACACCTAGGCGTACAAAATCGCTGCGTTTTGTCCCGGGAATTGCGGCGACAAATTGCGGCGTTTTGTACCGCGATTTGCGGCGACAAAACACCGCGATTGTGAATGCAGCCTCACCCCCTCTATGGAGATGGTTCACATCTCCTATGCCGAACGCCGAAAGCCGCCTGAAAAAAAGGTTCGGGACTTTTTTTCAGGCAGCAGGCGTACGGCGTTCGGCGTGGAGATGTGAACCATCTCCATAGAGGGCAATGTGTTTTCATCCCTCCAGCGTCTCGGGGCTGCTGCGGCGTCACACTACAGGCGACAAAACGCCTAGGTGTGAATGGGCCCTTAACATCGTCCAGCACCAAACAGCCATTTAGCCACCACCCCCCCCTGTACATTTTACATTTAAAATGTTTTTTATTTCTTATGTTCATTCTTATATGGCGGCCGCGGCAGGGGAGGAACTGTTTCTCATATTTCGGGCACGGAAGAATACCTCATCCGTGCCCGCTCCTCATGCCATACTGATGCTGGGTTAAGTCCCGGCCAGCACATCCTCTGTAGCCGTCACCTCCTGGCGTGGCAGAGTGACTCCGATTCCTCTCGCTCCACGTGAAGAAATAGCAGTGAGGCTACTCAAGAGGAGCAGTGGCAGCAGAGGATGTCGGCATCGGCAGAGGCATCCCATAATGATCTTCTGACTGGAATAGTTTGTGGGAGACCCTCAAGTCCAGGCAGCAGCAGGATCACCAGGAATAAGTGACTCAGCCCAGCCAACAATTACACAGGTCAGGTGTGTGCTTGCTTGGGGGGGGGGGGGGGGGTGCTTAAAGATCTACAACCACTGTTTTATTTGTAGCTGGTACCTCTAGTAACACTGTGTTACTCTATTTGCATTGTTTCTGGTAATGGCACCTATACATTGTGGCATAGGTGGCTTTGTCTGCCCATAACACGTACTGCCTGCAGAGACAGTGCCACTCATGACGCTAATGGCATAGGGCATGTGCTGCCTGCAGAGACGGTGCCACCCATGCCGCACAATATGGCATTGGCGGGATGGGTAGCACTGTCAGCAGGTATCACATAAGTTATGGCATTGGCATCATGGGTGGCACTGTCTGCAGCATGGGAGATGGTGCCACCCATGCCGCCAATGCAGTAATGTGCTGCAGACAGTGCCACCCATGCCGCTAATGTCATAACGCATGTGCTGCCTGCAGAGACAGTGCCACCCATGCTGCCAGAAGAATTATGCCATTGGCGGTATGGGTGGCAGTGTCTGCAGCACATTACGGGATTGGCGGCATGGGTGGCACAGTCTGCAGCACAATATGGCATTGGCAGGAGGCATGGAATGGGTGGCACTGTCTGCAGCATAATATGGCATCTGGGGAGGGGCCAGGGGTGGAGCCAGAGTGGGGCTAAAGAAGGGACCAGGGGTGGAGCTGAAGGGGGCCCCGTCAGGTAGGCTGTACGGGGCCCCATGATCAGCGCCCCTGATCAAGGTTTGCAATGGGCAACATTTGTAAATAAATGCAAGCTATAACATTACAAGCTGCAATACTAACATTTCTATATACATTCTTATATACAGTAATGGCAGACATGTGCCTGTTTAAGTATTAAATTAGGCTAAGTTAAGACATCCATCATTGCATGTGGTTGCCGGATGGTTTCGGCACCTCCCCATTTGCTTAGATCCGTCGTGGTTGGTGGGCTTATTGCCCACCAATACCAACAGGGATGTTAGTTTTTGGCACAGGTGCAAAGCATTGGGACCATACCATGTGAACACCCCCCTCTACTGCCTTTGCAGTTTAGGTGGGCTAAAAACAAGTGGAACGTTATAAATAGTTTTTGTTGATGGCGTTGAGCAATACACACCCTCTGGAGATAATTTAGCTCACTGTTGAACATCCTGGTCGTATGTAGGTCAATGTGGTCTGTAGGGGTTTACAACCACTTTAATTTATGCATTGTATTTTGATAGCGCAACACGTTTTTCATTTTTATTTTATTTTATTTGTGAGTGCAGCTGTCACTGAGAAATTATATATTTTTTTTACTATAATGGTGACACTTTGCGTTACTTAGTTTTTGGTTTACATTATTTGTTTTAATGTGAGTTCTAAACTCTTTTCCTTTAGGATAATAAACTTACTTTGCAGGGTGACCATTAGCTTCATCTCAGGCACTTTCCCATGGACATCTGGAGGGTTTTTCACCACACAAGACAGGGTGCCATTATCTGTAAGCCTCAGGTCATTCAACCGAATGGAGGCATCTCCTCCGCCAATATCCCCCTCCCAAGTCACACGATCCTTGAAGGGTCCCTCTAGAATTGGGTATGCTTTTGACTGATAATGTAGAATCTAGAAATGGAAGAAGTAACAGAACCTGTCAGTGGAATTGGAAAAATGTATCAATATATTCTAGAATAATCCATCTTCACAAAAGAATATAGACCACAAACCAATCTGTAACTGTCACTTGTATGTTCAAACATACCACAAACCTGAGGTGCAAGGCAAGAAAGCCCGAGGTCTTAGTGCTTGAGGAACACTAGGATTTTATTGTTGCTACTGAATCATGATTCTTCATGCTTGTTAATGTTTACTGCAATGCTTTTGAAGAGATATAGTAAATAGAAAAAGGTGGTGACGTGTCTCTCTATTATAGATGTGATCTGAAAGTAAGCCTAATGCCACGTACACACAATTGGAATTTCCGATGAAAGCTGACTTCCATCAGTCTTGCATACACACCGTTAGCTAGATTCACATAGAGTTAGGCCGGCGTATCAGTAGATACGCCGACCTAACTCGGAATCTGCGCCGTCCTAAGTTTAAGTGTATTCTCAAACAGAGATACAAATAAACCTATCTAAGATATGACGGCTTGCGCCGTCGTATCTTAGGGTGCAATATTTAGGCTGGCCGCTAGGTGGCGCTTCCATTGCGCTCGGCGTAGAATATGTAAATCACTAGATACACTTATTCACGAACTTACGCGCGCCCGACGCAGTAAAGATATGCCGTTTACGTAAGGCATTTTCAGGCGTAAAGTTATTCCATCAAATAGCTGGACTAGTAATGTTAAGTATGGCCGTCGTTCCCGCGTCAAAATTTTAATATTTTACATCGTTTGCGTAAGTCGTCCGTGAATAGGGCTAAACGTAATTTACGTCCACGTCGAAACCAATACGTCCTTGCGGCGTACTTTGCCACAATGCACACTGGGATATGTACACGGACGGCGCATGCGCCGTTCATAAAAAACGTCAATCACGTCAGGTCACCCCACATTAAGGTAAAACACGCCCCCTCAGCATAATTTGAATTAGGCGCGCTTACGCCGGCCGCATTTACGCTACGCCGCCGTAACTTAGCAGGCAAGTAGTTTGTGAATACAGTACTTGCCTAGCTCACTTACGGCGGCGTAGTGTAAATACGATATGCTATGCCGCCGCAACGATGCGCCCGCCTACCTGAATCCAGCTATGTCAGACTAAATTCCGACCGTCCAAAACGCGGTGATGTAAAACACAACGACAAGCCGAGAAAAATGAATTTCAATGCCGAGCATTCGTCGACTTGATTCTGAGCATGCGTGGGTTTTTTATTCCGTCGGAGTTGCACACAGACGATAGGAATTTCCAATCGTTTTTTTTTCAAATCGGAAAAAAATAAAACATGTTCTATTTCTAAACGCAGATGGACTTTTTTCATCAGAAATTCCTATTGTGTGTATGCGGCATAAAGATGATCTAGTTGGAAGCCAAATGACTTCACTTAGCCAAACACTGGAAGGATAACCGTGTTGAGCGCGGATTCTCTCCACCAGCTCTTTAACACAATACACTTTATTTGAATATGGAGAAAAGCTGGTGTATGCTTCCCGAGGCCATGCACACCGTGGTCCAGGCCCAGTCCCTAGAAAGGTGCAGTACACAGTATAGGGCAAACCATAAAGCTACCAGTCAGCCCCTCAGACAGAACTTCCGTCCACCAGCTACCACCACCTCCTCCCCCAAATTAGCTGCTCCTCTTTCCCTTTACTTTTCATTCTCAGTTACCCAGAAGGTTAATATGAAGTTTTACGTTTTGTTCTCCATTCACTGTAGGATCACACTCTCGCCCTCTCTTTGCAGTAAATCAGACCAGACCATTTTGCTTAACCAGCAACTTTTTACTAGTGCTTGTTACTCTGTGGGAGGTCCATTTTATTATATTGGTTCTGTCTTTTATGAGAATGTTTTTATACATGTTGGAAAAATAAAGTGTATTGATTTTATTTGAGTGTTCTTGCTGGCACCTTAAAAGTCCATCTTGTTGTTCTTCTCCTTTTGACTATAATGACACTTGGGAGCCTGTGTAGAGATGTTATTTTCACATCCCAAAGATAGCAAAGGCTTCACAATCTGTAGAAGTTACTGCCAACCTCTATATGTGGCTTCTATAGGTAGAAAATATTATAGCTAGAGCAGCAATGGGGGTGAAATCTTTCAAAGGACACTGGTTCTGGTGACCCAGGTAACTACCAGGGATTTTCCCCATTTTCAAGGGATTTTCTTAAATACTAGCCCATAGTCATTTGACGTCCACATATGGGATCTCCCATCCTGGGTGGACATCATATGACGTCCTGGGCTTTGTGCAGCGATCGCTAAATGATGCCTCCAGCTAGAGGCATCATTCAGATATCATTCGTTAGTGCCAGCGATTCTGTGCACGATAAGAATGATCATAGCGGCGTTTCCGCAGCTTGATTGTTCTTATATAGGCAGCGGGAGGGGACATCCCCCCCCCTCCCTCCGCCATCCAGTGCTTCTCCGGGCTCTCCCGTGCCATCGGGGGCCCGGAGAAAGAATCGTCCGGCGCAGGCAGGAAGCATAGAAATGACTGGTGACCAGATGGTCACCAGTCATCTCTATGACCGTCAGAGGTCCGGGCGGGATTTGATGACGTCACGCCTGGGTACCCGTAAGTAAACAAAGCCGCGATTGCGGCTAGTAAGCAATACCAAGCATGAGATCGGTGAATTTTTTTTTCACAATCTCATGATTTCCAGCCTGGAAGAGAGATTCGGGGTCTTACAGTATTGACCCTGCATGTCTCCATAAAGAGGACCTGTCACACACATTTCCTATTACAAGGGATGTTTACATTCCTTGTAATAGGAATAACATTTTATAAAAAAAAAAGAAGAATTAAAAAAAAAAAGTGTAAGTAAAAAAACAATAAGAAGAATAATACAAAAAATGTAAACGCCCCTGTCCCCGGTAGCTTGCGCGCAGAAGCGAACGTCCCGTCCACATATGTAAACGCCATTTAAACCATATATGTGAGGTATCGCCGCGTGCGTTAGAGTGCCAGCAACAATTTTCACACTAGATCTCCTCTGTAAATCTAAACTGGTAACCTGTAAAAATGTTCAAAGCGTTGCCTATGGAGATTTTTAAGTACCGAAGTTTGGCGCCATTCCATGAGTGTGCGCAATTTTAAAGCGTGACATGTTAGGTATCTATTTACTTGGTGTAACTTTACTGTTTTGTTATTTTTTTATTTAATGAAACCATTTTTTTCCCAAAAAAAGGCGTTTGAAAAATGATTGCGCAAATACCGTGCAAGATAAAATGTTGCAATGACTGTTGTTTTATTCCCTAGGGTGTCTGCTAAAAAAAAAACATATATAATGTTTGGGGGTTCTGTGTAATTTTCTAGCAAAAGAATGATGATTTATATATGTAGGAGAGAAGTGCCAGAATAGGCCCGGTATTGAGGTGGGTATAAAAGCCTGGTATTGAAGTGGTTAAAGAAAATCTCCAGTGGTTTGCCGCAGTGTGCTGCATTACCACTCTCCTTGGGGCACCCAAAGATGTCCCATATCTTTTATAATACTATAATGTATACTATGTAAAAAAAAAAAAAAAAACTTCCCGGTGCCGCTAAAATGTTTGGGTTTGGCTTGAAAAAAAAAAGGTGGCAACCCTAGTTTGTATTGGGGGACAATGCTGCTCCTCTAAAGAGGCAAAAAAAAACCCTGATAAAAAGAAAACGAATGCTGCTGACACGCCTAAGGACTGGTAAGCTGCAATATATTATACCGTGGCATTGGGTTTAAAATGCACTTTAAATTATACATCATCCATATCACTTGCTGAACCTGTCTAGACTGCATTCCTAGTTACCACAAGTGTGTATTTTTGCTGTGACGTCTGGGTAGTTCCTGTTATAAGCCTAACTTTTCATTCTTGGTATCATCTTCGTGTAATTCAAATTCCTCGGGAAATGTTGCAGCACAAGTACAACCACATAGTATATTCATGAAAGATTACCCTGTAATGTGCCAACAAGTACCTGGAGTCACGCTGGAAATTTACTGGCCTGGCCTTAGGGCTTGGTGCCAATGTTACTAATAGGAAAGAGATCAGAAGGCTGGTATTTTTTCCCAGGAAATGTAGCAACCTTAGAAGCATCATTGAGATGGCCATTGTTGGGAATGCAGTTGCACTGAAATGTACAAAGTATTGTATGACGCTTCACACAAATTTGTGTTACAGTGAGCTCTTTGTATTAAAAAGGCTGGTTTAAATCTGACACATTTACTAGAGTGACTTGTTGGAATTCTACTTAAAGTGGACCTGTCATTTTCTTTACAAGTTTCCATAAATATGTTTCCGACATGTGACATTACACTGACCAGTCATAACATTATGATCACTGACAGGCAAACTGAATAACATTGATTATCTTGTTCCAGTGGCATCTGAAAGTGTGTGGTTGATGTGTTTACAAGCTTTATTTGAAGTGTGAAAAACATACAGATTATTCACTGCAATGTCAGACATCATGCTGCTCTGTAAAATGTAGCATGTCCAGCAGCGCTAGGCTGCACTGCAGTGTGAATGGGACACATAGGTAAACGTTTCATGTGTCTCCCTGCAGTGACAGACATTTTACCATGCGGCAAAGCATCTGTCACCACACATAATGTGAAATGGCTCTAAGGGTCCCTTCACACTACTGTGCTGCGGAACGCACACTACCATAATTTGTGTTATGAGTGTGATGTAATGAGGTGCTATTCATTCTAAATGGCACCCCAGTGCATCTTCCCAGCACATGTGTATTGAGCGGCTGGAAATGCTGAATTGGAGGACTTTCCTACCAAAAGCCTGGTCCTGACTGGATATCAGATCCAGTCTGTAATGTTGAACAAAGGGTAGAAAATCTTGACCAAGTTGCTGCCCTGCAAATTTGCTCCATGGTGGCTCCCACCTTCTCGGTCGCATATAACAAGTGGAGAGATTTACAGTATCTGTTCTCTCAGCTGTTAAAAGAAAATATCCGGGCAGTCTGCCAAGTTTTTAATGGTAAACATTGTAACTAATGCTTCCTTCTTAGATCAAAGGGATACAATTCTGTGTGTGTGTGTGTGTGTGTGTGTGTGTATGTGTGTATATAAAGAAAAAAATCCAGGCAGTCAAGTTTGTTACAACATGAAACATTGTAGCTAACTTCCTTCTTAAAACAAACTTCTGTGTGTAAATGCAGGAAGTTTAACCACTAAAAAGTCCAAATCTTTTTCTGATACTTGCTTCTTAAGAAATCAATATTTTTGCTAGAAAATTACTTGGAACCCCCAAACATTATATATAATTTAGCAAAGACCCTAGGAAAAAAATGTCAATTGCTGTATTTGCCCAGCGGTCTTTCAAATGCAATTTTTTGGGAAACAATACACTTCAATGAATAAATAAAAAAAATAAAAAACGAAACAGTAAAGTCAGCCCAATTATTTTTTTTTGTGAAAGTTGATGTTACGCCGCAATAATCGTGATCTATCCTCTAAGTAAAATAATCGCGATTCTCATTTTAGCCAGAATCGTGCAGCTCTAACCTCTATCCACATATTTTTAACATATACTGCCAAATAAAATATTACTGAAAACATAAAAAATCAGCATCCCATTGACAACGTCCAATGACGAAACGCGTCTGGGAGGACGTGTGGTGACGTCATCACGTTTGGAGGAAGGGCTCCGCTCTGTATACATGCCGGCCGGCAATTTTAAATGCTCGTTTGAATCTCATACAATCTGAGTAATGTTTTACTGTTTTTAATAAATTACCTTCCCTACGGAATTACACTATGTTTGCCGTTTTCTATCTTTGAATGTGCGGTGACGTTCTTGGTAATAATCGAGGGTGCAAGTGGTGATCCTTTACCAGGGAGTGGAATCTCCCCAAAGGCCGCGGCTGGGTCACAGCTGACTGCTGTCTGAGATTTTTGATCTGGTAAGCTGCTCCTAATACCGGTGGTGGGATCTCACTCTTACTAGTGTGCTGTGAATCACGTTGGACTATCTCCTGCATACCCTGTGGTTTCTGTGGCAGGCTCTGGGGAGCGAGCGCTACCTCCAGGAAGGGGTTATCCCCCCCCCTTAAAGGCCGCGGCTGGGTCACAGCCGACTGCTGTTTTAAGCTATTGATCTGGTAAGCTGCCTATGACTCTGGTGGTGGGCTTCACCTGTACAAGTGTGCTGACCATCACGGTGGAATTAATCATCCCATACATCAGGATTGTGAACTTGTTGGATAACATAGACTTTTTTCTGTTTAACCCCTTGAGGGTTAACTTATTATATTGACTTTATAACACACAAAGTCTGGGTGCCATGGCGCAGTTATAACCCCCCTTTTTTCCTTGCTCTTTATATTTGTGCCTCGGCACCAGAACTGCTGCCTCCCTAATTTTCACTTTTATGTTAATTGTTAATTCACTTACATTGATTATTTTGTTGGATAAGCACAATTTTTATTATTGTATAAAAAATCAGCCCCAGCAGTGCCTGTACCATTTACATATATCCATGTATACGCTAAACAAGCATACATGTCCGTGCGCATGCCCAAAAAATGAAATAATCCTATATACAACTGTCAGGGACTTACCTCCCAGCCTCATCCATCCTCGTTTCTGAGGAAACAACAGGGTTCCTCCATGTTGACACACCGCAGCACTTCCCGCACGCCTGCGCGTGCGCAACGGGGGCGCGAGCGTGCACAACGGGCGCGCGCGCGTGCACAATAGCGGGAGCGTGCGTGTGCACGTTTTTGGCGCCAAAGCACACTTTAAAAGCCATTGCTGGACTCAAACACATTGCTGCCTGATCTGCAGTTTTGGAGTGAACTTACACTTGAAACCTGATCCTGAAACCTGATCCTGAATTACTGACTGAACCTTGACCCGGCTTGTTGACTATCCGTATCTCTCTAATCCCTGACTCCGGCTTGTTTGACTACCCTTCTGATTGGACCCACCGTTGCCAGACCCACCTGCTTGCACCACGACTACGCTTCAGTTACCTGCATCTGAACCATCTGATTATCCGTTGTGACCCGGCTTGCCTGACCCTGCTGTTTCTTGCTTCCTATTTATCTGCTTTCTTCATCAGCTTGTTGCCATTGCAGTCGTATCACCTGTCAGGGTCGCTGACCCCCTCTTCTGCCTCAGTGCCGTCTGCACCTCCCCGCCAGAGAGACTCAGCCACCTACATCTATTCATCTCTGCATCGGCACTCCTACCCCGCTGTGCTCCGAGTCCGCTGTTCCCACTTCAGTGGCTCGTGAACCAGAGCCGTAAGAGAGGCCTCCTACAACCAGACTCTAAACATACCAGGTACGTAACAGTATCAGGCAGCCATGACAGAGTCTGCAGGAGTTGCCCCAGCGATGGAGGAGATATGCAAGCATCTATCATCCCTCACTCAAGCGGTTAAAAACTTGCAAGATGGCTACCTGAGATTGGAAGGACAGGTCCAGAACCTAGCCGTTCCTGGAGATGCCCCAGCATCTTCCACTAGGTCTTCATCAGCCGCTGCTGCTCCGTCTGTGGTAATGTTACCACCTGAACCCAGGGTTCCTATGCCCGAACGATTCACAGGGGATCGCTCTAAATTCCGGGACTTTCAGAACGCATGTCAGTTATATTTTGCCCTGCAACCCCGAACATTCTCACTAGAGGCCACGAAAGTGGGGTTTGTCGTTTCCCTGCTTCAAGGGGAACCCCAAAAATGGGCACATCGGTTGCTAGAGGATAATGGCCCTCAGACAGAGACTTTGCTGAACTTCTTCCAGACCATGGCCCAACTTTACGACGATCCCCAGAGGACTGCCACGGCTGAAACCGCTTTACTTGCACTTCAACAAGGCCGCCGAGCGGTCGAGGATTATGTAACCGATTTTCGTCGTTGGAGTGCAGATACTCAATGGAACAGCGCAGCTCTGCGCCACCAATTTCGCTTAGGCTTGTCAGAACCCCTGAAGGATGAACTAGCCCGCATTGGGGTACCTGAAACCCTAGACGAACTTATCACTAAGGCCGTGCAAATTGATCGGCGACTAAGGGAACGCCGGGCAGAGCGTTCTTCCCAACAAGGTCGCCCAGTATGGGTCACTGCTCGGGCCCCCTTACCCGCTTCTCGTTACCGACCACCTACTCCTCCGAATTCTACTGATCCGTCTATGGACACTTCGGAACCAATGCAATTAGGTGTGATGCGACCTACTCTCACTCCGGAAGAACGCACACGTCGTCGCCAGTTGAACCTGTGTCTCTACTGCGGCGAGGCCGGCCATTACGTGTATAACTGCCCCGTCAAGATACGTAAGTTCAAGTCTTCAGCTCCTATTAATATTTCTGCCATTTCTGCCAACACCACCCACCTTGCTCTCTCCCTTTCGTTACAGCTTCCGGAAAAGACGGTGTTGGTCAACGCTATCGTTGATTCAGGCACATGCAGCTGTTTTATTGATTCCACTTTTGCTGATCTCCATAATATACCTTTACGTAAAAAGGACTGTAGACTTTCTGTCTTTTTGGCCGACGGCTCACACATCAAGTCTGGTCAGGTAACACAAGAGACGCTTCCCCTACCTGCTACTACTTCTCTCCAACACAAGGAACTGTTAATTTTGGATGTCATTTCATCTCCTTTGTTCCCAGTAATTTTAGGCATACCTTGGCTCCGGGCACACAACCCCCAAGTTGACTGGATATCTGGAAGAATCACCTTCCCTTCTTACTACTGTCAGGAACACTGCCTGCCCAGACCGTCCAACCCATCTCCTACCCTGATGTGTTTAAATGCCGATCCCAGTCTGCTTCAGTCCGTTCCAAAACCATATCATGGATTCCTTGATGTGTTTAGCAAGAAAGGAGCTGATTCTCTTCCGCCTCATCGGCCATATGACTGTCCGGTTGAGCTCCTTCCTGGGGCTGAGATCCCCTTTGGGCGGATTTTCCCACTTTCCGAGAAGGAACAGGACGCCTTAAAAATTTATCTTGATGAAAATTTGGATAAAGGATTCATCCGTCCGTCCACTTCGCCAGCAGGCGCCGGAATATTTTTTGTCACAAAAAAAGACCAAACTCTTCGTCCCTGTGTTGATTATCGGGAACTAAACAACATCACTGTAAAGAATCGCTATCCCCTGCCCCTAATACCCGAACTTTTTCAAAAATTACGATCTGCCGTTATTTTCACTAAACTGGACCTGAGGGGAGCGTACAACTTGATACGCATCAGGGACGGCGATGAATGGAAGACAGCGTTCCGCACAAGATATGGACACTATGAGTACTTGGTAATGCCCTTTGGCCTATGCAATGCACCTGCTACGTTTCAACACTTTGTTAACGACGTATTTAGAGACTTCTTAGACATCTTTGTCATTGTTTATTTGGACGATATCCTGGTTTTTTCCTGTTCCCTGGAAGAGCACCGAGTGCACGTCTGCAAGGTCCTGAATCGTCTCCGCCTGCACAGCTTGTATGCAAAAGTAGAGAAATGCGAGTTCGAGCGACTAACTATCCAATTCCTAGGTCTAGTGATTTCTCCAACCGGAATTGAAATGGATCCGAAAAAAGTATCCGCCATCCTAGACTGGCCAACACCCTTGGATAAAAAAGGGGTACAACGTTTTATTGGGTTCGCAAATTTTTATAGGAAATTTATTAAAAACTTCTCTACGATAGTGGCTCCCATTACTCAACTCACTAAGCAGAATCTTCGTTTCCGATGGAATCCTGAAGCTCAAAAGGCCTTTGATACCCTGAAGGGACTCTTTACATCCGCTCCAATCCTCAGTCATCCCAATCCAGCGTTGCCTTTCCTCCTTGAGGTAGATGCCTCTGAAGTGGCGGTAGGGGCTGTCATCTCACAACGCTCAGGGGACAAGGATTTAATGCATCCAGTAGGATTCTATTCCCGAAAGCTCTCCCCCGCAGAGAGGAATTACGACGTGGGGGATCGAGAACTGTTGGCAATCAAAACCGCCTTAGAGGAGTGGAGATACTTACTTGAAGGCGCTGCTCATCCTGTATTGATCTACACAGATCACAAAAATTTGGAGTATCTAAGGACAGCTAAACGGCTAAAACCTCGACAAGCCCGTTGGGCTCTCTTCTTTTCTCGCTTTTGTTTTCATATTACTTATCGACCTGGATCCAAGAATGTTAAACCAGACGCATTATCCCGAATGCATGACAACCCGAAGGACACATCCATTCCAGACACCATCCTTCCGGATGGCAACTTTCTACTTTTGCATACCGATCTGCTTTCCACGATCAGAGAAGCATCTTCCGAATCTTCCAAACCCCCCAATATCTCGTTAACTTCCAGAGACGGTTTATTTTGGAGAGGGAGTCAAGTTTTTGTACCGGAGAATACCCGAGTGGAAGTTCTAAAACTTCTCCATGACCACCCGTTAGCGGGGCACTTCGGAGTTCGTAAAACCCTCGAATTAGTGCGACGCACTTTCTGGTGGCCTGACTTAGAGGACTTTTGTAAGAAATATATCAACTCTTGCCCCATCTGCAATCGGAACAAGACATCCAGAAAACAAGCCTGGGGTCTATTAAAACCTCTACCCGTGCCCAATAGACCTTGGGAAATGATTGCAATGGACTTTATTGTGGAACTTCCCTGTTCTGAAGGATGTACAGCAATCTTTGTGATTGTAGATCGTTTTACCAAAATGGCTCACTTCCTTCCTTTGAAAAATACACCTTCTGCTGCTGAAACTGCTCGCGTTTTTATCAAAGAAATCGTCAGGCTACATGGAGTACCTTCCAATATTGTCTCCGACAGAGGGGTCCAGTTTACCTCTCGGTTCTGGAAAGCCCTTTGTGAGAAGTTACAAATTAAGCTTTCTCTGTCTTCAGCCTACCATCCCCAAACCAATGGGCAAACCGAAAGAACAAACCAAACCTTAGAACAATATATCAGATGCTTTACAACTTTTTCTCAAGATGATTGGGTCTCGCTGCTACCTCTAGCAGAATTTGCATACAACAATGCCAAACACTCAGCTACCGGGCAATCCCCTTTTTTCTCTAATTATGGTTTTAATTTAACATTTTTGCCAGATTTCTTTTCAGAATCAGCAGTTCCAGCGGTTCAAGATATCTTGGAATTTTTTAAACGTAACAACCAGGTATTACGCGAAGCAATAACCAAGGCTCAAGCTGACGGCAAGAGATTCTTCGACAAGGGAAGAAGGGGAGAGTTGGATCTCAAACCGGATGATCAGGTATGGCTGTCCACAAATAACCTAAGATTACCTTGCCCGTCTAAGAAGTTGGCACCTAAGTTTATGGGACCCTTCCCGGTTAAGAGGAAAATTAATTTAGCCTCATATGAACTGTCTCTACCTAATTCCCTGAAAATACATCCTGTATTTCATGTTTCTCTACTCAAACCTGCAGCCCCTGATCCCTTCCCTAACAGAGGATCCAAGCCTCCTGAACCTGTCCAGATCGATGGTTGTGAAGAGTACGTAGTGGAAACTATATTGGACTGCAGAAAGCGACAAGGACAAAACCAATTTCTGGTCAAGTGGAAGGGGTATGGCCCAGAAGATAACTCTTGGGAACCTGAAGGTAATCTACACGCCAAGAAGTTATTACGTGCCTTTTTTCTTGCTCACCCAGACAAAAAGGCCCGACTGGGCATCCGGAGGCTGCCCCTTGGGGGGGGCAATGTCAGGGACTTACCTCCCAGCCTCATCCATCCTCGTTTCTGAGGAAACAACAGGGTTCCTCCATGTTGACACACCGCAGCACTTCCCGCACGCCTGCGCGTGCGCAACGGGGGCGCGAGCGTGCACAACGGGCGCGCGCGCGTGCACAATAGCGGGAGCGTGCGTGTGCACGTTTTTGGCGCCAAAGCACACTTTAAAAGCCATTGCTGGACTCAAACACATTGCTGCCTGATCTGCAGTTTTGGAGTGAACTTACACTTGAAACCTGATCCTGAAACCTGATCCTGAATTACTGACTGAACCTTGACCCGGCTTGTTGACTATCCGTATCTCTCTAATCCCTGACTCCGGCTTGTTTGACTACCCTTCTGATTGGACCCACCGTTGCCAGACCCACCTGCTTGCACCACGACTACGCTTCAGTTACCTGCATCTGAACCATCTGATTATCCGTTGTGACCCGGCTTGCCTGACCCTGCTGTTTCTTGCTTCCTATTTATCTGCTTTCTTCATCAGCTTGTTGCCATTGCAGTCGTATCACCTGTCAGGGTCGCTGACCCCCTCTTCTGCCTCAGTGCCGTCTGCACCTCCCCGCCAGAGAGACTCAGCCACCTACATCTATTCATCTCTGCATCGGCACTCCTACCCCGCTGTGCTCCGAGTCCGCTGTTCCCACTTCAGTGGCTCGTGAACCAGAGCCGTAAGAGAGGCCTCCTACAACCAGACTCTAAACATACCAGGTACGTAACAACAACATTCATATCTATGGCCATATAGATCTAAATAAATATTTCCAGTTGTTTTTATAATCATATAACTCACTGTAATAGCAGGGCCTTGTGGCGGGCGGTATCTCCAGTCCACAGCTGCAAATTTAGAATTGGGAACAGTTGAGTAGAAGCTACACCATAACTTGATGGACTCTCCTACAACGCCATATACTGCCGAGTCCATGCGGATGTCTATGAGCAGAACCTCTGGGATACCTGGTAAGAAACAGAGATAAAACAATAAAGCCTATGGATAGCAAAGCATTCCTAAATCCATGCAGCTAGCTGGCTACCCAGACACACATCTATGAGATTCTACTTACAAAAGATCTTAAAAAGTGCAGCGGATGTACATTAAAAAAGACTCTGATGGGGTTCACACTTATTAGAGCTTACTCATATAATAATAAACGTGAAAGATGAATTCCAAGTATTCCAGTTTGGACCAATATAATTACAGTGCCTTGAAAAAGTATTTATACCCCTTGAAATTTTCCACATTTGTCACGTTATAACCAGAGTTCAGCAGACACCTGGATGTTTGGGTTCGACGGGTTCGGCCGAACTTCGGAAAAAAAAGTCCGGGTTCGGGACCCGAACTTGACCCCGAACCCCATTGAAGTCAATGGGGACCCGAACTTTTGAGTACTTAAATGTCTCTAAAAAAATAATGGAAAGGGCTAGAGGGCTGCAAATGGCAGCAAAATGTTGGTAAGAGCATGACAAATACTCTGCAAATAAATGTGGATAGGGAAATAACTTAAAATAACAAAAATAAAAATAAAAAAAATAATCTTGACCTAGGAGGACGAGGTCCATATGGAGTAGGAGGTTGAGGTGGCGGTGTAGGTGGAAGCGGCGGTGGAGGAGGACCCTAAATGTTTTTTTTTTTTTAATAGAACAATAGAAGAACACTAGCTAAAGTGTTTATCTCACACCTACAGATATGGAGGAAACACTGCAAACATTGGAGGAAACACTGCAAAATATTTTTTTGCCCTAAATGGGTGTTTTTTGAATAGAACAATAGAAGAACACTAGCTAAAGTGTTCATCTCACACCTACATATATGGAGGAAACACTGAAAAATATATATTTTTGCCCTATATGGGTGTTTTTTGAATAGAACAATAGAAGAACACTGGCTAAAGTGTTTATCTCACACGTACAAATATGGAGGAAACCCTGCAAATTATTTTTTTTGCCCTAAATGGATATTTTTTGAATAGCACAATAGAAGAAACGTATCTAAAGGGTGTATCTCACAGTAACATATGCAGTGCTGGTGTAATATGATTTCTGAAGCAGGGCTGACTCCTATATATTTCTCTCCCTATAAGCAAAATCAGGAACCTTTCCCTAAAGTATCTAATGCAGAGTATTTCACAGGAACATATGCAGTGCTGGTGTAATTAGATTTCTGAAGCAGGACAGTCTGACTCCTATCCGATTCTCTCCCTCATAGCAGCAGCAGCAGCAGCCTTTCCCTACCCTATCTAAAGCAGAGTGACGAGCTGTGCTATGTGCCTCTAGCTTATATAGAGGCTGTGTCACATGCTGCACTGGCCAATTACAGCCATGCCATTAGTAGGCATGGCTGTGATGGCTTCTAGGTCACACGGGTAAAACAAATGGTGATTGGCTGCCCTGCAGCGCGCCATTACATTGCCGAACACCGAACCCGAACCTACAGAAAATTGTTTGGGTCCCAAAAACCCAAAAGTCCGGTACGAACCCGAACTTTACAGTTCGGGTTTGCTCAACCCATATTATAACCAAAAACGTAAATGTATTTTATTGTGTTTTTTTGTGATAGACCAACACAAAGTGGCACATAATTGTGAAGTGAAAGGTAAATGATAAATGGTTTTCATATTTTTTTTTTTTACCAATAAATATGTGAAAAGTGTAGTCAATACTTTGTAGAACCCCCTTTCACTTTAATTACAGCTGAAAGTCTTTTTGGGGATGTCTCTACCATCTTTTCACATCTATACATCTGACATTTTTGCCCATTCTTCTTTGCAAAATGGCTCAAGCTCTGTCAGATTGGATGGAAAGCGTCTGTGAACAGCAATTTTAAAGTCTTGCCAGAGATTCTCAATTGGATTTAGGTCTGGTCTTTGACTGGGCAATTCTAACACATGAATATGCTTTGATTTAAACCATTCCATTGTAGCTCTGGCTGTATGTTTAGGGTCATTGTCCTGCTGGAAGTTAAACCTCTGCCTCAGTCTTTTGCAGACTCTAATGCCGCATACAGACGGTCGTTTTTTGTGATGAAAAAAAACGACGTTTTAAATCATGAAATAAAACGACGTTTTTGAAACATCATTTTCAAAAACGATGTTGCCTACACACCATCGTTTTTTCACAATGCTATAGCAAAGCGAGGTTACGTTTCACCACTTTTTTCCATTGAAGCTCACTTCATAAATAGCTTCTGGGCATGCGCGGGTTTAAAAACGTCGTTTTAAACGTCGTTTTTTGCTACACACGGTCAATTTCTGTGAAACAAAAACGACGTTTTGAAAAACGACACAAAAAATTCGAGCATGTTCGAATTTTTTTTTGGTCGTTTTTTTGAAGACATAAAACGACGTTTTGCCCACACACGATCATTTTAAATGACGTTTTTTAAAACGTCGTTTTTTTTCATCACAAAAAACGACCGTCTGTATGCGGCATAACAGGTTTTCTTCTAAGATTGCCCTGTATTTGGCTCCATCCATCTTCAACTCTGACCAACTTTCCTGTCCCTGCTGAAGAAAAGCATCCCCACAACATAATGCTGCCACCACCCCCATGTTTCACAGTGGGGATGGTGTGTTCAGGGTGATGTACAGTGTTAGTTTTCTGCAACATTTAGTGCTTTGCTTTTAGGCCAAAAAGTTAAGATTTTGGTCTCATCTGACCAGAGCACCTTCTTCCACATGTTTGCTGTGTCCCCCACATGGCTTCTCACAAACTGCCAATGGGACTTCTTATGGGTTTCTTACAATAATGGCTTTCTTCTTGCCGCTCTTCCATAAAGGCCAGATTTGTGGAGTGCACGACTAATGCCCCATACACACGATCGGAATTTCCAATGGAAAAAGTCAGATGGACTTTTTCCGATCATGTGTAGCCCCGTCTTGAGTTTTTTCATCAGAAATTCCAATGAATTCCATCAGAGTTTAGATATAGAACATGTTCTATTTTTTTCCGATGGAATTCTGTCAGAATTACGATGCGATTTGGCCGGGCAAAAGCCTAATCGTGTGTACGGGGCATAATCGTTATCCTGTGGACAGATTCTCCCACCTGAGCTGTGAATTTCTGCATCTTCTCCAGAGTTACCATGGGCCTCTTGGCTGCTTCTCTGATTAATGCTCTCCTTGCCCAGCCTGTCAGTTTAGGTGGACGGCTATGTCTTGGTAGGTTTGCAGTTGTGCCACACTCTTTCCATTTTCGGATGATGGATTGAACAGTGCTCCATGAGATATTCAAAGCTTGGGATATTTTTTTTATACTCTAACTCTGCTTTAAACTTCTCCACAATTTTATCCCTGACCTGACTGGTGTGTTCCTTGGCTTTCATGATGCTGTTTGTTCTCTAACAAACCTCTGAGGGCTTCACCGAACAGCTGTATTTATACTGAGATTAAATTGCACACAGGTGGACTCTATTTACTAATTAGGTGACTCCTGAAGGCAATTGGTTCCACTAGATTTTAGTTTTTAGGGTATCAAAGTAAAGGGGGCTGATTACAAATGCACGCCACACTTTTCACATATTTGTAAAAAGTGTTGAAAACCATTTATTTCTCTCAATGCCACCCGTATCAAACAAGTGCCCCCTTGTGTTCAGTAAGCAGCAGGGCAGACACTTGGCATGGGACCCAAAAGCTGGATGACGACTGTATTAGTGGTGCCTGTTACAGCGATTTCCAGCTATCAGCGGGATCTCTCAGGTATGGCACATACTTTCATTGGTCCAAGTAAAATTGCCATACCTGGAGTTCAGATTTAAATTATGGGAAAGGGTTGGAACCTTAGAGGCTTTTACTGAAGACCGTCCCTTCCTGTCCTGGTGACCCCACTTTTATTGTTTTTTTGTTCTGATGTTACAGGATGAAATCTCCCCAATAAAGTCACAGCAATACAAATCTGACAGATCATACATACATGTGAAACTTAATTAAAATCTATTTAAGAAATACTTCTTCCACTTTTTATTTAAAACAATAACATAAAAAATGAATACAGACGCTTAGTATGTAGTAAGGAAATGGGAAATAGAACTGAATTCAGCCTAATGCCTCGTACATGCGACCAGTTTTCCTGTCGGGAAAACTGCCATGACAGCTTTTGGGCGGGAAAACTGTCCGTGTGTATGCTCCATGGCAGTTTTCCCAACAGGAAAACTACTGCGAATCGTGGCGGGTAAAAGAGAGCGGGGGTTTTTAACCCAGCAGTTTTCCTATGGGAAACACTGTATGAACATGGCCGGGATTCCCGGCCAAAGCTCTCACCGCAGTTTTCCCGACGGGAAAACCTCTGGTGTGTACAGGGGGAATGTTACCGAGCAGGTTCTCGGTTTTACCGCCGGGAATCCCGGTCGTGTGTACAGGGCTTAAGGCTCGGTTTACACCTATGCATTTTTTAATGTTTTATGCAGAAACGCACTATAGTCCATTTAACATGGTTTCCTATGGGACACGTTCACCTCAATGCTTTTTTCAGCCACTGTGTTTTTGGAAAGGGTCAGGGCCCTTATTTAAAAGCAAAAGGGTGCGTTTTAGGTTTAATAGACTTCAATAGAGAAGCTGCAGATAAGCATTTAAAGTGTTTTTGCCACGATTTTAATTTTGCGTTTTTTAATCTGCCCAACAACAAATTGTAAAAAAAAAAAAGTGCAAAATACAAAACGTATTAAAAAACCTGTGTGCAAAAAATGCAAAATGCACCGCAGAAACGTTTCAAAAGCAAACTGCTTACTGTAGGTGTGAACCAAGCCTAACTTTGTGGTTTATCTAACAAGGAATTTCTGCAGATAACCCTATACACAGGCAATTTTGGTAGAATTTCCTAATGAACTGCTGGAATTTGTTTATTCACAGATATATCAGTAAAAGTGGTATGTGACAAGGTGAAAATTATTGTAATTTTATAAATTTAAACGGTTTTGCCCGTTATTGGAAAAATAAAGGTTCATCTAATACTGACACAACCAGTTTGTCACAGCTCAAGTAAACATTTAAATATTAGTTTTACTAATTTGGTGGTGGTTTAATCTTTGAACTTTGCTCTCAGTCCTGTTAATTTTAAAGCCATTGTGAATCTTTTCTTTACTGCTGCTTGTAAAGGTGCCAGCAATTTGCTTCATTATTTACATTTTATACAAGTATGATTTAAAAAAAAAAAAATAATTATAGAATATGGCCGGATTCACAGAGAGCGGGCGCACATTACGCCGCCATAGCGCAAATAATATACGCTACGCCGACGCAGCGCAGAGAGGCAAGCACGGAATTCACAAAGCCAGTGCTCCCAAAACTGCACTGGGTTTCTAAGGCGTAAGCCGGCGTAGGTAGAAGTGGGCGTGAGCCATACAAATGAGCCATGACCCCATGCAAATGATGGGCCGAGCGCCAGACAGATGCGTATAACGAACTGCGCATCCCCGTGCGCATGCTCACAACCACGTCGGAACAACTGCCTAAGATACGCCGGATCACTGCGTACGCCCTGAACGTAATCTATGCCCAGTCACACACGTCCAACGTAAATTACGCCGGCTTGGGTTCCCTGGTGCAGCCCTTTGCATGGATGCTGCTGAGTTACACCTCCTTTATGGGGCATAACTTTACGCTGGACGTATAACTTACGCGGAATGCGTCGGACACACGTACGTTTGTGAATCGGCGTATTTTCCTCATTTGCATATTTGAATGGCTGATCAATGTGAGCGTAAATATGCGCCCAGTGTAAGTGTGTGCCCACCCTACGCCGGCAAGTTACGTCGGCGGGATGAAGCCTGTTTTTAGGCGCATCTCAGTTTGTGGGTCCGGCATATTTGCACTTACGTGGCGTATCTTGAGATACGTCGGCGCAAGTGCTTTGTGAATCCGGGCCTATATATATATATATATATATATATATATATATATATATATATATATATATATATATATATATATACATATACACACACACATATACATATATACACACACACAAAAATTGTTAATATTCAATTCAACTGTCCAGTTGCATGAAAGGGATCACTACATGATTGGGTATTCAAAGTGTATACCATATGATTAGATATTTGTAGCGATTATTCATAATTTGTTGAAAGAAGATCCCAGTTTATATAGTAAATTAACCTCACTGTGTTAATGTTTGAATACAGTAGTGATCATGTCACGAGTAAGGATGAGCATGGGTTTGGTCCAAACGTAGCTTCTTTCTGGGTTTAGTCTGAAGCGGTCACTCCCGCCGAATCCCTTCCTGGGCAAGCTTCTGAAAATATTGACCCAATATGCCACATGGCCGTATTAGGTCAATGACATTGGTCATATTAGGGCAAAGGCCACATGGCCGTATTAGGTCAATGGCATTGGTCATATCAGGGCAAAGGCCACACGGCCGTATTAGGTCAATGGCATTGGTCATATTAGGGCAAAGGCCACATGGTCGTATTAGGTCAATGGCATTGGTCATATTAGGGCAAAGGCCACATGGTCGTATTAGGTCAATGGCATTGGTCATATTAGGGCAAAGGCCACATGGCCGTATTAGGTCAATGGCATTGGTTATATTACTACAAAGGCCCTTTTGTGTATATACAGCTGCGGGGTGGGGGAATGTCCTGGCCGCATTTGATTGGGTGGCAGCTTGCAGGAATGACAGCCTTATTCTGAGTTTGGTTCAAACCTATGTTTGAGCCAAACCCATGCTTATTCTAAAGGCCCGTACACACGATCGGATATTCTGATAACAATTGTCCGATGGACGTGTTGCCGGAATTTCCAACAACAAACGTTGAATGTTCATGCTCTCAAGTTGTCCGACAACAAAATGTGTTCTGTCGGATCATCCGATCGTGTGTACACAAATCCTTCGTACTTAAATCCAAAGTACAAACACGCATACTCCCAACCAATGCTAACCATCAGACAACATTAGCAGAAGGTGCCCAAAGAGCTGAAAAAAAACCGTAGTATATGTTGGCTGAAAAAGCTCTGCAGTCTGTATGCAGAACAAGTTCATTGCCAACGCCCTTCGGACAAAATTCCCCGGATTTGTCCGATGGCAGTCCGATCATCGAGGCTTTAGTCATGAGCAGTAATTTGCTAGCAACAGCAAAAGAGCACACATCCCCTGCTTCAGCGTTGCTCCCTCACTGTCCGAAAACATGACGGAATCTCTCTTACCAGGAGAAGTCAGACGGACTTTTTCCACCGGATATGCCGATCGTGTGTAGCCCCATGTGAGTTTTTTTCATTGGAAATTCCGTTCATGTGTATGCGTTATTAGAGACCCTGTCATCATGGGCGAAGTGCTGTCAGCATCATTATTGCTATTGTTATATGGCACAAAGAAATTAATTACTTCTGATTTTGTTCCCAACCAAAGACAATGCATACGTGATAGAGTCAGAGTTATAGAAGGGCATCAGGAGGCAATGCCTGAAATGAACGATAGTCTGTATAGCTTTCATATACCGTAGTATTTCCTATTATTTCTTCCATGGGCATATGTCACACTGTTACTTCACAGGATTCGCAAGAGTTATGGCCTTAAATTGTAAGCTCCTTGGGGGTAAGGAACTGATGTGAATGTACAATATATATGTAAAGCGCTGCATAAATTGATGTCGCTATATAAGTACCTGAATTAAATAAATTATACAAGCTCTGTTACAGATTACAAATTTATGAGTGACAGAATCCCCTCTATTCTTCTATAGGTAGTCATTCACTATACAATTTCTTCTAGAAATACGAGGAAAACCTAATCAACCCAATCAATATCAAGTCACGCAGCACTTTGCACTACATATTTGTTGGTAGATCTAACAGAGATTGTAGTGTGTGGCCTACTTAGGTTATTTACTTGCTCTAGGCAATGCTATGAAACGCTAGTGATCCTGTTGCTGGCAGAAAATCACTGGCTGACAGCTTCTCATCTTCTCCTGTGATGTTACCCCCTGACTCAAGCAGAAGCAGGTGAATGTTGTCACTGATCACTTAGCAATCCTAATGCCGTGTATACACGATCTGACTTTGCCATGGGAAAAACTCAGTCAAAATTTCCGATGGAAAAATAGAGAACCTGCTCTATAAGTCCGTCGGAAATTCCAACAGAAAAAGTCAGATGGGGCATACACACGGTCGGAATATCTGACGAAAAGCTCCCATCTGACTTTTTCTGTTGGAAATTCCGACCGTGTGTACGCGGCATGACACTGACAAGTTGCCTCCAGCAACAGGATCGCTTTTTGGTATAAAGGCCCCAATAGACAGCTTGAATTTTGGCCAATTCCTGATAAACCAGCTATAAGTTGTGTGATCCTACAAGCACCCCCCTGCTTGACAAAAGTTGATTTAGAAATCGACTGAGCAGCATGGAAAAGTATTGTCTGAACAGTCCTATATCAGATGCAGTCACTACTTGGCAGCACCACTGCATTCAGACAATCTTGGGTACTGCAGGTATCTCAATTCAATAGCCAATAGTGGAGACTCATCCGTCAAAGCTTCAAGCATGGGGGAATCCATAGATTTTCTCTTGGTGATGAAAGAAAAAAAGAAAAAAGCACAAGATGTCTACAGCCAGCTTAAAGGGGTTGTAAAGGAAAAGTTTTTTCACCTTAATGCATTCTATGCATTAAGGTGAAAAACATTCTGAGTATACCGGCACCCCATTATACTGACCTGACCGCTCGAAAGTCCCGCGCTTGGCCCCGACATCCTCTTCGCCACCCAGCCTGGCCGTTGATTGGCTAGAGTGGATGGATTGAAAGCAGCGCAGCCATTGGCTGGCGCTGCTGTCAATCACATCCAATGATGCGGCGCACAGAGGGGCCGTAGCCGCTCACTGTATCAAGGGAGCGTGCCCGCAAGGACTCCACCGTATGTGAGGGAGCTCGCATGAATGTGTGGAGTTCTTGCGGGGAGGACCAGAGACAGCCGCCGAGGGACCCCAGAAGACGTGGATCGGGGACACTCTGTGCAAAACGAGCTGCACAGTGGAAGCAAGTATAAAATGTTTGTTCATTAAAAAAAATAATATGTTTTCCTTTACAAACCCTTTAAGGGCTATTTCACATGGAGCAGTGTCTGCTCTGGGCAGCAGGGGATCCATGAGCAGATCACCTTCTGAATCAGATCCAGATGTCCATTTTCTGACATCTGTGCCCATTCAGTTTGTGTCTGGCAGACCAGTGACAGCTCCATGGACAGCCGGATGTACACGGACTCCGCTGTCCATTTACATCAGGGCTAGGGTTGCCACCTCATCCCTTTAAATCCAAAACACATGAATTACACAGGTTCTGAGGCCAATTTAATGCAGGCAAGGCACCCGGTGAGTTCAATTACCACCTTAATCAGTCAGAGAACCTGTGTAATTAATATGTGTTAAGTTATAAAGGGATGTGGTGGCAACCCTACATCAGGCTATGATCTGTCTTGATCAGGTTTCTCTGGACCCCGATGGACTCTGTGGTAGCCGGGTTTTTATAGGGACACAAATCTGTTTACTTGTCCATAGGGCTGCATGGAGCTTTGGATCAGATCCACCTGAAAAATGGACAGATGGACCTGATTGGAAATCATTTAGGATACAATAACCAATCCATCTCCATAACCAACTCTGGCAGGTGACAAATACGGTAAAACCTTGGATTGCGAGCATAATTTATTCCCGAAACATGCTTGTAATCCAAAGCACTTGTATATCAAAGCGAATTTCCCCATAAGAAATTATGGAAACTCAGATAATTCGTTCCACAACCATTTATTCATAAGTTCTTCAGTTTATAGTCCATTTAAAAAGATTATAGCAATGTGATAGGTTGTGTAACCATAACATGTTCATCCACAGATGGAAGCCTCCACAAGGGGTTTAGAAGCAAAATCCAGCAGGAGCTACGGAGTATAAAAGAGAAGAGAGGCGCCTCTAAGTGTAGCAATATGGTTACATATAATGAAGGTACAACATTTAGCAACTCACATGGCACATCCAAGTATGCAGGCATCCGGGGTAAAGCTGTCCACATCCACCATGCTTTCTCAACCGTTTAACCCTAGAGGAACCCCAAAAATGATTTTCATGTCTCAAGGAACCCTTACTATAACCAATTCATCAGGACTCAATAGGAACCATTCTCCTTATATTGGTGGTCAATAGGAAGAATGCCCCCCTTAAAGTGGTGCTCAGAATGTCACACTTAAATAAAGGTAAAAATGTATTTGGCGTCATGCTGCTGGCATGGTGCGGAACCTTGAACTCTGCAGGCATCAAATAGGTGGTTCATCAGCAACAGCTCAAGGAACCCCTAGCAACCGCTCAGGAACCCTGGTTGAGAATGGCTGACATAGACCATCCTCCGCACCGCCAGCTCTCACCGCTGTCAGTCTGCAATCGTGACCGGGAAAACTACCCTGCAGTAGAGCGATTTGAATGCGAGGCTTGAAGCGCTTGTGGAAGTGATGACGTCAATGGTGGTGTGGAGGACGGTCTATGTGGACAGCTTTACCCTGGATGCTTGCATACTTGGATGTACTCGTTTTAAATAAAGCAGAGTTCTATCCAAAAATTGAACTACGCCATATCCGCCCCCCCCCTGCTGTCTCCTGGGAGACACATAGGTCCCAGAAGACAGCAGGGACAAGTCAGAATGCGCAGTGTGACTCGCACATGCACAGTAGAGAACCAGGCTGTGAATCCGCAAGGCTTCACTTCCCTTACAGAGCCTATGGACAGGTTGGCTTCGGGTGAGGACATTGCGGGCGCACTGGACAGGTACTGCAAGTGTCTTTATTTTAAAAGTCAGCAGCTGCAGTATTTGTAAGTGCTGACTTTTAATATATATTTTTTTCGGTGGAACGCTGCTTTAAATCATCAACCATGTGAGTTGCTAAATGTTGTACCTTCATTAAATGTAACCATATTGCTACACTTAGAGGCTCCTCTCTTCTCTTTCATATTCAGTTGTGACATGACGCTACTCTTATATCAAGACATCTACTTGTATATCAAGTCAATTTTTTATTTATTTTTGCTTGTCTTGCAAAACGCTCTCAAACCAAGGTACTCTCAAACCAAGGTTTTACTGTACATTGTAAAGTGAATAGTCCACATACCGTACTATAAAATACATTTGTGTAAAGACAAGCCAACGGGCCATACATGATTTGTTTTCGGTCATTCAAACAGCGGGTTGAACGAAAGAACAAAATTACTCGATTTCCCTATCCACACATTCCAGGTGAATGGGGGAATCCCTCCCGCAGAGAGCAGTGTTGCCAACCTACCAGATTGAAATTTACTAGCACGACACCTGAAATTTACTGGCGCAGCCACGTTTTTACTGGCATTTCACAAAAGTTACTAAATTACATTTTTAGGTGCAAATTTCAGTATTTAGGCTACAAACAAGTACGCTAGGTAAAAAAAAACATATTTATTATTTTCGATATAATAAGGGCAAATTATTTAGTCACATTACTCCCTGCCTCCAATCTTCCCCTGCCACTAACACCCCCTGCCTCCAATCTCCCCCTGCCTCCAATCTCCCCCTGCCACTAACACCCCCTGCCTCTAATCTCCCCCTGCCTCTAATCTCCCCCTGCCACTAATCTCCCCCTGCCTCTAATCTCCCCCTGCCACTAACACCCCCTGCCTCTAATCTCCCCCTGCCACTAACACCCCCTGCCTCCAATCTCCCCCTGCCACTAACACCCCCTGCCTCCAATCTCCCCCTGCCTCTAATCTCCCCCTGCCACTAACACCCCCTGCCTCTAATCTCCCCCTGCCTCTAATCTCCCCCTGCCACTAACACCCCCTGCCTCCAATCTCCCCTGCCACTAACACCCCCTGCCTCCAATCTCCCCTGCCACTAACACCCCCTGCCTCCAATCTTCCCCTACCACTAACACCCCCTGCCTTCATCCTCCTCTGCGGTGCCACCGCAGCCACCATCACCCCCTGCCTCCAATCTCCGTGCACAGTTCCAAGCCAAACCGATCTTGGCTATTTTTACTGGCACATTTCCACAACCACGGACATTTACAAACGGGGGGGAAAAAGTGCCTGTTTTTACGAAAATACGGACAATTGGCAACACTGCCGCAGAGCTCCTGCATTCTGACAGAAAGAAGGCTTCCCCACCATTAGAATACACTCATCAGCACTGCCAGCTATAGTTGGGGGTCACTGATCAAGTAACATTTTTCCAACAGGCTGGTTGTTCAGAAGTTAGTCAATAGATTGACTTCTGTACAACTAGCCTGCCCATAGATGGATCGAAACTCGGCCAGTCCCTGCTGAACCGGACAAATTTCAATCCATCTATGGCCGGCTTAATACCATAGAACAGAACTTTCAGCAGTTCCTTCACATGTATAATATGTAACATATCAGAAGTAAGATCAGCAGTGTAAAATGATGAGTACTCACCCATCATTAGGAGGAGAAGAGACCTCCATAGTACATTCCCCCACAACGGAGCCATTGCTTGTTTATGCCTCTCCAGTCTGACTAACAGGTGAGTAAACAGGAAGTGATGGCTGGAATTACAGGTAAGAGCTCTCGGTGTACAGGTGATTCACAGGCGGGGCGGTGTGTCTAGGCCAGCCTCCAATACTACTGCTGACGACATATGATCTGAAGAGAAACCAGAGTATAGAACATTTGTCTCCCGCCTCTGAGTGCAACCTCCTCCAGCTGGGATCACTGCTCATTCCTGCTGCTCAACAGGACTTTGTATTGTATTCATCACAGTGAGGTTACATAATGACACAATGATCTCCTCCCCACTATGTCAGCAGCCTAATCTTATCAAAAACGCGTCCTGCAAGATTACACCAACAGTGAGGGAGAAAACCTAAGAGCCAATTTCATAAAATAAAACTAAAAGCTAAGCAATACTTGTGAACAGAACATTTTTTGTAGATTTTCATGAGGTAAAATAAGTAGTACAGTATTATAATAAGATATTAAATATAATAAAATAATAGAATGTACCATTACTTATTTTATTATATGAACAATAATATATAAGATATTTTCTACCTACGCTAAAATGATGTATAATTCAGTAGTTGCCGCTGCACACACGTCTGGAGAAAATGGGCCCGGGTGCTCAGCACAACGTATATATAATCGGAAATATGAAGCGCCATTTACAGGGCTTGAAAGGATGACATTTTATTTCAATGTTTCAACAAAGCACAAGCTCGTCCTCCTCAGGACGTCGAAATAAAACGTTATCACTTTGGCCCCTTTCACATTGAGGCGGTTTTCATGCGGTACATCGCTAAAAATAGCGCTGCTATACCGCATGAAAAAACCTGCCCTGTAGTGTTCAATGTGAAAGCCAGAAGGCTTTCACATTGAAGCGGTGCGCTAGCAGGAGCGCTCCAAAAGTCCTGCTAGCCGCATCTTTACCGCGGTATAGGAGCGGTGTGTTCACCGCTCCTATACCGCGCCTTCCCATTGAAATCAATGGGAAAGCGCGGTAATACCGCGGTAATACCACCCGCAACGTGGGCAGTATTAACCCTTTTTCGGACGCTAGCGGGGGTTAAAACCTCACCGCTAGCGCCAGAATATCGCAGTAAATACGACGGTATAGCCGCGCTACAAATACCGTCACCGCGGCTCCACGCCTCAATGTGAAAGAGGCCTAAATCACCTTTCGGCTCCGTTTACATATACAAACTGGATGTGTTTTGAACCGCATCTGATTCGCATGACATGTGAATCAAGCTGGCTTTCTATGGAGCCAGTGAAAAAAGTCTGTGGGTTCTTATCCAGAGGCTAGAAATGAGCTTTTGAAAGTACAAAGACACAAGTTCCATATAGTGTGGCACAATGATGAAACGATGGATGTAAATTTCTCCAGCACTCGGTGACATGCATGCAGTAAGTGAAATTCCTCCACCTGGAAATTAAAGCCTCTTACCGGAAGGTAAGAAATCAAAGCAGATGGCTATAGCCCAGCCTCGGCCTTTGTATCCCCAGGGATCTCAGATCGGGAGTCTGCAGCGCACCCCCATTGATAAGGTCCGCTTTGTGACGAAACGCGTCTGGAAGGCTGCGTCAGTGACGTCACCACGCTCGGGAGGAAGGGCTCCTGTTTGCCGGCCGGCATTTCCAATTGTAAAACACACTGGCTGTTTTTATTCATTGCTGCTGTAAGTAGAATACTT
The DNA here is from genome assembly GCF_905171775.1 of Rana temporaria. Taxonomy (NCBI): domain Eukaryota; kingdom Metazoa; phylum Chordata; class Amphibia; order Anura; family Ranidae; genus Rana; species Rana temporaria. Next base: position 71,399,371 of record NC_053498.1, read on the forward strand.
TTTAATAAACTCTGGTATTGTACTGTATTACGCTATATGCGTCCTCTTTTTTTATATACACTCCCTCCATTGGAGCGATTGTGGTCTATTGAACGTGACGCTGCAGACTCCCGATCTGAGATCCCTGGGGATACAAAGGCCGAGGCTGGGCTATAGCCATCTGCTTTGATTTCTTACCTTCCGGTAAGAGGCTTTAATTTCCAGGTGGAGGAATTTCACTTACTGCATGCATGTCACCGGGTGCTGGAGAAATTTACATCCATCGTTTCATCATTGTGCCACACTATATGGAACTTGTGTCTTTGTACTTTCAAAAGCTAATTTCTAGCCTCTGGATAAGAACCCACAGACTTTTTTCACTGCCACCATTTCTACCTTAAATAGGGGACTTGTTTAACTATTATCTTGGCGCAGCTTTTTGTTTTTTTTATGTTTATTTGTGTACTTCACACGTTAGCTGCTGCCTTGATGTTTATTGTGTGTTAGCGCAGTTTTTTTGTTTTTCTTTCTATGGAGCCAGCTCGCATATATGCGATGCAGTGGCAGTGTAAATTTCCTGCAAATTTGAAAAGAGCCCTGTGCATTTTGCAAGTACTGCAGTGCGATTCAGATGCAAATTCCAGGCTTATTGCCTTCTATGGGAACACATCTGAATTGGACATCTGATCAGTTTTGAACACAAATTCAATCAGAACAACAAAAAAAAAACAGCGTTCTACCCCCCCCCCCCCCCAACCTTTACCAGGTCCTTTTGGGTCTGGTATGGATTTTGAAGGGAACCCCCATGCCAACATTTAAAAAAAAATGGCGTATGGGGGCCCCCAAAATCTATACCAGACTATTATCCAGAGTGCCACCCCCAACCATACCAGGCCACATGCCCTCAACATAGAGAAGGTGCTCTGGGGTAGGAGGCATTCCTTCTCCCACCCAAAAAGCACCTTGTCTCCATGTTGATGGGGGAAAGGGTCTCTTCCCCACAACCCTGGCCGGAGGTTGGTTATGGGGGTCTGTGGGCAGGGGGCTTATTGGAATCTGGAAGCTCCCTAAAACGTGGTTGTAAACTCTGTTACACCACTTGTACATACAGGTAAGCCTATAATAAGGCTTACCTGTATGTACACGTGTCACAGGTCATTACTGGCGCATGCACTCTGAAGGAACCGTGCCGTAAACAGTAACGTCATTGCCAGCTCGGCCATACATAACGCCAAAGCCTGCGAACCCGGAAACAATACTGGGTGAGGATGAAAGCACCTTCAGTGGTGACAGCGTACTACTGAAAAGCCTCAAATTCAGGTAAATCTGTCATAATATGCTAGTATGCGATGCATACAAGCACATTATGACCTAAACTTCCCCGGGGCTCGTTTTTTTTCTCTGAGGTTTACTACTGCTTCAAGTATGCACTTAACTTATTTGTGCATGTTATTTACATCTCCTTGTGTAGACACCTATATCTAGTGATGAAGTATTTCATGTTGATATAGGTCAAGTTCTGATACTGGTTTTTAGCATTATATGTTTATGTTTTTTTGTGTAATAAAACAATAAAGTGCAGTGTCCATTTCCAGTCTAATATGTTGTGGTCATTTATTTTATTTATATTTATTTTGTTTGATGTTTGGGTGGTTGGTGTGTCCTATGAGTTGGACTACAAGCATTTGTGCCCATGCAAAGTGGTAAATGATTTGCCTTAGCACTTGGTGCTCAAGTTAATAGAGTTAAATACCTTCCAGCTGTCCCTTTATTTGGAACCAAAACCTTCTGTCCCTCTTTTCTCCTTATGCCGCGTACACGCGATCGGAATTTCCGATGAAAATAGCCCGATGCACTTTTTTCATCGGAAATTCCAATCGTGTGTTGGCCCCATCAGACTTTTTTCTGTCGGTGTTTAGAAATAGAACATGTTTTATTTTTTTCCGATGGAAAAAAAAAACGATAGGAAATTCCTATCGTCTGTGTGCAACTCCGACAGGGAAAAAACCCACGCATGCTTAGAAGTCGACGCATGCTCGGAAGCATTGAACTTTATTTTTCTCAGCTCATTGTAGTGTTTTACGTCACCGCGTTTTATACGGTTGGAATTTGGTCTGACAGTGTGTATGCAAGACAGCTTGAACGGAATTCCGACGAAAAATTACATCGGATTTTAGACCATCGGAAATTCCGATTGTGTGTACGGGGCATTAGTTGTTTCTCTATTTGGACAGGTGTCGAGACCTCTATAAAAAATGTCGCACCAAAATGCATGGTACAGAGGTACCATGTGTTTTGGAGGTGGCAAACATGCGCTTGCTAGCTACATATGCGGGGGTGTTTTTCCATCATGGTGTTTCCTTTGTCCTGGCCTTTTAGGGAATATCCTCACCGGGTGCAGCGCAGGTGCATGTTTAAATCATTCTTTATAGTCCCTGTAACTGGAGGCCTGGCAGAATGTGTATCTTTTGCCTTCACATATTGTAGTATAAGTTAGGAGGTATGCAGAATGGGCTTGTTTACACCCACATTACCCTCTGAAGAGTGATCTGTGGTGGATTGCTTTTTAGAGGCATAAGCACTGCACCACTGTGCTGCAACCGTGTGCATTACACACTATTGCAGGGAAGTTGTGGCATGGCCTGAGCCAAACCCAGAATACAAATGTAAAATATACATTTTCAGCCACCGCTAGACTTACCATGAACACAGATCCATACAAAGAGTTCACGGGATGTGCTGAGTGTATGAAGAGAAAACATGAACAAGGTAAAAGGAAAACTTTAATTTTCAGCAAACATTCATTCATAGAATCAGTTACGCATAGATAGCCCTAAGATCCGACAGGTGTAATTGTTTTACACTGTCGGATCTTAGAATGCAATACCGCGGCCGCCGCTGGGGGGAGTTTGCGTCGTAAACCAGCGTCGGGTATGCAAATTAGGAGTTACGGCGATCCACGACGGATTTTCACGTTCGCTACGTCGCCGCTAGTCTAGTTTCCCGTCGCAAAGTTAGTCGTCGTTTTTGGTGCCTTAACTTTACACAGCAATCGTATTGCTGTATAAAGTATGGCCGTCGTTCCCGCGTCGAAATTTAAAAATTAACGTCGTTTGCGTAAGCCGTCCGGGAATACAGAATTACGCTACGCGCGTCTCCGTTCGAAAAAATGACGGCACTGCGCGCAAAGCACGGCGGGAATTCCGAAACTGAGCATGCGCAGTAGGTCCGGCGCGGGAGCGCGCCTAATTTAAATGGCACACGCCCATTTGAATTGGCCCGCCTTGCGCCGGACGTATTTACGATACACCGCCGCAAGTTTCCAGGTAAGTGCTTTGTGGATCGGGCACTAAAACTGGAAACTTGCGGCGGTGTAACGTAAACGGGTTACGTTACACGGCCGCAAATGTATGTGAATCTGGCCCAATGTACCTGTATAAGATTATATGACAAAGCAAGCCAAGAACTCTCATTTAAACCCTTTTATCACTCATCTAAATAATAATAATATTACTTCATTTACAGAGAACAGTCTGACTTTTATTTGCTTAAAGCAGGCGTGTAGCAGCCTAATCTAGTAGCTACCTTTTGCATAGTTTCATTATTTCACAAAAATGACTTCTGTATGTGAACGTTCCTATTATGTCTTTTTACAACAGAGGTCTTTAGAGCTCTGTTTGATGAAGAAAAAAACAGGAAAAAAAAACTGATAGTAGAAGTATTATATTCATTTTTAGAGCTGTGGCATACTGTACAGTGCTTTACAGAGAAATCTGGGCCATTCATACTGTACATTAGTCCTTTCCTGTTTTTAATTTTTTTTTTTTTAAATCAGATAAAGTTTCAGCAAGTTCAGCGCGACTTACAAGGTGACTGCAGGACAGGCGACTTTGCCAGTGGCCAATCAAACAGTAATCAGCTCTGTGGGAGGGAGGAGTTTGCCTGAGAAAACTAGTTTTTCTTCCTGGAAAGTTGCTTCAGTTAAGACAGGGATCCGACGTGGAGGCGACTTCCATTGAAATCAATGGGTACAAGTCACCTAGAAGTCGCCTTGAAGTAGTACAGGAACCTTTTCTGAAGTCGGAGCGACTGCAGTAGTGTGCATTAAGACGGCTCTCATTCACTTGCATGTAATGTGTCATGTCGTGCGACTTGGGGCGACACAAGTGTGTACCAGCTCTAAAGGACAATATAGTTTTGCCATGAGTAAGCAACGACTTAATAACCACATTCCACTACCACTATTAATACATGCACAATTAAATGATCCTACCATGGGGGTATGGCTCAACTAATGAGTTCAATCAGCTCAATCCATAACCAATTCTAATGGACTCAGGTCTGGGGTATCCAGCCAAGGGCCCCAAAGGTTTTCCAATTTGCCGGGAGCATCCCCTGTGCCGATAAATGTTCTTTTCCAGTCTAAAGCCTTGTACACACGATCGGATTTTCTGCGTACAAAGCGTAGGACTTTTGTCCGACGGGCGTTGGCTATGAACTTGTCTTGCATACAAACAGCACACAATTGTCTGCCAACAAACACAAAACTACATGTTTTCTTTAGTGCCACCCTTTGGGCACCTTCTGCTAATGTTGTGTTTGGTGAGCATTGCTTCCGAGCATGCGTGATTATACTTTGGACTTTTGTCTGACGGACTTGTGCGGAAATTTTTTAAAGCCTCCCATCCAACTTTTGTCTGCGGAAAATCCGACAACAATTGTCCGATGGAGCGTACAAACGGTCGGATTTTAGGACAACAGTCTGTCAACACACAATTCCCTTTGGAAAATCCGATCGTGTGTAAAAAGCTTAAGAGTTTCACCCATACAGTGTACTTACTCCTTGTGGGATGGAGAGTCAGTAGACTTCTAGGGGTAGATCCACAAAGAAATTACGCTGGCGTATCTACTGATACGCCGGCGTAATTTCAAAATTCCCGCGTCGTGTCTTTGTTTTGAATCCTCAAAACAAGATACGACGGCATCTCGGCTAGATCCGACAGGCGTACGTCTTCGTACGCCGTCGGATCTTGGATGCAATTTTTCGGCGTCCGCTAGGTGGCGTTCCTGTCGTAATCCGCATCGAATATGCAAATTAGCTATTTCCGACGATCCGCGAACGTACGACCGGCAGTCGAATTTTTTTACGTTGTTTCCGTTCGGCTTTTTCCGGCGTATAGTTAAAGCTGCTATATGGTGGCATACTCAATGTTATGTATGGCCGTCGTTCCCGCCTCGCATTTTGAATTTTTTACGGCGTTTGCGTAAGTCGTCCGTGAATGGGGCTGGACGCCATTTACGTTCACGTCAAAAACAATGACGTCCTTGCGACGTCATTTGGAGCAATGCACCCTGGGATATTTTAGGGACGGCGCATGCGCAGTTCGTTCGGAGCGGGGACGCGCTTCATTTAAATGAAACATGCCCCCTACCCGCCGAATTTGAATTCCGCGCCCTTACGCCGCGAGAGATACCCTACCCCGCCGTAACTTACGGTGCAAATTCTTTCAGGATTCAAACCAATGCAAAGTAAGTTACAGCGGCGTAGCGTATCTTACATACGCTGCGCCTGGCGCAGATGTATGTGGATCTGCCCCCTAGTATCTAAGTACTACTCTCCGAGCCTGAAAGAGAGCTCTAGCCATATGCCCAAAAGACAAAGTTTAGGGTCAAGCGATATAGCAATTTGAAATACCGCGTTTAACGTATGCATTACTCCCACCCAATAAGTGTGTAACTTAAGACATCAAGTAGAAAGAGGAAATGTGGACAGCCGCACTCCAAAAAACCTTGATGATTGTCTTTATTTAAAAAAAAGGAAGGATGCACTACAAATCACAGCACACCACACAGGGGTAAAACACCTGACGCATTTCGCACTATTAATTAGTGCTTAATCATAGCTGACAATTATAAAACATCACTTATAATATATAATAAACTTTCAAAAGCATGTGATCAATGCTGGCCCCTAATAGGTCAGAAACAATTAACCAATGGGATGACCAGATCTAAATCCCTAACCACAATCATCTGTGTATGTGAATAGATCTCAGAGATCACTGAGATTTAACCCTGGAATATCTGGATCGTTGCAAAATATATAATAAAAAAAAATATGTAATAAATGTTTCCCGTATAAGGAATTCATATAGATGCAAAAATATAACTCACATTTAGAATAAAGAAGGAGTGAATAGCTAAAAGTATATGAATTCATCTGTAAATGGGTATTATAGTGATACCGTAACAAAAATGCATTAAATTAGGTTAAATAGATATGCGTGTCTAGTGATAAAAAACTGTTTTAATGACAGTGTATGCACACCTGGTAACTAATAAATAAAATGGCCTTTGTGATACGATTTTGTGGTTAAAATGTGGTATATAGGAAATGAAAAATTAAAATGAAAATTAAACAGTGAAAAAGCTACTAGTGAATCTTGTTCGCTTCCAGGAACTAATAAAAGTTATTAAGTGATTATATATATATATATATATATATATATATATAAAAATGACCAATTGTCACCTAAAATGCATAACATTGGAAATGTTTCTAATATGGTGTAATAAAAGTAAAAATATAATGTGTGAATAAATATTTTTGTTTTATGCGTTTTATTTTTTGTGTTTTATTAATTTTATGTTTTGTATTTTATATAAATCATGTAAAAGGCCAATTAAGTGGCACTAATTTTGTAATGTAAAAATTATTATGGTAAATAAAATTAAAATTATAAAATATTAGAATATAGATGTAGATGTGATGAAATATAATGAAATATATTGTGATAAATAGTCTATTATCACTAAATCACTATTTATCACAATATTTGTGTGCTGAGTGCGTTGGATATTATCTTTTTCAGGTCATAAAGGTACACACCCTTGTATATCAGTGTCAAGTGATGTTTTCTGTCAAACATAAGCTGTGTTCATTCATATCTTTTCTTGTGTTGATTCTTTATCTCAGTAAACATTTCTGAGTAGTTCAGTGATACTGTGTGAGTTTTTCATTACTAATGCAACATTTCAGAATGGAACCCAAGGTGTCAGAGGTAAGAGAGGATTTTCTGGGTCGGGTGGCCAGTGGGGTATAGAGTCTATCAGCAGCCCCCACGGGGGTACCTCTACACTAGTAATAGCAGTAATCAGCAATTTTTAGTGGGACTGTGACATTGCGATGGACAGATCGGACACTTGACCATTATACAGCGATCAGTGCTATAAAAATGCATTTACTGTATATATGTCACTGTCAGGGAAGGGGTTAAAACTAGGGGCAATTAGGGGGTTAAATGTGTTCCCTGGGAGGTGTTTCTAACTGTTGGGGCAGTGTACTGACTGAAGGAGGAGGAGAAAGATCGTCGTTCCTAATCACTAGGAACAGACGATCACTCTCTACTCCCCTGACAGAACAGGAATTTGTTTGTTTACATTGACTGTGGAGTGATCATGTGTGGCTGGCGAACAACGCGGGTGCCGGCCACATGCATCAGCCCCCCCGCTGTGCAGTGGGCGTGCGCGTGTGCCTGCAGTGGCATGCGCACGCCTGCTACAGCAGTTTTAAGGGCCAACGTACAGCTACGGCTATTTGCGGGAACGAGCCGATCTGCCACAGTATAATGATGGCAGCTTGTCTTCAAGTGGTTAAACGCATCATAGCCTTGTAGGATATCTACGTGATGCTCATGGGCTGTGAGGAAATCTGCAATAGAGTGGTTTACAGACGTGAAAGAAAAAGGTTTTATACTTACCTAGGTGGATGCTGCATCTGTCCACCGGCATCTCTGCACTGAGAACCGAGCGATTGAATACCGCTGATGGCTCAGTTCTCTCGACTCCCAGAGCAGAGAGCTGCTGCCTGACAATCAGCAGCTCTCCTGCTCTGCTCCTCCACGCTCACTGGAGCACTGAGCTGTGGAGAGGCATGGAGCGGCCATCTCAGCGGCTCGCTGAGAGGCTGAGACTGCTATCAGTCCAGGCACCTGGCACATCCAGAGTCGGGATGACGTGGTGCCTGGACTGATATTGGTGACGTCAACAGATAGCAGACTTCAGACCGCTCTCTGCTAGAAAACGGGTCACAGGAGTGCACTGGTTGCACTCCTGTGACCCATAGAGAAATCCCAGCCAAACAAGCTCAGGCTGGACTCCTTCAAGACAAAATTCATTAAGCTTCCAATGGGCACATGCCAAGGCAGTTGTGGGTCTGACCTCTAAGTGAATCACCAGAGAGTGATCCTATATGCCTCTGGGAGTGTATTTCATGTCCGTAGTGTAGGGCCTGATTGTTTTTACACTTAAAGAAACTCTGTTACTTTGCCCACCCAGAGCTTAGTGACAGGTTCTCTTGTAGGAACAATCCCTACCCACTGATACTCATCTTTCCCGAAGATATCAGCAGCAGAGCAGCAAACCCAGCATATGCTCTGTACTGGCGTCAGAGCTTACACAGGGTTAATTTCTTCCTCCCCCCTCATGTGACAGTGTTTAGGCCTGGTGATTGGTAGCTCAAGCGCGCCGGCAGAATTGTCACATGCGCCTCTATTTCTATTATGGTAGTAGTAGGAAAGTGCAGCCAAGGTAAGTCTTCTCACAAAAGCATATCATTTCAACCTGCCATTTTTAAAAGGTAAGCAGTAATTAAAAATATTTATAGCATGTAAAACCTGTTCACAGATTATATCCTATAAGTGTTTAATTAGCTGTTTGACTGAAGTTATGGCTGTCACCTTTACATACTGTAGGTCTAAAATAAATTTTTTTAGCCACTTAAGGACCTCCTCCTGCACATTTACGTCAGCAGAATGGCACGGCTGGGCACAGGCACGTACCTGTACGTCCCCCTTTAGGTGCCCAGCCGTGGGTCGCGGGCGCACGCCCGCGACCCGGTCCGAAGCTCCTTGGCCGCGGGCCCGCGGACCCGATCGCCGCCGGTGTCCCGCGTTTGGTCACAGGAGCTGAAGAATGGGGAGAGGTGTGTGTAGACACACCTTCCCCGTTCTTCACAGTGGCAGCTTCATTGATCGTGTGTTCCCTGATATAGGGAAACACGATCAATGACGTCACATGTCCAGCCCCACCCCCCTACAGTTAGAAACACATATGAGGTGACACATAACCACTAGGGGGCGCTGTAGGGGTTAACTCCTAAACTGCAATTGTCATTTTCACAGTAAACAATGCATTTTTATAGCATTTTTTTTGCTGTGAAAATGACAATGGTCCCAAAAATGCGATGTGTCCACCATAATGTCGCAGTCACGAAAAAAAAAAAAACGCTGATATACGCCATTAGTAGTAAAAAAATATATATTATTAAAAATGCCATAAAACTATCCCCTATTTTGTAAATGCTATAAATTTTGCGCAAAACAATCGTTAAACGCTTATTGCAATTTTTTTTACCAAACATGTGTAGAAGAATATGTATCGACCTAAACTGAGAAAAAAAAAATATAGATTTTTTGGGGGTATTTATTATAGCAAAAAGTAAAAATAGATTTTTTTTTAAAAATTGTCGCTCTATTTTTGTTTATAGCGCAAAAAATAAAATCGCAGGAGGTGATCAAATACCACCAAAAGAAAGCTCTATTCGTGGGAAAAAAAAGGAAGCCAATTTTGTTTGGGAGCCACATCGCACAACTGCGCAATTGTCAGCTAAAGCGATGCAGTGCCGAATCGCAAAAACTGGACAGGTCCTTTACCTGCATAAAGGTCCGGGTCTTAAGTGGTTAAAAAGGTTAAGGGCTCTCTTTAGGAAAATGATGTTCAAGTGTCACTAAACCCACATCATTAAGAAACTATCAACGAATGCTGCATTACATGCTGTTTATATTCACTCAGTGACCGTGAGATTCGTTTTCTGCATTCTGCAAAAAACCTGGTTGACCCGGATGCTCTCCATCTCTACCTTCTGTCCAAGTCCGCAATTCAGCTAGGGATTTTGCAACCCTGTACATGCTCAGTTTTCATTGAGTTTCTATGCTGAATATTTCCTCTCTATAATATCTGAGTAGCCCATGTTACTATAGAGTCACACATGTAGGTGTATACACAGTGGTAAATGACAGCCCTCTCCCTCCTCCATGCCTTCTAACCAGCTAAACACAATAGGCGAGATATTACATGTAGATTAATGGAGGCTTCACCTCCCTCTTATTCTAAAGGCCTGTGCACACGATCCAATTTTATGGCCATAATTGTTTGATGGACGTGTTGCGTCAGGTAATCCGACCATGTGTATTCTTCATCAGACTACTGTTGGCTGAATTAACAACAAATGTTGGCTGTTCATGCTCAACAACTGTGGCAATAAATCTGTTACGTCGGTTTATCCAATCGTGTGTACACAAATCCGTCCAACTAAAATCCAAAGTATAAACACGCATACTTGGAAACCAATGCTAAACATCAGAAAATAGCAGAAGTTGCCCAAAGGGTGATGGTAAAGAGCTGAAAAGCCATGTGGTTTGGTGAATGTTGGCTGAAAATGTTGGGCTGTGTGTATGCAGAACAAGTTCACAACCAACGACCTTCAGACCAAAATCCACGGAAAAGTCCACTGGAAGTCCGATCGTGTGTACGAGGCTTAAGACAAATGCTGGAGGGGTGTGACACAGCTTGTGACTGGCAGAAATCTGCACACACCCCTTGTTATTGGCAAACAATAATAAAGACTTGATTTCAAATATATATTTGTATGACGATTTAAAACAGTTTATTGATATTATTTGTTTTTGATCTGTATTCCAAAGGCTGTTTTTTTGTGACCAGCAGCAGAGGACTAGAAGCTCCTCCTGCTTATGTTTCCCTGCAGACAGGCTGGGAAAGATCTGGGTCATGTGACAGCTGTATATCGATTAGCAAAAAGATACTTCGATATTTTTTTTTTTTATTAAAGTAATTACAGTGCCATCATCCACATAAAGAAATAGAAGGGACAATGAACAGTGTGTGTTTAGTATCACTTTAAAGTAGACCTGTATTGTAAAAAATAAAAAAAATTAAAAATATTCTACCATTTGTAAACTCTATTTTTGAAAATGCTAGTCGCCCTAGAGAGAAATAGCAACAAACCTACTTCCCAGTCATATGTTGAATCAATATTACCAAAATTGAAATCAACCTTCAAAGTTCTCCCCCATTGGTTCTTAGAACCACCTTGACTGGTACACCTTCACACTTCTCACTCAAATTAATGCTTTACAGATTGTAAATATAGGAGTAGACTGAAGATGGAGATGTACTGAAACATGGTGGTCCTGCCTCATACTAACCAGAATACCTAGATACTAGGCTAACATTTTCAGACTTTGGCGGACTATCACATTCTTAAGGGCCCATATCTGGCTCTTCTCAAATTTTCTTATTCATCACTAAAGGTGGCCATGCCCATACAGATATTTTTCATTCAGCCTGTGGGCTCATTCACACTATATATAAGGAATGGACAAATCTCCCAGACTGGCCACTGTATTTTGATAGCCAGTCTCACTGGCCAATTGATTGGATGCATCAGAAACCGGACACATTTCACACAGTTTATTGCCAGCTTAAACCCAAAGTTTAGAAAACTTTGGGTAGATCAGAGGAGGAAGTTGTCACCTAAACCTGGAGAAAGGACCATAAAGGAACAAATCACACTGATGGTAAGTAATGTCTTGCTGTTTTTTTTAAAACTAAGACTCAATATAAACCAATGATTTATATTTTTTTCTATCCATACATGGATCAACATTTGTCAGGTCCCTGCTAAACCGGCCAAATTTTGATCCATGAATGCACGACTTTAGTCTACTACAACTCAGTCTAGTACAGGGGTGGCAAACACAAGGCCCGTGGGCCGAATCCGGCCCGCCGGACCTTGTAATGTGGCCCGCACAGCAGTCTCCTCATTTTGCCAGGTTGGGTTCCCAGCCCCAGTGCCGCAAGCGGCGCAGCAAATTAGCACATGCACGGCCAGTCTGAACATAGGCATTAACATCTTCCCCTTACTGTGCCGCTCTGTCTCCGCCTCCACCGCCGCGTCTCAGGCTGCCACTCTGGTCTCCGCCTCCGCTCTGTCTCCAGCCATGTCGGCTTACAATGTCGCTCTGGTCTACGCCCTGTCTCCGCCTCTACCACCGCCCCGTCTCCACCCCGCCTCCCCAGTCCCTCCAGCCAGCGATGCCGGCTTTTTTGCATGCCACTGACTGTGCATAGTGGCAGAGATTGCTGGCAGCTTTTTGGGCATTTTTTTCCTCCCATCCAGCGGGCTGTGTCCTGTGGCTCTTCTTAATAAAGTGTTTGCTGCTATTTTACAGTTTTAGTGAAGAAAAAAAAAAAAAAAAAAGCATAGTACTGATACTTAACACAGGAGATCCGCCCAAATAGGGATGGTACCACTATAGCCCCATGAAATAAAAAAGGTACTATAGCCCAATACAAAGGGAGGGAGCCGCCTATACAGGGAGGTACCAGAGCTGGTCCAGGTAGGAAGGTAGGAGAGAGTACAGATGTGAGGAAGTTTTAGGCGCAATCCTGACCCATGCACTGTATACTTAGCGCAATCCTGACCCATGCACTGTGTACTTAGCGCAATCCTGACCCATGCACTGTGTACTTAGCGCAATCCTGACCCATGCACTGTATAAGTAGCGCAATCCTGACCCATGCACTGTGTACTTAGCTCAATCCTGACCCATGCACTGTGTACTTAGCTCAATCCTGACCCATGCACTGTGTACTTAGCTCAATCCTGACCCATGCACTGTATACGTAGCACAATCCTGACCCCTGCACTGTATACGTAGCACAATCCTGACCCATGCACTGTATACGTAGCGCAATCCTGACCCATGCACTGTATACGTAGCGCAATCCTGACCCATGCACTGTATACGTAGCACAATCCTGACCCCTGCACTGTATACGTAGCACAATCCTGACCCATGCACTGTATACGTAGCGCAATCCTGACCCATGCACTGTATACGTAGCGCAATCCTGACCCATGCAATGTATACGTAGCGCAATCCTGACCCATGCACTGTATACGTAGCGCAATCCTGACCCATGCACTGTATACGTATCGCAATCCTGACCCATGCACTGTATACGTATCGCAATCCTGACCCCTGCACGGTATACGTAACGCAATCCTGACCCATGCACTGTATACGTAGCGCACCCGGCCCTTTGGGGGTAACCATACTGCTGATGCGGCCCCCGATGAATTTGAGTTTGCCACCCCTGGTCTAGTACATGAAATCAGTGACAAGTCAACATTGCCTCACTGACAGCATCAATAAAAAAGGACAAACAAGTCACAGGACAATGGCTAAATCCCACCTAATTTAAGCATTTACTTCTTTTGTTTTATCTGTAACCTTCAACTAATAAGTAAATGGCTTTTGTCATTTTTTTTTGTTGTTTAATTAAACCTCAAACACAAGTACTTATTTGCAGACATTTTAACCAGGAATTGAATCCCATTTACACCAAAGTAAAAGATAATATGACAATTTAGGCAAGGTTAATTAACATTTTTGTGATCAAACCAAATTCAGTAGGCTATTGTCAGTTAACTTAGTAATACATCTCTTTTAAAATTGCTTTGCATAGCAAACTGAGAACACCACCATTTCTTTAACATATGTAAAACTTCTAATTTAGTAGATGGATTTAATAAATACTCTGCATGAAATGTTTACTATAAACAGACAACAATCTTTAAAAAATGCAGTTTTATTTTGTTCAGTTACAATAATACTATGGCAGTATTTTACTAAAATATATTTGTGAAGTTTTGCTGACCCCAAATATATGTAGGCTTTGATACATAGGATAATGTTTTATAGTAGAAAAATAAGTGTGAACTTTCTTCAATTTTGAGGCTTTGCCTATTTACCTATTCTTTAAATTCAGTGGGCCAGATCCACGAAGCAATTACGCTGGCGTATCTATTGATACGCCGCGTAACTGCTAGGTTGCTCCGGCGTATCTTTGTTTTGTATCCACAAAACAAGATACGGCTGAAGCTGGGCTAGATCCGACTGGCGTACGTCTTAGTACGCCGTCGGATCTAAGGTGCATATTTACGCTGGCCGCTAGGTGGCGCTTCCGTCGATTTCCACGTCAAGTATGCAAATTAGCTAGATACGCGAATCCACAAACGTACATCCGGCGCATTTTTTTACGTCGCTTCCGTAAGGCTTTTTTCGGTGTAAAGTTACCCCTGCTATATGAGGCGTACTCAATGTTAAGTATGGACGTCGTTCCCGCGTCAAATTTTGAAAATTTGACGTTGTTTGCGTAAGTCGTTTGCGAATAGGGCTTTGCATAGAATTACGTTCACGTCGAAAGCATTGGCATGTTGGCAGTTAATTTGGAGCATGCGCACTGGGATACCCCCACAGACGGCGCATGCGCCGTTAAAAAAAAAGTCATTTACGTCGGGTCAAGACGCATTAACATAAAACACGGCCCCATCTCATCCATTTGAATTGCGCGCCCTTATGCCAACAAAGTTACACTACGCCGCCGTAACTTACGGCGCAAATTCTTTCAGGATAAGGAAAATATGCTGTAAGTTACGGCGGCGTAGTGTATCAGAGGTACGCTATGCCGGACGGAACAATGCGCCACGCTATGTGGATCTGGCCCAGTGTCTTTATCTCACTGAAGATTGAAAACAGCATCGTATAGGATAAATATACCCACAATTTGAAAATGCAAAAGAACATACAATTGGTTACTATTTGTTGCAGTGATGTTTTCCATGGTCGATTCCTGAGCGAACATCTACGCAAACGTTCGTACAAGCTTTCATATGAAGATTCTCATCAGGATATTCAATAACATGCTGAATCATAATAGAAAATACTTAAAAAAAACTTGCTTTTAACATTTGACTTTTGAAGTGAATGGACTTTTTTTGAACAGAAAACACATTCACTTCCATTTCCAACCTGTTCCTTTGAATAGCCTCTTCACTACGGACAAAATGAATGTCTATTTGACCACACTAAGGATTAGAAAATTGAATAAATGTTCGTAAAATCAAAGTTTTCAAATAAAATTATACTAGTATATGGCCAGCTTTAGACAGTATTACAATCCTTTTTACCTACTATCATATTTCTTAGTAGACAAAAGAAAAAACATTCCACTCTCTCCTAAACTGTGTCTCCTATTAAATATGGCACAGAGTTTGACACAGACAGACTATAGTTTAGGTTAAAAAGTCACAATAAGCCTATTTTACATGTTGTGCCCTTTAAATGCACATATATCCTACAAATACAAAATGTCTGCTTTGTATAAAGTAGTATAAAATAAACCATCAAAGCAAAGCATCCTATCTAAAAAATTATGTTTTTTATAAAGTCATAGTATTCAAACTATTCAATGAGCATAAAAAAGTAAAGTTATAAAAATAAGAAAGCTTGTAAAAGATACAGCTTCCACACATGAGTTTATTCATGTGCCAAGTTAAGGCAGCCCATTCACTTTAAATAATTTCTCATTGAGCCTTAAAGAGGACCCTTTCCCTCTATAAAAAATAATACGTAAAAAAAAGTACCTAAACAAGTACTCATAGGCCTTGTACACACGATCAGTCCAAACTGATGAAAACGGACTGATGGTCTGATGTGCGTACACACCATCAGTTCCAAAACCGATCGAGTCCAACACGGTGACGTAAAACACAACGACGTGCTGAAAAAAACGAAGTTCAATGCTTTAAAGCATGCATCGACTTGATTCTGAGCATGCGCGGGTTTTGAATCGATGCTTTTGCGTACTAACCATCGGTTTTGACCGATCGGTCAGGCGTCCATCAGTCCGATTTTAAAGCAAGTTCTGAGGCCCTGTACACACGATCAGTCCAAACTGATGAAAACGGACTGAAGTTCAGTTTCATCAGTCCAAACCTACCGTGTGTATGGCCCATCAGACTTTTGTCCTTCAGACCAAAGTTTTAAAACTTGCTTTAAAATCGGACCGATGGACTGATGACCGATCAGTCAAAACCGATGGTTAGTACGCAAAAGCATCGGTTCAAAACCTGCGCATGCTTAGAATCAAGTCGACGCATGCTTGGAAGCATTGAACTTAGTTTTTTTAGCACGTCGTTGTGTTTTACGTCACCGCGTTGGACTCGATCGGATTTTGAACTGATAGTGTGTAGGCACATCAGACCATCAGACTACAGTCCGTTTTCATCAGTTTGGACTGATCGTGTGTACAAGGCCTAAAACTTTGGACTGAAGGACAACAGTCCGATGGGCCATACACGCGGTCGGTTTGGACTGTAATAAAGCTACATTTTATTAACCTCTTGACCACTGGGCACTTTAACCCCCTTCCTGACCAGACCAATTTTCAGCTTTCGGTGCTCTCACAATTTGAATGACAATTACTCAGTCATACAACATTGTGCCCATCTGAAATTTTTGTCCTTTTTTCCCCACAAATAGAGCTTTCTTTTGGTGGTATTTGATCACCTCTGGGTTTTTTATTTTTTGTGCTATAAAAGAAAAAACACTGAAATTTCTGTAAAAAATAAAATAAAAAATCTTGTTTCTGTCATATTAGCGGGTATTGCAGAGTATTGAGGGTATTGCAGAGTATGGGGGGGTTATTGCAGAGTATGGGGGGGTTATTGCAGCGTATGGGGGGGTTATTGCAGAGTATGGGGGGTTATTGCAGCGTATGGGGGGGTTATTGCAGCGTATGGGGGGGTTATTGCAGAGTATGGGGGGGTTATTGCAGAGTATGGGGGGTATGGGGGTATTGCAGAGTATGGGGGGGTTATTGCAGAGTATTGATGGTGTTGCAGAGTATTGCACAGGGAGGGATGGATGGCTGGATCTGTGACTGCATTTGTCACAGATCCAGCCACAGCAGCTGCTGCTGCCTCCGCTCTCCCCCCTCTCCTCTCACACTGTACCGATCGGTACAGAGAGGAGAGGGACGCCGGTTTGTTTACAAGTGATCGCTCCGTCATTTGACGGAGCGATCACGTGGTAAACCGCCGCTATCAGCGGCGATTAACCGCGATCTGTGATGCGCCGGGTCTTCTAGAGGGCGCGCGAGTGAAGGACGTCCTCCCACAATAACTCCACCGCGCTGTAGACGTCTTTTGTCTATAGCGCGGTGGTAAAGAGGTTAATATAACACAAGATGGATTTAGTTGTAATTAACTATACATTATATTGGCAATGTTTGCAGACACTTGACCATCGCACCTATATACCTATTTGTGTCTATAACCGCCTCCATTATATTGGGAAGATCTTGTAGTCACAGTGTGTCTGTGGGAATTTTGTTCCGATTCAGCCAAAAGAACATTTGCGAGGTCAGGTACTTGAATAACACTTGGCTCACAATCAGCATTCTAAATTCTTCCAAAGAACTTCAATTAATAAAGCCCAGGCTCTGTGCAGACTACTTGAGTTCCTCCACACCAGACTCTTCAAAACACCTGGGGCCAGATTCATGTAGATCAGCGGATCTTTAGATCCGCTCGATCTACGTGTTTTACGATCCGCCGGTGCAATTTAGCGAGGCTAGTGCAGCATTCATCAAGCACTTACCTCGAAAATTGCATCGTTGGATCGTAACTCCCCCGGCGGAATGCAAATTCCGCGGCTAGGGGGAGTGTACAATTTAAATCAGGTGCGTTCCCGCGCCGATTTAACTGCGCATGCGCCGCCGGCGTAATTTCCCAGTGCGCATGCTCCAAATTACGTCGCTAGGACGTCATTGTTTGCGACGGCTACGTCAATTGCGGCCATCCGTATTCCCGATCGACTTACGCAAACGACGTAAAAATTTGAATCTCGGCGCGGGAACGACGGCCATACTTAACATTAGCTACCCCTCATATAGCAGGGGTAGCTATCCGCCGGAAAAAGCCGAACGCAAACGGCGTTAAAAAAAAGCGACGGGCGGGCGTACGGACTTGAATCGGCGGTTCTCCTCATTTGCATATCCGACGCGTAAAAAAAAGCGACGACACCTAGCGGCCGGCGGTAGATTGCAGCCTAAGATTCGACTGGTGTAAGTCACTTACACCAGTCGGATCTAAGGGAGATCTATGAGGAATCAGCCTCATAGATCCGACCGGCTGGACTCAGAGGTACGACGGCAGATCAGGAGATCCGCCGTCGTATCTCTTTGATGAATCTGCCCCCTGAACTCAGTAATTTGGAGTGGGGGGGGGGGGGGTTCACATTTGGTCAAGTTTTAATAATGCAAAGCAAAAGTAGTGATAACAAAAACATTGAGCTAAAGCCACAGCATTTAGAGGTGTAATTTATATTTAAAGCAGTGAAACTGCAAACATTCACTGCAGGAGAATCATCAAGGTGCATGTGTTTTAAATAATAGTGATTGATTCTCCACCAGTGAATGTTTGGTGAAAGTCACATTGGTTGCTTTATGGTCCTTGGAATAGTATTAAATACGGAACAGAATACCTTGACAAGCCAGAAGCCATAAAAATAAATAGTTTCAAAGTTTCGGTGAAGGTTCTCATTCATCCAGGTCATACTATAACTAGTAATAGTTAGATTCAGTTGGACTTCTATAATTCTAAAAACCTTTTATAGCTTATCCAAGCCACTTCTTTAATTTTGATGAGTGCCATAAAAATTCCCCCTGTTTTTATATCCACCAGGTAGCAGACACCTTAATCCAATCGCCATGGAATGTGTCAAGGCAGATGTTGATTGTCTAAGGACAAAATTGGAGGTGCAAGAGTTGTAGAACCACCATGTTCTAGTTAAAGTATTCCATATTTGGTGACAGGAAATCTACATAGGTGTTAATCTTCCTATTCACATGTGTGTGCTAGAAGTATAAATTGTTGTCAAACTGTCAGGATGAAGATTAAATGTGAAAATGTGCTGAAGGCACACATCCCTGTTTAGGGATTATTTCAGTTTGGCGTAGATAGTTTCTTTCAGGCCTCATGCTATAGAGTTGTGTTCTGAAAATGTGCAACTCACTGTATTTAAAAAAATATTTTTCCTTTTCTTTCTTTTCTTAAGGTGTAGGAAAACTGCTCGGTGACCTGTAAAAAGTGCCCTCTTAAGTTTGGCTATTTGTTTGTCTTTATCCGTAGGGTCCTCTATCCATAATTGTCTTTGTGCTCGGAATGCGCTCCAAGCACAGAAACCAGGCTGTCTCCCATGTCCTGTCCCAATGATTGTAAACTCGGAAGGCCCCATTCCCGATCACTGTGATAGCCAGTCAGAGGCTATTACAGTGATCAGTCTCTGTGTAGCTCGACCCAGTGCTTTTTTCTCCTCTTTAATGGAGAAAAAAAAAAGATACACGTAATTTTAGAGGATAAAATTGTAAACAAAGAAGTATGTGTAAAGAAAAAAATATAACAAAAAAAGAAGAAAAAAATCTAGATCAGGGTTTGATCTAAGTCAGTGTCAGTTAGGGGGTCAGGGTCAGAGTCAAAGGTCAGCATCAGAGTATTTTAGATGGTATATATATATATATATATATATATATATATATATATATATATATATATGTGTATTTTTTTAATTTATTTCTTAATTGGTATCAGTTTTAGGTAGGAAAAAACAGCAAAATGCACTGTATTGTTTCTGGGTCTTACTCCAGGTACAAACAACAATTTACACATATGTGTTATCGATGTGATCGTTGGGAACTTTTGCTGGTAGTTTATGGTAATAGCAAGGAATATACAGATAAATTATAAGAATTACATATTTTTTTTACCATTTTGTGTCAGTTTTGATTTTATAATAGAAAAATTCTGAAAATATCCATAACCAATTTGTTCTGAAAAAACAAGGCATGGTCCACCTGGATACACTAAGTAGTTGCAATGATATTTACAGTTTTACCAACACATGTCAATGTTTTAAAACAGTGTTCAGACATTAGGATTTACTTATTCCTCCTTCATAATGGGCATAAAGATCTTTTTCTGACACTCCAGCTACAATCAACATCTGCCTTGATACATCCCATGGTGATTGTATTAAGAAGCCTGTAATACCTGTGCAGTTAGTTATAAATGCTGGTGTGCTGAGGACCTCAGGTTTATCAGAAGTGGCTTAGATAAGCTATGAAATGCCTTCAATATTACAGAACAGGGCCGATCCTAGGCAGGGTGCGCGGGGTGCTTCACACCCAGGCGCCGCAGAGGTGGGGGCGCCAAAGTTTGAAAGTGCTCCCCTCCCTCATCCTTGTCTGTGTCCAGAGGCAGAGCGCATGTAGCGGGTGCTGCGGTTCCCCATCTCACTTGCTCTCTCCGCTGGGAACTGACAAGAGCGCATACCTCCTGCTGTCCCCGGAATCCGGGTTGGGTACCGCAGCGGAGCCTAGTACTGGAACACGTTCCGGTACTAGGCTCCACTAATTAATTCTGTCTGGTGCACGTGGAGCAGTCTCCTGTCTGCCCCGCCCCCTCTGCGCGTGTCGGCTCTTCTCCCATAGGCGGTGTGATGAGATTAGGGACTCTAGCAAGGAAAGTCTCCTACCAGTATGTCCTACATTGCTTTTGCCCCAACATCCACCCAAAAAAAAATGATTTTTGTTAGGGCTTAACAGAGTTTCGGATGAAAACTATTACTGGATATATCATACCATCAAGGCAACACAATCCACAGATCTTTGAATGTGCAAAAATACAACGTTAAGGCAGTGTGATCAGTGTGCACATGCAGATCTAGTGCTGGGAAGTTCTTATTCGACAGCTCGCCATGTACTGCCTACAAAGAAGCATTAAAATGTTTATTTGTAAAATAGGTATTTTATACAAATATTAAAAATATTATTTTATATCAGTTTAGGAACTTTCATAAAAAAAGTAAAATATATTTGACCAAATATAGTGTCCTTTAAAAAAAAAAAAAAAAACTGACTAGGTGCAAACCCCAGGGCTGTCATTTTCATCTATGTCTTAAGTATACCCAAGCCTGCCTTTTAAAGCTGGCCAACTGCCAAAGGCATTTGTCATGGGACTGTAAGCTGCAGCACATGACAGAAATATACCCTAGAAGGGTGCCAATGTCACTGGGAATGGACAATGCAATAAGGAATGACTGAAAATTGAAAATGGAGGGAAAAATAGCTTTTAGTACGGACAAAAGTGCTCATTCCTATGGTGACAACATAATGCTTGCTTATAGAGCTGCTCAAAGAGCATTGTCACCTTGGGAAAAGAAGTGGCCAAGCAGAAAGAAGGTTTGCTTTTCAGGGTCCTAGACTATGGAACGCTTTACCAACCAGCATTCGGTTGGAGGAAAACCACCTGACTTTCAGAAGACAGATCAAAACTCTGCTCTTTTGATGTCATGAGACACGAACAACTAGCGCCCAGAAGCGATTCAGTTCGCATGCGCCGCGCTTTATAAGTTTTTCATTCATTCATTCATTCAGAATCGCTAGGTCAAACTAAAGAAAGGCAAAAACCAATGAAAGAAACCAAGATAGGGTCTGTAAGTTAGCTATTATTTAACAATATTTGAAGGTGTATATACTCTTGTATTACTCAATGAATCATTGTCTCAGGACAAGTGTGTGCACAGTTACCAACACTGGATATGCAAATGCTTGTTTCAGGTCAATGATCAACTAAGCAGTGAAGAAAGGAAAATGCTTGTCAGCCCCATAACTTGCACCTTCAAAACACATGTCCACAGTAGGAACTTCCACACTTCAAAACCAAAGGATTCTATTTACACATGTGCAAATCCTTTTATAAAGTATCCCTAAAAAGCAAAATACCAATAGAGAGCAGTCAGCATAAAGCAGGTCCCTTTGGATGCACTGAACTAGAATTTCTTATCAGCTAATGCACCCCATGTGCTCTCCAATGCTGAAACCTCATAGGCCAGTGGGCAAGAACCTAAGCCCACACACTTCTGCCTCTTTAACCTCACTTTTGGCAGACTGCTGTAATGTAAAACTTCCCTGGCAAATAGTGTAGCCCAATGCCCTGTACACACGATCAGGTTTTTGCCCGACCAAACTCACATCGGAATTTCCGACGGAATTCCATCGGAGGAAAAGAGGACATGTTCTCTATGTAAACTCTGATGAAAGTCCTCTGAATATCCGATGGAAAAACTCAGATGGGCATACACACGGTCGGAATTTCAGATGGAAAAAGTCTGTTGGACCTTTTTCATCGGAAATTCTGATCATGTGTACAAGGCATTAGAAGTGGAAAGGAATGGGGTCAGGCATTCAACACATTGGAGCTCCAAAATGTATTTAGACACAAGGGCGCCTAAATTAAAAATGGACCCGACCTGCAGGCACCCAGAGATTCCAGCTATGGGCTGACAGCACTTGGTTAGGTAGGTATTTTGCACTTCAGGTTTAAAAAAAAAAAAGCCTGTAACAAATCTGCTCACTTTGTAAGGTATGATGGAAAAATACATAAGCAGAAGATACATACTGGCAAATATAGGCAGCTAAAGTTATATACAAATTTACACTTTTTCTGTAAAAGCTGAGCTTGGTCTCGCTTCCATAGCCTTCCTACAGGTCCATAAATACGGTGGGTACGCACAGAGATCAATAGGATACACATGAGGATGTGAGGCCAAGCTCTGTTAATGGATTTTTCATATGTTCAATTTGAACTGTCCAAGTTTGTGACAGGCACAACGCTAATTACATACATGTGACACATATATGCTACTCTTAATAACATACAAATTCATACAGTAGATCTGATTCAGTAAAAACAAGACTGTAGCAAGTCCAACAGGCACTGATATATGAGAAGGTCCCTTTGCTATCCACCAGTGAAGAGATCATCTGCTTGTCTTCTAGTGATAAAAGTTATGTCGTCTACAGAATCACAGGACTGGAGGTAGACTCAATTATTTCTACAAAAACCTGCAACAAAAAAGAGAAATAAACATATTAATATACTAACAAATTCATAGAGTATTACAATATCCCAATTGAATATACAGTACAGACCAAAAGTTTGGACACACCTTCTCATTCAAAGAGTTTTCTTTATTTTCATGACTATGAAAATTGGAGATTCACACTGAAGGCATCAAAACTATGAATTAACACATGTGGAATTATACATAACAAAAAAGTGTGAAACAACTGAAAATATATATCATATTCTAGGTCAGTGGTCTCCAAACTGCTGCCCGAGGGTCGGATGCGGCCCTTTGCTTGCCTTTATCCGGCCCTTGGAGCACTATCCCTCCCAATGATACGAGACACTATTCTGCCATCTGACACCGACAATGGAGCACCATTTCTCCCACTGCCACCATTAATGGGGCACTATTCCTCCTTATGATACCAGCAATGGGGCACTATTCCTCCCCCTAATACCAGAGGTTTACTCCCACTGATGCCAGGAAAATGTTCACTCCCGCTGGCCAAAGTCCGGCCCTCCAAGAGTCTGAAGGACAATAAACCGGCCCTTTGTTTAGAATGTTTGGAGACCCCTGTTCTAGGTTCTTCAAAGTAGCCACCTTTTGCTTTGATTACTGCTTGGCACACTGTTGGCATTCTCTTGATTAGCTTCAAGAGGTAGTCACCTGGCGCAGCACCCCATCACTCTCCTTCTTGGTCAAATAGCCCTTACACAGCCTGGAGGTGTGTTTGGGGTCATTGTCCTGTTGAAAAATAAATGATGGTCCAACTAAACGCAAACCGGATGGAATAGCATGCCGCTGCAAGATGATGTGGTATCCATGCTGGTTCAGTATGCCTTCAATTTTGAATAAATCCCCAACAGTGTCACCAGCAAAGCCCCCCCACACCATCACACCTCCTCCTCCATGCTTCACGGTGGGAACCAGGCATGTAGAGTCCATCCGTTCACCTTTTCTGCGTCGCACAAAGACGCGGGGGTTGGAACCAAAGATCTCAAGTTTGGACTCATCAGACCAAAGCACAGATTTCCACTGGTCTAATGTCCATCCCTTGTGTTCTTTAGCCCAAACCCGTCTCTTCTGCTTGTTGCCTTTCTTTATAAACAACAAAATAAACAACAAACACACTTGTTGCCTTTCTTTAGCAGTGGTTTCCTAGCAGATATTCTACCATGAAGGCCTGATTCACACAGTCTCCTCTTAACAGTTCTAGAGATGTGTCTGCTGCAAAAGGTGGCTACTTTGAAGAACCTAGAATATGAAATATATTTTCAGTTGTTTCACACTTTTTTGTTCTGTATAATTCCACATGTTAATTCATAGTTGTGATGCCTTCAGTGTGAATCTACAATTTTCATAGTCATGAAAATAAAGAAAACTCTTTGATTGAGAAGGTGTGTCCAAACTTTTGGTCTGTACTGTATATGGATAAAAACACAATGCTTGCAAAGATCAGCTCTGAATAGAAGTTTGGGTTTAGGGTGATACCTCATCCTCAATCCAACCCCCAACACTTTAGTGGTGCATGGCATTTTTTTTTTTTTTTGGTAGTATACATCATTGGATTGTAAAAGACCTGGGACACCTTTGGGTGCCCCAAGGAGAGTAGTAATGCGACAGCATAGTGTGGCCAAATTGTGTTAATGGTGAAAGGAGCTAAAGGGGCATCATTAACTAAAACAAGGTCAATCTTGATAATTTTGATATGGAACATGAATTGATGCAAAACCATTGTAACGGTGTGTTATATGATGCGTTTAATAAAAATGTATTGAAACAGGAAAATAAAATTTAACATGTTAAAATGACTCTGTCACTAAAAGGTCATTTGTATTAAAAAAGAATAATCGTAATCCAAAGCACTCGCATATCAAAGCGAGTTTCCCCATAGAAGTCAATGGAAACAAAGATAATTTCGACTTCTATGGCATGCAATACTCCATGTGGCCAGATGTGTGGGGCGCCGGAGAGCCTCAGAAATACTCGGGGACAGCTCGGCTGATCTCGGAAACACTCGGGAACGGAGTATTTCCAAGTGATTTTGAGTATTTTCGAACGGCTCCGAACCGTTCTGGGTGTCACCGAGGCCCCCGCACCTCTGGCCAAATGCGGTACTGCACACCCCATTAGCTTGAATACTGCTCATTTTGCGAGACAACACTTGCAAACGAGTCCGATTTTATTTATTTTTTAAAAGTTGCTCGTTATTCAAAACGCTCTTTAACTGCGCTACTCGTAAACCAAGGTTCCAAAGTATTTTTAAATCTGACACTTTAATTAAAATACCTGGTGACCCTGCCAGGAATGTCCTTGTTCATGCATTTCCTGCATTACAGTGGTGGGAAAACATAAAAATAAAAAATAAATGGTGATTCATTTGTGATACACATTTTAGCAGTCTATACGTCATTAAAGTAGTTGTAAACCTCAGACTTCAAATATGAAAAAAGCATATCCTTCTATACTGTGTACATGCCTCTATCCACAGCACTGACTGTCATTTCTTTTTGCTGCCTCATCCTGATCCTGTGTAAAATGTGTGTTGTGGAAGACTGTTATAGAGACGGCTGCAGATGAACAGATACAATGTACTCCCGCAAATACCCCCGATGCCTCATTCGATACCACCTCCGCAGCCGCCGTCACGCCGCATCCCTGCTGCCGCCGCCTGGTTAATACGGGCGGGGAACATTACAGCTTTCATTTGAAAAGCTGTAGTGTTACCCGCCGCGTATAGACACTCCCCCGCGGCCGCGCGGCAGCATGCAGGTAAGGGGGACATGGCTGCATATGGAGGGGACATGGCTGCATATGGGGGGGGGGGGACATGGCTGCATATGGGGGGGGGGGACATGGCTGCATATGGGGGGGGGGGACATGGCTGCATATGGGGGGGGGGGACATGGCTGCATATGGGGGGGGACATGGCTGCATATGGGGGGGGACATGGCTGCATATGGGGGGGGACATGGCTGCATTTGTGGGGGGACATGGCTGCATTTGGGGACACATTTTAAAAAAAAGTATCGGTATTCAGTATCGGCGAGTACCTGAAAAAAAAGTATCGGTACTTGTACTCAGTCCTAAAAAAGTGGTATCGGGACAACCCTAATTTTAGGTTAGGGCTTACATTTTAATAATCAAACTTTATAACATGTCATTTTTTGATTAGCATTTACTGACCTCTTGGATGGAACTTCTTGGAGTCATGCATTGACCTCTGTCAGATTCAGTGGCTTCTCAGTTAACTTTTCCCTGCTAATACAAAAAAAAAAGAGGATTAAATGCAGAATACTTGTCAGCTGATGATTTATCCTGGCAGATACCATCCATGCCCATTAATTACAATACTTTATTCCCCCATATCATTCAATAAGCTGACACTCACCATTCCATTACTGACATTGCTGTGCTATGAGTCTTCTGCTTGCGATAATATCGAAACATGACCACTGCCAGGACTAGAATGATAATCGCAATACTGCCAACCCCAATCACCAACAGCAGCAACATGATTTCAGAAAACTTCACTGTGAAGACAAGAACAATTTAATTATTTCAAGTACAGGTTATAAACAATCACACAAGTTCTAGATGCCTGCAAACAGTAAACTGACATACTTGCCTTTGTCAACCACTTTGAGTATAATTTCTCCCATTTCTCCATGCACATCAGGAGGGTTCTTGACTTGGCAGAGGTAAGTTCCATTATAGGATTGCTGGATATTCCTAATTATTATAGATCCATCACTGCGCTTAGTATTTCCATCCCAGACTGCACGTCCTAGAAAACGCCCTTCAGTTGGTGGAAATGGTTCCCTGTGGTAATAGAACACCTAAAGGAAAGAAAATAAAAAAGACAGAGTGACCAGTAGTTAAAGTGTATATCTGTGCAAAATAAAGAAAAAATATATTTAAAAAGTAAAAAAAATTTTTTTTTTGTAGCGGGTGGTTGCTACGACTTACTACATTCACTGATATCACCCTGCTGCCAGACATCCATTAGACACACTCTTTCAGTCAATGAAAAGTCTTTTGCTTGTTTTTGTTATTCTATTAGGCGATTAACTTGGATGGGGAATATGGATATGGGATGCCCATAGGATAAAGTAATACTTGAAATTGTTATAGTGGTTGAATTGTTATAATGGTTCTTCAGAAGGGACAAGATGGCCAACACTAATCTTGACAGACTTTACCTCAGAACATTTCCCGCCTCTGCACTCTCCATGCAGACTTTTACCTTTTACTTTTACCATCACAGTTCTGTCACAGCATTAGTACTCCTGTCACGCCATCTTGAGACGACTAGGCCTCACTCTGAATAAGTCCTAGTAGTAGTTTTAATTGATGGGCCTGCAGTACCCATTTTGTGGCCGTGGACATTACTTAACCACTTCAATACCATGCACTTACGCCCCTTCCTGCCCAAGCCAATTTTCAACTTTCTGTGTTGTCGCTGTTTAAATGACAATTGCGCGGTCATGCTACACTGTACCCAAACAGAATATTTATCATTTTGTTCCCACAAACAGAGCTTTCTTTTGGTGGTATTTGATCGCCTCTGGGGTTTTTATTTTTTGCTATACAAATAAAAAAAGACCCAAAATTTGGAAAATAAGTACGTTTTCTCCTTCACTGATAAGGCGGCACTGACAAGGCAGCCCCAATGAGGTGGCACCAATGAGGCGGCAGTGATAGGCGGCACTTATATGCAGCACTGATAGGCACTCATGGGCGACACTGATAGGCTGCAATAGTGGGTACTTATGGGTGGCATTGATAGGCGCCACTGCTGGGCACTGATGGGCATCGATACAGGGCACTGATGGGCACTAACATATGCAGCACTGATGGGTATCCCTGGTGGCACTGGCAGGGATTTTGAGTGGGCACTGGTTGGCAGCTGCCTTGGCACAGATTGGCAGTCCCTGGTGGTCTAGGGGGCATACCTGGTGGTCCAGTGTGGATGCCCATCCCTGGTGGTCCTGGGCGGCATACTGGTGGTCCTGTGCAGTAATCCAAGGGGGGCTGCGCTGATAAACTATCAGCACATACCCCCCCTGTCAGGAGAGCAGCCGATCGGCTCTCCTCTACTCGCGTCTGTCAGACGCGAGTGAGGAAAAGCCGATCAGCGGCTCTTCCTGTTTACATTGTGATCACGTGGCTGATCAAATGGTAAAGAGCCTCCGCCGGAGGCGCTTTACCGAGATCAGTGTAGCGGTGTGTCAGACTGACACACCGCATCGCCGCGATGCGTGCCCCCCCCGGGCGCGCGGTGGCTGTTAGGATATCAATAGATGTCCAGTCAGGATAACTAAACCACTTCCCGGACGTCAATTCACTATTGACCGGGCGGGAAGTGGTTAAAGAGAATATTTAATGATGGACTACTGATCCCAAGAAGCCCAACCTGCAAATTCTGCCCCCTCAGGCTGCATCAATTTGACATGAATTCCACAGTCTCTCATCTAGCTCTACACCCAGTTTCCCTGGCGATGGGGGTGTTTCTCCAGCACGACAGTCTAGCACTCCATCCTTCAGTTCACCCAGCCGACAAAACCCCACCACCCCCCCCCCCCAGCAGGCCGACTGTGGGTATATGTAGGAGGCCTGCCCCCTGCCAATCATAAATGGGGATTGGTCAGAGCTCCTCACATGTACCCCATGTCATTCCAACTCTCAGCCCTGCCCCTTTTCCAGAACATTCTCACTGGAAACAGGGAAGGCACCCAAAAGCTAAAGTACATGTCAGTCACACGCACTGCTACACTAAACCACTCCCTGCCCCCAGATCAAAAACAAACAGGCCCAGCTCGCAGCATAGGCCTGCTTAAATTTACCTGCACTGGCAGCTAACACACAACCCTGCACTCAGCACCTACCTAACATAGAGGGTGCTACATTTTTTATAAAATAGTTATAATGGTGGGCCCCATAGGGAGATTTGAAATGCAAGACCTGACGACTGAGCCTACAAACCATTAGAGATACAGAATTTGAGAGCCATGAAAAGGACTGGGCATCACTGAAGAGAAGGGTTCTTAGGAACAATCAGCCTGCAGGACATGAGGAATTATTACAGGTAAGCTATGCGAGTTGCAGCAGTGGGTAAAAAGAAATAAACTTGAGTTTTAAAGTCCAAGGCCTTGTTCACCTGTGCAGGGCCATGGTTGCCTGCAGGCAGGTAGTCCTATTAATGTCAATTGTGATAAAGAAACTGCACAGACAAAGGCGCTGCTCCCAATCTGCCATCTGTGTGGGTTCACCGCCCCGAATGCTCGCTTCTGGGGCTGTGCACCAGCACAGATGTCAGACTGGGAGCAGAATCTGTGTCTGTGCAGCCTCTGCATACAGGGTGTGCCTGCATGGGGATGTATGTGTGCATCCCCATGCAGTTGTTAAACACACCTCCTTCCACAGATGTACGCTTTAGTATGATGCCCCTGTGAACATGGCCTTAGAAATTGCATTGTAGCCATTTACAGACAGGTGAAATTAACGTTCTTATTAATTCAGGAACTTACTTTTATTGCTGCATGTTTGTGCTTGCAACTTTACAGAGGTGACGAGGTTCAGGGAGGTATATATTGAGTGTGGCAGGCTCTTACCAAGCCTGGATTTGTTCAGACAACTCTAATCAGACCTTTAAATGACTCAACTAGAGGGCAATTACATTCAGACACTGTGCCAGTATGGCATTGGAGAGTTTGTTTATTTAATAAATGACATAGAATGGAAAAAGCACCAATAAGGTGCCCTTCAATCTAGCTTTTCATTGAAGACAAGACAATAAGGCTGCATTCACACTTGTGAAATTTTTCATGTGACTTTGGACATCAAAGTCGCATGACAAATTGCACACTATTCTTTTCAAAAGGCATGCGTTAAAATCACTGCAACTTAAAGTCACAGCGACTTTGAAAAGGTGCCTGCACTACTTTGGTGTGACTTTTGATGCAACTTTGATCCATAGAACGTAAAGTCGTATCAAAAATTGCACCAAAAGTCACATCAAAGCCAAGCTCCGAAGTCGCACTGGAAATCGTGTGACTTTGGAGATGTGCTAATGTGAAAGGAGCCTTATATCAAAAACTGCAACAATAGAGAAAATCAGGACAAAGCAGGGGGTGAATATTCTGTCTTATATGTCTAAAAATACAGCGATTTAAAAATAGTCGGAGATATATTTGGATCAGGAAAGATAGGGAACAACATTTGAAGAGCTAAAGCTGTTACATAGGTGGCATTTCTAGTAAATTCCAGATTGGAATATAATAATAGGCCACTTATCTTTATTGCATGTTTGGTAATTAGAGCTACATCTCACAGCAGTGGCGGCTAGTGCTCCTTAACAAATACTGAAAAAAAAAATACGTCATTAGCAGCCTCACCGTGCCATCAGATGCATGCAACCACTGCCCCATCAAACGCAGCCACTGTGCCCCCCCGCTCTCGCCACCTGACCAGCACTTACCCCATCCTGGTGGCGGGTCAGGCAACGGGCGATGGTGGCGAGCTGTGGGACATGCAGCGGATCAGGCGATGGCTCCTGCATCCTTCATACTTCTCTGTCTCTTCTTCCGTTCCATTAGACGTAGAATCGGAGCGCCTGTGCCTTCAGCCAATCAGGTGACGGGTATTAGACCAGCGTTAGAAAAGTAAATATTCATTTGTTTTTCTAACACACCTGGGTGGACTGCGAGCGCAATGCTCTACGCTCCAAGTCCACCTTTTTTTAAGCCTATTAGAGCCTATGGCTCTTATTAGGTGCTTTAAAACAAAACAAAAAAACACCCTGCCGCTGTAATTCTAGGGCCGGACACCTGAATAGGGGGTGGCTACAGGGGCCATTGATAGATTCATACAATGCATGAAACTATACATTTTACAGGGGGGTGGGTGACATTTTATCAAAACATAGAACAAATAGGACCACCAATTATGGTGTCGGAATATAGTAGTTGAAAAAAAATATAAGCAAAATTTTGATTCTAAAGTGGGTGTTCGTTTAATGGCATATTCAGTTTACTGCAACACTGCTCTTTTCACAGCTGTATCAAAAAAATGCATAAATGTTACTTTTCTACATGGATAGATAAGCTCTCATATATTCATCTGGGAAAGTGTAGAAAAGGTTACACAATATTACATTTGTTGTTCCTTCCTGCAATAGCGACTCCTCCTTGGTGAGTACATGTTGCAGCAGAGCCTAGTGGTGCATGTACTCACTTGTACAGTACGGGAAGCTAACAAAATGTATCATTAAATAATTCTTATGGATTAATGTCCCTAAATGTTTCCTTATATCTGTCACCATTAGGCACAGAGTGCTCTTTAAAATAATTTTTCATTAAAAGAAAAACCTGCTGCAGGTGTAAAATTCAGCACCTAGAGCTGCCTGTGCATACTGTACCTGCAGAAGACTCCAATTCTGCTTTTGCAGCTGAATGTCCAGCTATTGAGATGGGAAACGTTTCTCCACTTCCTGATCCTGCCAAAGCTTATCCACTCCTTACTGCTTAACCACTTGCTTACTGGGCACATATACCCCCTTCCTGCCCAGGTGAAATTTCAGCTTACGGCACTGTGTCGATTTAACTGACAATTGCGCGGTCGTGCGACGTGGCTCCCAAACAAAATTGGCGTCCTTTTTTCCCCACAAATAGAGCGTTCTTTTGGTGGTATTTGATCACCTCTGCGGTTTTTATTTTTTGCACTATAAACAAAAAAAGAGCCACTTTGTTTTAAAAATGTTTTTCTCAGTCTAGGCCGATACGTATTCTACATATTTTTTTTTCTACCAAAATCGCAATAAGCGACTGGTTTGCGCAAAAGTTATAGCGCCTACAAAATAGGGGACAAAGTCGTACGGCCGTCGGGAAGTGGTTAAAGAGCTTGTAAAGCCCCCCTTTTTTTTACCCAAGAGTGGAACTTCAGCTTTAAGGACTCTTTTTTTTGGGGGGGGGCTTTTGTAGGAGTGGGACTTCCTGTCTTACTTCCTCCTTCCACCCAGGGACCGCCTCGGCGACTTCTCTTTTCGCCTTAGGCAGCCCCTCGTTTTAGGCGATCTCCAGGGACAATTGACAGGTCCCAGGAGATCGCCTGTCCACTTAGAGCGTAGCGCGACTTGCGCATGCACAGTGAGTGCCCGGCCGTGAAGCCGAAATCTGTCACGGCCGGTGCCCTCACTATGAATGGAGGTGCCGGCCGGAGAGGGGGGGGGGGGGGGGGGGAGAGCGGAGCTCCGGGCAGCCGATCCACGTGACCGTGGAGCAGGTAAGTGTCTGTTTATTAAATATACACTAAAAGGCTAGAACTCCCCTTTAATGCATTCTATGCATTAAGGTGAAAAACCTTCTGTGCTACAGCACCCCCCCCCCTTTTTATCTTCCCTGAGCCATTGGCTCCTGCTGCCGTCGATCAAATTCAGTGACACAGGAGCTGGGGCAGGGCCGAGTCCCGCTGTCTGTCAATAGATGCAGCAGCGGGACTCGGGAGTGAGCCCACACAGTTGCCCCCAGGAAAATCGGCTTTCCGTGGGGCCACCCAATGAAAGGGTGGAGCCAGGAGCACCAGCGGGGCACCCCAGAAGTAGAGGATTGGGGCTGCTCCATGCAATACGACTGCACAGAGCAGGTAAGTATAGACATGTTTGTTATTTTTACAAAAAAAAATTATAAAAAAAAAAAGAAAATTGAGATTTACAACCCCTTTAAAATATTGATTTGAAAACTAATATACTTATTTTATAAAGCAAACATCAAAATACAAAAGTATAGTAGCAAATAGCAACCATGCATCTTTAATTGTTCTGTCATCTGACTGGCTACTATGAGTTAATATCATACATCGAAGGGAATTTACTAAAAATGGAGTCTATAGAGGGCCCCCGTCAAGTAGGCTGTACAGGCCCCATGATTTCAGAAAACGGCCCTGCAGCCACCACATCCAATGACTAGAAAGCTGCAATATTTTACATTTTTGGTTTAGGATCCCGTTTATAAATCAATCAACAAAGGCTTCTGGCCTTCACCATTATTGAAGTAAAGGTATCCTGATACTTACAGACTCTTCACTGCCTCCTGCTAAAGGGCGGAAAGTCCATGACACCGTAACATCATCTCCTAGAGATGTCGTGGAACTAAATGTACATTTCAGGCGGACATCTGTTCCATTGACTGCCTGGACTTCCTTCGAAGTATACACTTCCATTGATGAAACTAGGGGATAGAAAGATGGATACAGTTCAGGATTATATTAATATACAGAGTTCATACAATGCCAACAGTTTGCACAGCGCTTTACAAAATAAAGAGAAACAGAACAGTTACAATATAAAAGGATTAGGAGGGCCCTGCTTGTTGAGCTTACAATCTAAAAAGGAGGGGCAAGTGATACACAAGGTAATAGCTGTGGGGGATGAGCTGATGGAGAAGGCCAGGATGCACGATGTAGAGTGTAGAGTTCAGGGGTGTGCTACATACTGGGTGCAGGGTTCTGGGGTGTGCTATGTACAGAGTGAAAAGTTCAGGGGTGCACTTTGTATGGAGTGCAGCATTGAGTAGTGCCCTACAGAGTGCAAGGTTTAGGGGTGTGCTATGCAGTGTGCACTTTTCAGCTCTCTTTTGCAGGCTGTCCACATCTCAATTCCACCCCTCCTAGGCTCTGACCCTCTGCACCACTCTCCCCCATCCCCCACCTTTGCACACATCTCCCTCCACAGTCCCCCCCCGAGCTACCTTGTATCTTACCTAGTAAAATAGAGTACCCCTGCTATGGTTTTGTGTGTCCCACTAACTAATAATAATAATATTGTGCAATATGTGTAACAATATCAAATTGAGGCTGCTGCTATCGTGTAAGGTCAGAGACCCCTTAACCGCTTGCCGACGTACATCTGCATGCAGCAGTCGACAGAATGGCAAGGGCAGGCAGATTGGTGTACAGGTATGTCCCTTTAAATTTGCCACCCAGCGGGCATTCCCCTATTCTGCCTAGAGTCACTAATGGCTGTTCCCCGTGATCGGGAACGGTCATCAGTGACGTGTCATGTGTAGCCACGCCCCCTAACAGTAAGAATCACTTCCTAGGGAACACTGCCAGTGTAATTTTCACAGTATCAGTGCATTTTTATAGCACTGATCGCTGTAAAAATGACAATGGTCCCAAAAATGTCCGATATGTCCGCCATAATGTCCCAGTCACGATAAAAATCGCTGATCGCCGCCATTACTAGTAAAAAATGATTAATACAAATGCCATAAAACTATCTCCTATTTTGTAGACGCTATAACTTTTGCGCAAACCGATCAATAAACGCTTATTGCGATTTTTTTTACCAAAAATATGAAGAATACGTATCGGCTTAAACTGAGGAAAAAATAATGTTTTTTTAATATATATTTTTTGGGGATATTATAGCAAAAAGTTAAAAATATCGATTTTTTTTTTAAAAATTGTCGCTCTATTTTTGTTTATAGCGCAAAAAATAACTGCAGAGGTGATCAAATACCACCAAAAGAAAGGTCTATTTGTGAAAAAAAAGAAAAAAAATACGTAAATTTTATTGGGAGCCACGTTGCACGTGCGCAATTGTCAGTTAAAGCGACAAAGTGCCGAATCACAAAGAGTGGCCCAGTTTTTGACCAGCGTAATGGTCCAGGGCTTAAGTGGTTAATAGACAATAAACAAATACCATTAGCTAGATTCAGGTAGGGGCGCATATCTTTAAGGCAGCGTAGCGTATCGTATTTACACTACGCCGCCTTAAGTCAGAGAGGCAAGTACTGTATTCACAAAGCACTTGCCTCCTAACTTACGGCGGCGTAGCGTAAATGGGGCCGGCATAAGCGCGCCTAATTCAAATGAGGATGTTTTATGTTAATGTTTGGTGACCCAACGTGATTGACGTTTTTTTACGAACGGCGCATGCGCCGTCCGTGTACATATCCCAGTGTGCATTGCTCCAAAGTACGCCGCAAGGACGTATTGGTTTTGACGTGAACGTAAATTACGTCCAGCCCCATTCATGGACGACTTACGCAAACAACGTAAAAATTAAAAATTTCGACGCAGGAACGACGGCCATACGCAACATTGACTAATCCAGCTATTTGTTGGAATAACTTTACGCCGGAAAATACCTTACGTAAACGGCATATCTTTACTGCGAAGGGCGCATGTACGTTCGTGAATCGGCGTATCTAGGCATTTA
This sequence comes from Rana temporaria, assembly GCF_905171775.1. NCBI lineage: Eukaryota > Metazoa > Chordata > Amphibia > Anura > Ranidae > Rana > Rana temporaria. Next base: position 71,434,468 of record NC_053498.1, read on the forward strand.
CATATTCTACGCCGAACTCAACGGAAGCGCCACCTAGCGACCAGCCTAAATATTGCACTCTAATTAATATACGACGGCGTAGGAGACTTACGCCGCTCGTATCTTAGCCCAATTTAAGCGTATATGGTTTCCAGAATAAGCTTAAATTTACGACGGCGCAGATTCAGAGTTACGTCGGCGTGTCTACGGATACGCCGACGTAACTCTCTCTGAATCTGGCTACATATAAACAGGGAGCAGAGGGCAGGAGCTGGAGGTGGTGGAACCTGAAGTTCCACCACGTTCGGCTGAAAAAAAAAAAACCCCGGGCAAGGGCCACATCAAATTGCCCGAGGGACCCATCACCTGCAACATGCAGCATTGCCATACACACAAATGCTCAATTCAGTAAAAGCATTTGCGGTTATGTGAATGGAGAGAAGTTACAGCACAGGCAGAAAGAAGCTACTGGAAATAATAAAATGGTGTGTGGGGGAATCCGGCTTTCAAACAATAAACCTGCACCCCTCACTTTCCTACCAGACACATGACAATGCAACCCAATGTGGCTGAAAAATTGAAAATTTGGTAGCTTTTATCTCATGTCTTATGTTTATTATTCCAGGTTTATCTTTTATTATGCACTTTATGAAAACCTTTTATGCAAGATCACCAGACTGCAAACCTAAAACAAATTCTTCTCTGTATATCCAAGCACTTTTCAAAACCATGCCATGTTCACCATCTGGCACTCGTATTCTGTGCCAAGGCCGTAGGTGGAACATTACATTCTATTTTCCCCTCGCTCAGGCCACCTCTGTAGACATTTGGGTAAATACAGAACTGGGAGTCAGGAAGTATCAAGATTAAGATTGTTTTAAAAGTCACAAGACTTTGCAGCTAGATCATATAACACTGGGCTACGTTCTCTCTCTGCAAGTTCTACAATGGAGACAATTCTTTTCTTCAAATATTTTTGTTTTTAACACACTAATTTTCCCATGAAAACATTCAATTCACATGCTAAAAATAGTACATGGGTGCGAAAATATTGAACAGCTCACCACTAAAAGCATTTTAATCGTTTTCAAGTCCTGGAGTAACTTGCCCTTGTCAGTCTGGGGGCGAGTCAACCTCCTTAAAATGAAAATCATTCCCAAATTCATCTACCTCTTCCGCCATTCCCCACAATGGGTGCCGAAGTCCTTCTTTAAAAAACTTAACCATATTTTCTCCTCCTTTCTATGGGGTCCCTCACCGCCCAGATACAGACTGTCTACATTGATGAGGCCGAGGACGCAGGGTGGCATGGCATTCCCGGACTGTTACAAATACTTCCTGGCTGCACAGCTGGTGACTGCGGCCTGGTGGTTACTCCCTGACAGAACAAACTCATCCACTGTGCTGGAGGCTACGGTGGTTGGTTCAATAGAAGCCCTCCAATTTCTAATCTACAGGGGCCCTTGTGCCCCTTATTCCCTGACCCCCCCTCCATGCTTACCACCTTGCGGTCTTGGCGAGCGGGACTAGCTATTGAAAAATGCAAACACTCTGAGGTTTTCCCGAATGCCCCAATCTGGCTGAACCCTAACAGAGAAATGCATACACAAAATCGCATAAACGCAGGGCATGCTAAAAAAAACATATACATATTGATGCCATGGTATTTGGCATATCATGGGGTAAAGACAAGTCCTGCACATCATGGGCCACTAGAAGGGCTGGATAGTGTTGGAAAATCTAGAGTAAAACGATATAAAAAACATAAAATCATCTGTTATGAGAATTGCTCTCTCCTTATGAGCCAACTCTTTTTTCCTTTATTGGACAACATTTCTTCTTTAACTACATGTTGACCAAGACTGACTCTTCTGCAAGATAGTGAGACCCGTTTTCCTTGTTCTTGCAACTAATGAATCCCTGTGTCCTGACGAAGCTTAATGTCGAAACGCGGTGACGCACTTGGGCTCACATCATATATTGTATATATAGATTTTCAAACACAATCCAGACCTTCCAGTGGCCCATGCTGTGCGGGACTTGTCTTTACCCCATGATATGCCAAATACCATGGCATCAATATGAATATGTGGTTTTTAGCATGCCCTGCGTTTATGCGATTTTATGTATGCATTTCTCTGTTACTCAGTATGCTGTACATGATCTCACAAGGTATAATAAAATGTTCTTTGCCAAGACTGCTTTTTTTTGTATACATCTCTCATTTAAAGTCCCCAAAACCTCCCTCCCCCTTTTTTTTTGTCAGAACCCAAATAAGCAATACTGGCCCGGATTCAAGTAGATTTGCACATTTTTTACGGAGGCGCAGGGCAACGTTTTTTCCCTGCGCCCCCGCAAATTTACTGCGCTGCCCTTGATTCACGGAGCGGTAGCTACGTAAATTGCGTGGGCGCGCCGGCAAAATGCCTGGCGTAAGCGCGCGCAATTTAAATGATCCCGTAGGGGGCGGGAATCATTTAAATTAGGCGCATGCTCTGTCGGGAATCTTTCCCCGACGTGCAATGCGGCAAATGACGTCACAAGGACTTCATTTGCTTCAAAGTGAACGTGAATGGCGTCCAGCGCCATTCACGATTCACTTACGCAAACTACGTAAATTACAAATTTCGCAACGCGGGAACGACGGGTATACGCAACATTGGCTGCCCCTGCTAATAGCAGGGGCAGCCTTACGCGAAAACCGCCGTACGGAAACGACGTAAATTGCGTACGCAGGGCTCGCGCAATGTTGTGAATCGGCATTAGTATGCAATTTGCATTCTATACACTGAGCACAACGGGAACGCCACCTAGCGGCCATCGCAAGAATGCAGCCTAAGATATGCGGGCATAAGAGCCTTATGCCGCGCATATCTTAGGCTGCAGTCGGCGTAACGAGGTTCCTGAATCAGGAGCATTCGTTACGCCGGGGCAAGTAAGCAATTGGGCTGTGTAACTTATGGTTACACAGGCGCAATTGCTTCTTGAATCCAGGCCACTGTGTTTTATATCCCACACGTTTACTCTACATAGTGATTGGCCTCATTCAAAGTCCTGCCGACCAAACTTTCTCTCTTTCTGTTCGACTTTGGGATGGAGGCCATTTACTTATGGAGTCTTGGACCACATGATTCTCTCTCGCTAATAGGGGGCCGTTTGGAGGCGTCAGAAGACTCATTACAGTTTAAGAAACATAAAACTATATCTTCTTTGTCCTGTTTGTTGGCAAGTCCCTCCAGAAAGTAGCTACATAGTTAGAGAGGTTGAAAAAGGACAAAAGTCCAGCTAGTTCAACCCAAAAAAAAATCCCATATACACAATCCTTCACCCAAAGTTGATCAAGAGGAAGGCAAAAAACCCTAGCAATGCATGATCCAATTTGCTACAGCAGGGGAAAAAATCCTTCCTGTTCCCTCGAGAGGCAATCGGATTTTCCCTGAATCAACTTTACCTATAAAATGTTATTACCCAGTTATATTATGTACATTTAGGAAATAATCCAGGCCTTTTTTTGAAGCAATCTACTGAGCTTGCCAGAACCACCTCTGAAGGGAGTCTATTCCACATTTTCACAGCTCTTACTGTGAAGAAACCTTTCCGTGTTTGGAGATGATATCTCTACCATTGGAGTCCATACGTCTCCTAATACAAGAAAGGACTTTGCTCATTTTGGAAACTACAGCTTGGAATTAATTGCATGCCATTATTGAGCTTATGATCTACCAAAACCCCCAGATCCTTCTCCACTATGGATTCCCCCAGTTGTACTCCAAATTCATCTTTCCAAGCATGTAGATTTTACCTTACACATTAGCCGTGTGTGGGGAACTGTGTCAAATGCTTTTGCAAAATCCAAGTATACCACGTCCATAGTCACCCCTCTGTCCAAGGTTTTACTTACCTCCTCATAAAAATAAATCAGCTTTTGACAACTTCTGTCTTTCAGGAATCCATGCGGTCTGTTGCGTAAAATATTTTTACATTATATAACTCGTTTATGTGGCCTTTTATTAAACTCTCCAGTATCTTCCCAACTATAGAAGTTAAACCAACAGGTCTATAGTTACTTGGCAAAGACTTTGTTCACTTTTTAAATATGGGCACCACATTGGCCCTACTCCAATCCAGTGGTACTATTCCTGTCATTAACGAGTCCCTAAAAATTTGAAACAATGGCTTTAAAATTACAGAGCTCAATTCTTTCAGGATCCGTGGATGGATACCATCTGGTCCAGGTGCTTTATCCACATGTATTCTGTCTAAATATTACTTTTAGCCATTGTGGATTTGGGTCACTACCACCCCCATTATGGACAGGAGCTCCCCCATGCTCCTTTGTATACACAGAGCTGAAGAAAGTATTTAATAAATTAGCCTTCTCTTTTTCCCCAGTCACCCACTCTGGATTATTTGCCTACATGCTCAGACCTGACCTGACCTGACTATAAATATATTTGAATATTTTTTTTGGGCTTGTCCTACTATTTTTTGCAATCTGTTGTTCCTTTTGAATTTTTGCATCCTTGATTTCCTTTTTACATATTCTCTTATATTCTTTGTAGCATTTAAACGATGATAGTGTTCCCTCATTTTTATATTTTTTTAAGTTTCTTTTTTTTTTTATTATTACTTAAAGCCATTTTAACTGAGAAACATAGGCTAAAAATAAAACCTCTTTTGCCCATGGGAATATACTTTGCAGTGAGTTTGCATACAGTCTTTTTGAAGAATTTCCATTTCTGTTCTGTGTCCATCAATGGCAATATTTCCTCCCAGTCCTGGAGAGCAGCCCTCATCCTTTGAAAATTTGCTCTTAAAGTATTTTTTTTTTTTTATCCTTCCCGTATGTGTTTGTTTCTTACAGCTAACATTAAATTAAATCATGTTATGGTCACTGCTACCCAGATGTTCTTTTATATGAATATTGGTAATAAGCTTGGCATGATTTGAGATTATGAGGTCCAGCAGAGCAATATTTCTAGTCGGGGTCTTAATAAGCTGGACCATAAAATTGTCTTGTAATAGGTTCATACATTTTTGCCCAGCAGTGCCATTACTCCAGTCAATTTCCAGGTAGTTAAAATCCCCCATTATTATCACCGTCCCAGCCCTTCCCATCTGTGCATGGAGCCGAGTTGCCACTTCCTCATTAACACCGAGAGGTCTATAACACACTCCAATGATAACCTTCATAATACGCACACCCATGCACAGTTCCACCCATAATGCTCCAGACTCATCACACTCTCCATCAACTAGGTCCTCATCACCCCTCTGCTTTACCCTAACGTTACCCTCCGTTACCCTAAAGAGCATAGCCAGGAATATTAATAGCCCAGTTATAAGAAGAATGAAGCCAAGATTTAGCAATACCAATTAGATCATAATTTTCCTCATGCTTCCAACTCACCTATTTTTGCTTGGCAGACTTCTGACATTGGTGAACAAACACTTTAAAGAGGAGTTCCACCCAAAAATGGAACTTCCTCTTAACCCACTCCTCTCCCCCTTACATGCCACATTTGCCATGTAATTTCTTTTTGGGGGGGGGGGGGCTTCAGGAGAAGGGGACTTCCTGTCCCACTTCCTCCTTCCGCCGAGGGGCTGCAAAGGCGATACGTCATATCGCCTTTTGGCAGCCCCTCCCTGTAGGCGATCGCCTTGGACACGCGACAGGTCCCAGGCGATCGCCTGTCCAATCGAACAGCGCCAGAGCTGCACCGCGCACGCATGCGCAGTGCCGCTCGCGCATGCGCAGTGGGTGCCCAGCCGTGAAGCTGAAAGCTGTCACGGCCGGGTGCCCACAGTGACAATGAAGACACCGGCCGGGGAGGGGGGGAGAGGAGCAGACCCCCGGTCGGCGTATCGCTGGAACGCTGGAGCAGGTAAGTGTCAGTTTATTAAAAGCCAGCAGCTACACTTTTTGTAGCTGCTGACTTTTAATAAACTTAAAAAATGGGTGGAAAACCCCTTCAATTCTTTATTACATTTTGCAAACGTATGTTGCATAATTTCTATTTTAGTACAAATAGTACCATTTCCAATGGTTGTTTGTAACATAGGAACCTTAATATCATCTGCCATAGCCCTCCACCCATCTTTACCCATGCCATCCACCTATAGGGGCTGACCCCTGTCTGCCCTATTATAATCTAATTCACCCTCCCCCACAATCCTAGTTTAAATACTCCTCCAGCACAGTAGACCCCTTTCAATTTAGGTGCAAACCAGATTTAGCCTATAGCTTGCACCCAAATGCCCAGTGCTCTAAAAACCCAAATCCCTCCTTCTTACAACAGGTCTTTAGCCATGCATTCGGCTCTTTAAAGGGGTGGTTCCCCCTAAAACAAATTTCTAACAATACATTCGGAAGACTGCCTACACTGCGGGTAGGCTGGCTTTTTTTTTTTTTTCGTACATACCTCGATCATATCGCATATCGCCGTTTCATCCCTCGGCTTCCGGGTATGAGTCTTGCTGGACCTAGTTGATTGAAGTTCCTCCGACCGGGGAATACTGCGCGTCACGACTTTCCGACAGAAGCCGAACATCATTGCGCAGGCGCCGTATAGAGTCGGCTCTATACGGCGCCTGCACAGCGACGTTCGGCTTCTTTCGGAAAGTCATGACGTCAAGTATGCGTCGGTCGGAGGAACGTCAATCAACTAGGAACGCCCACCGCCACAAGACTCATACCCGGAAGTCGAGGGATGAAACGGCGATATCGAGGTATGTACAAAAAAAAAAAAAAAAAAAAAAAAGCCAGCCTACCCACAGTGTAAGCAGTCTTCCAAATGTATTGTTAGACATTTGTTTTAAGGGGGAACCACCGCTTTAATCTCCCCCTGCCTTTCCTGTAATGCGCATGGCACAGGCAATATTTCAGAGAATATCACCTTGGAGGTCCTTCCTATCAACTTGCAGCTAGTTCTTTAAATTGGTTCTTAAGGAGCCTCCACCTTCCATATATTCTGTCATTGGTTCCAACGTGGACCAAGACAGCTGGGTCATGCCCAGCCCCTCCCAGTAATTTATCAACCCTGTCCACCACATGCCGAACCCTGGGCTGGTCTTCCTTTTCTGCGAGCGCCTACCACTCCCTCCAACTACATTAACCCATCTTCCTACCTGATAATCCTGGCTTACCCCCTCCACCCTCCCCATTAACCCTACTAGCGATTGCACCATTGTTGTATACATGCGGTGCACTGCACAAAACCTTCAATCCTGCTAGCACACATTTTCCCAGTTACAGTAATAATATTACTAACAGGAAATTTCAGATGTTACTTACAGGTTTGATGACCCCTGTTTTTAAATCTAGTTTTTAACTTATCACTTAGTCCAGTTCCACTTGGTCTAAGTTCCAGCAAGCAAAAAGCTGGCAAGCTCAAGGATGAGCAAGCTCAGAAATTAGTTCTACAGAAAGTTATATAGGACCTGAAGCACCTGTAACCAATTAACCACGCCCCTTAAAGTGGTTGTAAACCCTTACAATCCACTTTTTGCTACAGGTAAGCCTATAATAAGAAAAGAAGTGCCGATAATGAGCTTCTATTTGCATCCAAGAGCAGCGGTGATTGGACACTGCTGATCACGCTGAAAAGAGCTCTTTACCTCAATCTGTGATCAGCAGTGTCCTCCGGACACTAATCACACAGCACGCCGCTCGTGATCACAGGAGGCCGTCATATGACGGCCTCCCAGAACTAGCCGGCTGAGCTGTAGCCATCATTCGTGGTCGGCAAGTGGTTAAAAAGACAAGAGGCACTCAAAGGATTCAGGTGTACTATTCAAAGAAGCAGTGTACAAAGTTTCGGTGGGGCAGAGTGGAGAAAGGTGGGCTGTGTCAAACCGAAACATTGGACATCTGAAAGAGAAGTTAGGGCTCATTTACACTTGCTTCAACACACATTAACCACTTAGGGGCGGTCGTTATACGTCAGTACTTTGACGTAGAATACCAGGGTTATGGCAGCAGATATACTGGGGTTATGCCAGCTTATTTGAAACGGTGGGCAGTCTTCTTTCAGATAAAAGTGGTCTCCGCAGGGGATTCGCCACAAGATCACTTTTATCGGTGGCGGGAGAGGTACCCCCCTTCCCGCTACGCTTCAGTCGTCTCCGCTGCTTACCGGAGCCGCCGGTAGCGGTGAAGACGATCCGATTCTTTCCCCTCAGTAGCATTGAGGCGCGTGAGGGAAAGATGACTCCCACTCGGCTCCATAACATTGGATGATGGAAGCGACATCAACCGCCACTTCCGCCCAATGGTCTTAAAAGGGAAAATCTTTTCTGGGGGGGGGGGGGGGGGGGAAGTCATTTTTTTATTTTATTGCTTTTAAGTGTAAATGTGAGATCTGAGGTCTTTTTGACCCCAGGTCTTCCATTGAAGAAGTCGTGTCATGCTTTTTTTTCTATTACAGGGGATTTGTAATAGGAATAAGAAGTGACCCAAATTTTTTTTTTTTTTTTAAAAGGACAGGAAAAAAAAATGTAATAAAAAGAAATAAAAAAATAAAAAAAAAAAAAAAAAAAAGTATAGCGCCCTGTCCGATGTTCAACCCACATGTGAGGCATCCCCACGATCGTTAGAGCGAGAGCAATAATTCTAGTCAAAGACCTTCCCTGTAACTCAAAACTGATAACCTGTAGACATTCTTAAACGCCTCCTATGGAGATTTTTAAGGGTAAAAGTTTATCGCCATTTCACGAGCAATTTAGAAACATGACATGTTGGGTATCAATTTACTCAGCAAGCATAACGTTAATCTTTCACAATATAATACAAAAAAAAAAAAAAAGGGACTGCTGCTAAATATGGTGTGACATAAGCTATTGAAACGACCAGCATTTTATTCTCTGGCGTGTCTGAAAAAAATATATAATGTTTGGAGGTTCCAAGTAATTTTCTAGCAAAAAAAAAACTATTTTAAACAACAAGTTTGAAATATAGACTTGGTCCTTGAGTGGTTAACCACTTGCTTACTGGGCACTTAACCCCCCTCCTGCCCAGACCAATTTTCAGCTTTCAGCGCTCTCACTCTTTGAACGACAATTGCGCAGTCATACAACTCTGTACTCAAATGACATTTTTATATTTTTTCCCCCCACAAATAGAGCTTTCTGTTGGTGGTATTGTGATGGAATTACTAAAATGAATATTTTGGGTTATGATTAGAACCACTGAAATGTTGTTTTTCTTTTCTTATATTTTTCTATTTCTTTTATATTCTTATATTGTCTTTATCTATTAAAGATAAGTATACATATGTATGGGTATATGTTACAATGCTGTTAGTTTCCTTAAAAGACATTATAGAGTTAAGTCTCGGCCCAGGAAATTAGGAGTGAAAACAGATGTCTTCAAACCCCTCCTAAACAGCTGTCATCCCTCCTCCTTCTTCACTCCAAAGTCCCCTCCACCGAAGAAACAAAGATGGCCCCCAAAGACTTTTGAAACGTGTGCAGTATGCCAAGAACAGACGTCATAAGGGACTATATATGGACTAAGCCAATCAAATGTGTTCATGTGAATGATGTCATGTTATGTTTAAAAAGCCAATAAATGGGTTTGGCCTTGCTCTCTACGGCTGGACACAGAAGGTAGCGAGCAGTTTGTTCCTCAGCTCTCTGCATGCTTTCATGATTTGGGTCAAACGGCAGAATGGGTTAAGCCCTGAGGTTGTGTCAGGGGTCAATCCTTATCAGTATTTGATCACCTCTGTGGTTTTAATTTTTTGTTAATTTTTTTTTAAAGACCGAATAAAAATAAATAAATACAAAACTGTTTTATTTTTTGTTATAAGATTTTGCAAACAGGTAATTTTTCTCCTTCATTGATGTACGCTAATGAGGCTGCACTGATGGGCACAGATAGGGTGGCACTGGTGGGCCCTGAGAGGCAGCACTGGTAGGCCCTGAGAGGCAGCACTGAGAGTTTTTTTTTTTTATGAAGAGATCGGAGGTCTACAAGACCCCAAACCCCTCCACTGCACTTGAAAGTATTTAGAACGTCAAGATCGGCATTTTTGAATACTTTAATTTTTAAAACTAGCTCCTTTTAAGATGGCAGTAATCTGGGAAGTGATGTCATGGCATTGCTTCCTGTTAACTAGATCCAAGACCCGAACAAACCTTTTGTTCGGGTCTTCGGCCAGCCGGCAGACATCCCGGCTGGTTGCTCGGGCAGTATTCAAAAACACCGATCTTGATGTTCTGAATAATTTCAAGTGCAGTGGAGGGGTTTGAGGTCTTATAGACGTCCGATCTCTTCATAAAAAAAAAAAAAAAAAAAAAAAAAAAAAAAGAAGAGGGAGTACCTGCCTTTTACTGTCACAAGGGATGTTTACATTCCTTTTGACAGCACTAACCGTAATATTTTTTTTTTTTTTTTTTTAAAGAACAGTGTAAAAAATGATTTATTAAATGTCCAAAATATCAGCAAATAATAGCAGCTATCAGCAGGAGAGATGGCTGAAATATTGGTATCATATCGGCACCTGAAAAAAAAAGAACATTGTTCAATCTGTAGTGTGCATGTTGATTTCTGATTTGTTTTAAATAGGCCCAGTAGAACCCCAGCTCAGTAGTACCCCCCTCAGCAGATCCCCAGCTCATTGGTATTCTCGTTAAGCAGATCCTCACCTTGTTAGTACCCCCAGCTCTGCCGATTCCCCGCTCAGTAGTAACCCCCAGCTCTGCCAATTCCCCGCTCAGTAGTAACCCCCAGCTCTGCCGATTGCCCACTCAGTAGTAACCCCCAGCTCTGCCGATTCCCCGCTCAGTAGTAACCCCCAGCTCTGCCGATTCCCCGCTCAGTAGTAACCCCCAGCTCTGCCGATTGCCCACTCAGTAGTAACCCCCAGCTCTGCCGATTCCCCACTCAGTAGTAACCCCCAGCTCTGCCGATTCCCCGCTCAGTAGTAACCCCCAGCTCTGCCGATTCCCCACTCAGTAGTAACCCCCAACTCTGCCGATTCCCCACTCAGTAGTAACCCCCAACTCTGCCGATTCCCCACTCAGTATTGACCCTCAGCTTTGCTAATTCTCCGCTCGGTAGTACCCCCAGCTCTGCCGATCCCCCAGTCTGTAGAAACCCACAGCTCTGCCAATCCCCCACTCGGTAGTGATAGCTTTGCTTAATCTTCATCGCTCAGTCCTCTCTCTCCGGTCCTTGCTCACCTTCTGCTATAGCATTCCCATGTGTGCCATCTGCTAGATCATTCGCTCCAGTCCGGACCCCGCTCACCTTCCTGCTGCTCCACACTGCACACCAAATGTGACATCTGCAGCAGACACTTCCAGAATATATACACATGAACCGGAAGTGACTGCCGATTTGTTTCTGGTTCTCTTGTTGGTCTCCCAATGCATACTAGGATATGCAATACCTCTAAAACAAAGCAAAGCCAAAGCTGAATAAAAGCCTCTCAAAAGCTACAGATGCTGTAAGCGAGCCTTGTTATATAGACTTCTATGGAGGCTTTAAATACACTTTGAACCACCATAAAAGCGACATGGGGTAAAATTTTTGAAGCAAAGCAAACCAAACATAACGTGTGAACAGGACTGTAAGCTAACCATGTTTTTTTGTGACAGGGACTATGATTGGCATTCAGAGTGCTTTATAAAAGGTGTGTCCAATGCCACATTTTGAAGCAAGTGTAAACAAGCCCTTTGGGTTTCTGAAAAAAAAATAAAAATACAAATTATACTCATCTAAAAGAATGTAGCATGGATCTGTCCCCCACCCCCACCGCTTCTAAAGAGAGAACTGAGTGATCAAAGACTGGTGAACTCTGTTATCGATCCTCAGTGAGCAGAGATCCTATGACTGTCAGTCACCGACTCTGCTCTGCCTCTGCCCCCTCCAGTGCTCACTGGAAGACTGTTGAGGAGCGGAAGGGCCGTCTCAACCTCCCAGCGGCTCGCTGAGAGGCTGATCGGGATGCCAGTCCAGGCATCTGGGTGGATTCCGACTGTAAAGTTGGGATATTTCTCGAGCCTAGACTGGCTGAGCGACATTAGCTGACAGTGGCCTTTGGCTTGCTGTCAGCTGAAAAAGGGTCACAGGAATGCAGTGCAAACTGCACTCCTGTGACCTATGGGAGAAGTACAGCCTAAAAAGCTTTGGCCATACGCTGATAAATTCTCTTGTGAACGTTTGCACAAAAAGTTAATTTGTCAGAACTATTGATAAAACCATCAGCGGCTATACAAATTTTATATGAAAATCCAGATTTGATTGCTAGGACAAGGTTGCAAATTTTATTTGATTTTGGAATGGAATGAGCCGATTATGGATTAAGATTTTGCTTATCACTGCAGTGGAAAAACGATTGTTGATTTGATCACACTAACCACTGAAAAATCAAACTAAGGTTTAAAAAACAACTGTTTTCTAACAAAAGTCTGCCAGTGTATGACTAATTTTAGTAAAGCTGTCTTGATTGATACATTGTGACTCAGATGTTGTTGGATCCAAGCCGAAACCCACGTGAGCGAGCCTGCCATGAAGCTGTCACTTGTGCTGGGCCAATTATCTGCAACTGAGGCAGCAGAAAGTAAACAGCCTCTTGTATATATGCGTCTGCGGGGGGGGGGGGGGGGGATACCCCAGGCTGCAGATGATTGGCCAGGTAAAGGTGACAGCTTCCTGGTGGGTTCCCTCATGGTTCAGACTAGGATCCGAATGATCCCGAGCTCAACCCCACTGTTTAACCAAGATGAGCTTGGGCATTTGCTCAACCTCATCTCTATCCAAATTTCTACTCTGCTATTTTCTGGTCCAACCAGCTGGGTCATTCCCCATCTTACAGAACACATAAGCAAAGGGGCAGGATGCTGGCAACATATGTGCCCTTGTATCGACTCATACCCATCTTTAGTCAATCGGTTCGCACCAGAACCTTCGAACGGACCGAACGTTCGCGCGAACATTTAGAACCCCATTGACGTCTATGGGACTCGAACATTCGAATTCAAAAGTGCTCATTTTAAATCCTAATATGCAAGTTATTGTTGTAAAACGTCTTTGAGAACCCGGGTCTTGCCCCAGGGAACATGTATCAAATGGATTTTTTTTTTTTTTTTAAATGGTGTTTTTTTCAGGAGCAGTGATTTTGATGATCCTTAACCACTTCCCGCCCGGTCCATAGGGGATTTACGTCCAGGAAGTGATTTTGAAATCCTGACTGGACGTCCTGCAGGATTTCATGCCGCGCGCGCCCGTGGGGGCGCGCAGCGCGGCGATCGGTGATGCAGGGTGTCAGTCTGACACCCTGCATCTCCGATCTCGGTAAAGAGCCTCTGCATACCAGCGCCGCCTATCAGTGCCACCTCATCTGTGCCCATCAGTACTACCTCATCGATGTCCATCAGTGCCATCTCATCGGTGCCCATCAGTGCCGCCATATCAGTGCCCATAATTGAAAGAGAAAACGTACTTATTTACCAAAAAATTAACAGAAAAAAATAAAAAAACTTAATTTTTTTTTCTAAATTTTCAGTCTTTTTTTAGTTGTTGCGCAAAAAAAAAAAAAAAATAATAAAATAAAAAAAAAAAAAAAATCGCAGAGGTGATCAAATACCACCAAAAAAAAAAAAAGCTCTATTTGTGGGGAAAAAAGGACGCCAATTTTGTTTGGGTACAGTGTAGCATGACGGCGCAATTGCCATTCAAAGTGCGACAGTGCTGAAAGCTGAAAATTGGCTTGGGCAGGAAGGTTTTTTCAGAGGAAGTGGTTAAATAAAAAAAAAAAAAAAAAAGGACTCCTGAAAAAACAACCGTTTTTAAAACTTTTTTCCATTGATACATGTTTCGGGTTCTCAAAGACGTTTTCACAGGCATACTATAGACACCCAGCAGGTACAATATTTAAAGGAATTTTTCATTTTTATTATTTTTTTTTTATTTAAGCATCATTAAAATCACTGCTCCTGAATCTTTAGGTGCAAACTACAGAGCACACGGCCAGTACACACCAAGTAGCTTTAGGTGCAAACTACAGAGGTTTATGGCTCTCCGTTTTTTGCAAGCTGTGATTGGCCAAGCATGCGGTTCATAGTGCATGCTTGGCCATTCATCAGCCAGTGATGCCGCATTGAATTATGGTCTGTGAAACGTAACTCGAATTTGGCACGAATGACCCGTTTTGTTCGTATTTCGACGAACGATCGAACATACGATGTCCGAGTCGAACATGACTCGAATACGAAGCTCATCCCTAATCACCAGCATCTCGTCCCTTTGTTTGTGTATGCTACAGAGTAGGGAATGTCCCAGCCCAAATCTGATTGGACTAGAAAATAGTGCAAAGTGGAAATTCGGATAGAGATGAGTTGGGGGGGGGGGGACCCCAAGCACATCTCTATTCTTCAAGTGTTGGTTATTCTTTTCTTTTTAAGAAACGTGTAAATATATATATATACACATACATATACACACACACACACACACACACATACGGCAGTTTATTAGGCACACCAGTTCAATGGCTCGGTAACACAAATTGTTAATCAGCCAATCACATGGCAGTAACTCAATACATTGAGGCATCTAGACGTGGTAGAGACGACTTGCTGAAATTCAAACTGAGCAACAGAATGGGAAAGAAAGGATTTAAGTGACTTTGAACTTGGCATGGTTGTTAGACCAGCCCGTCTGCCTCTGAGTATTTCAAAAACTGCTGATCTACTGGAATTTTCACGCACAACCATCTCTAGGGTTTACAGAGAATGGTCCGAAAGAGAGAAAATATCCAGTGAGCGGAAGTTGTGTGGAAAAAAAATGCCTTGCTGATGTCAGAGGAGAATGGGCAGACTAGTTCGAGATGATAGAAAGGCAACAGCAACTCAAATAACCACTTGTTACAACCAAGCTATGCAGAATACCATCTCTGAATGCACAACACATCGAACCTTGAAGCAGATGGGCTACAGCAGCAGAAGACCACACCGGGTGGCAGTCCTGTCAGATAAGAAAATGAAACAAGGCTACAATTCGCTCACCAAAATTGGACAATAGAAGATTGGAAAAACGTTGCCTGGTCTAAAGAGACTTGATTTTAGCTGCGACATTCAGATGGTGGGGTCAGAATTTGGCATAACCAACATGAAAACATGGAGCCATCCTGCCTTGTATCAACGGTTCAGGCTGGTGGTGTAATGGTGTAGGGGGTATTTTCTTGGCACACTTTGGGCCCCTTAGTACGAACTGAGCATCGTTTAAATGCCACGGCCTACCTGAGTATTGTTGCTGACCATGTCCATCTCTTTAGGACTACAGTGTTCCCATCTTCTGATGGCTCCTTCCAGCAGCATAATGCACCATGTCACAAAGCTCCAATCATCTCACCACTGGTTTCTAGAACATGACAATGAGGTCACTGTACTCCAATGGCCTCCAGATCCCAATCCAATAGAGCAGTGGTACTCAACTTCAGTCATCAAGTACCCAATAGGCCATGTTTTCAGAATTTCCTTTACTTTGCACATGGGCTTTAAATCAATATCAATGACAGCTTTTTCCATCTAAGGAAAGTTCCCAAAACATAGCCCGTTGGGGGTACTTGAAGACCAAGGTTGAGAACCACTGCAATAGATCATCTTTGGGATGTGGTGGGATGGGAGATTCACATCATGGATGTGCAGCCAGCAAATCTGCAGCAACTGCGTGATGTTATCATGTCACTATGGACCAAAATCCCTAAAGAATGTTCCAACACCTTGTTAATCTGTGCCATGAAGAATTAAGGCAGTTCTGAAGGGAAAAGGGGGTCCAACCCCGGACTAGCAGGGTGTATCTAATAAAGTGGCTGGTAATATATTATAATATATATATATATATATATATATATATATATATATATATATATATATATATATATATATATATATATATATATATATATATATATATATATATATATATATATATATATATAGTTGGTTCCACCCCAGACCGACAGGTGGCAGCAGTAAAGTAAGGGTAGTGTGTATATTTCTCCTCGGCAGCCAATCAGGAAGGTTGATCGCCTCGCTGTGCATGCTGGGGAGGGGTATTTAGGGGGCAGACGCCATTGGTTCGGGGTCGTCTTTGCCGCTAGATAGACTATTCTATCTGAATTTAGCCCCCTGTCTATGGGAAGGTGTTTTGTTGATGCTTGGTATGGTACCTTCCATGCCAGCAGCATATCCATGATTGCCATCAGCAGGCAGGGTCTGTTCTCGTTTTGGATGGGGACAGTGCTCCTTCCAGAGGATCTGTTTGCTGTGAGATGGCGTGGTCCCTGGCCACCTGCACCTTCAGTTGTCCTCATTTTCTGCCCCCAGTCAGCCTGTCCTGGGGAAGTGAGAGCACTGGGTGGGAGCTGGAGAGAAGGGGGAGCAGAGAGCACTGGGTTGGGGCAAAGAGCAGGGGGGGGAGATCACAGGGGTGGAGAGCGCTGGGGGGGGGGGGGGCTTGAGCCAAAAAGAACAGGGTTGGAGAGCACCAAGGGGGCTAAGAGTGTGGGGATAAACAGCACTGGGGGGGGGATCTTGAGAGCACTGGGGGGGGGGCAGAAAGAACAGGGGTGGAGAGCACTGGGGCTGGAGAGAACTGGGGGGTACAAAGAGCAGGGGTGAGTGGAGAGCATTGGGGAGTGTGGAGAGCAATAGGGGAGCTTGAGAGCACCAGTGGGGGCCAGAAAAAACAGGGGTGGAAAGTACGGGGGTCTGGAGCGCACTATAGGGGGTGGCGGAGAGCATTGGCGGGGTTGGAGAGCACATGGGTGGGGGCAAAATGCAGGGGGGAGTGGAGAGTACAGGGGTGGGGAGCGAAGAGTGCTGGGGGGGAGCTTGAGACAAAAAGAACAGGGGTGGAGAGCACTGGGGAGGCTGGAGAGTGATGGGTGGAGCTTGAGAGCACCGGGGGGGGGCAGAAAGAACAGGGGTTGAGAGCACTGGGGGGGGGGGGGAGACAGGAGTGGAGAGCACTGGGATGGTGGCTGGAGAAGGATGGGGTGAGCAGTAGAGCAGGGGGGGCAGAAAGAAGAGGGATGGAGAGAGGCTAGAGAGTGTGGTGGGGGAGGAGAGGCAGGGGGCTGCATATACAGGAATTGAGCTTTCTATATTCCTCCATACAGGCGCTGAATGCTTGATTCTCCTCCTCTCCCTCCTGCAAGCATTCAGCGCCTGTATGGAGGAATATAGAAAGCTCAATTCCTGTATATGCAGCCCCCTGACGAATCCGATCCTCCTATTAGGCACATAGGGCGGGCATCTCCTGTGTATCATAACTGTGTCTGTGTTCGGCGATGACGCTGTAATACGGTCCCGCCCCCCTAGACCGGCTTGTGTGATAGGCTAAACACTTATTCTATCTATCACATGAGACGGTCTAGGGGGGCGGGGCTGTGTTACAGCGTCATCGCTGAACACAGACCAAGCTCCGTGATGATACACAGGAGAGAGGGGACAGGGAGCGCTTCAGCCACGGCCGCAACTGAAAGCGGCCACAAGACAGGCAGCCTACCGGGAAATCTCCCGATAGGCCAGTCCAGCCCTGCTTCTCACCTACTACTACTTTTACCCCGTTGGGTAATAAAGCACAGAAAAAGATATCTACAGTGTGGACATTGACTTTATTACAGCTCTCATCCAGTACCCTAGACGGCGGAGAATTAGAGGTAACGTGCCACCCAAATCAAACCAGCAGCTTCTTCGGGGGTAGTGCTACACTTCATTAAATGTAACCATATTGCTACACTTAGAGGCGCCTCTCTTCTCTTTTATACTCAGTTGTGACCAGGGGCGGGCTGACAACTCATGGGGCCCCCGGGCAATAGAAGATTATGGGGCCCCCGGGCTTACAGATGGCCACCACGCCAGGAGGCATTACAGAGGCAGGGCAGCTAAAATCTCAGGATTTTCACATCAAAAGCATGTTGGTTTTGGACATATCAGGGACAGATGTAAAAAAAAAAAAAAAAACAACAGATTTTTACATACTGTCCCTGGTTTTAATGAGCCTGGCAACCCTGATGGGGGCCCCCTAGTGGCATGGGGCCCTCGGGCAGTGCCCAAGTGCCTCAATGGTCAGTCCGCCCCTGGTTGTGATTAAGGATGAGCTCTGGTATGTTCGCATGCTACACGTGCAGAGCCCGCCAGGAAGTGTGCACGGCGCTGTGCTAATCACAGCCAGGGAGACATTTCCCGATCTCTGCAGCCGAGCATCGGGACAATGTCTCCCTGGCTGTGATTAGCGCAGCACCGTGCACACTTCCTGGTGGGCTCTGCATGTGTACTATGCGAACACGCCGGAGCTCATCCTTAGTTGTGACATGACGCTACTTGTATATCAAGACAATCACTTGTTTATCAAGGCAAAATGTATTACAAAATTTAGCTTGTCTTGCAAAATGCTCTCAAACCAAGGTTTTATTGTATTTATTAGTAGCAGTTTTAAAAAAAAATTAAAAATTTACTGATCTAATAATGCCGGACATTCCTGACACAAATATGTGGTCTGTATAGTGCGCCTATTTAAATGGACACAGAAACTTACGTAAAAATCTAAGAAAATATAAATTGCAGAATGGTTCTTCCAGCTTTAGAATTGAAGGGGTGTGATTTACATGCGTAAAATACTGACCAATATCGCAGATTTATTTTTATTTTTATTAATAAAAAGAGTCTATAAATACGTCTATAAATGTCAGATTTTGGCACTTAGCAGAAAATGCTTGTAAAATGTATATAATGTGAGAAGACAAGAAAAGTGAGCTGCAGACAGATGTGACTTGTGCATAATACATTTCCATTTCTCCAGGACTGAGTCATAGGATTAACCCCTCTACTGCTGACCCCCCCCCCCAGCCAGTTACCTGTGTGAGTGATCAGGGGGGGTGCACTCCTCAGTAATGGGATGATTCCTCAGCACTGGGAAGTACTGGGAACACTGGGAAACACTGGGACATTGCCTCTCAGCGCAGCCCTTGTAATAGGAGAGCCGGACGAGTCGGAACCTGTCAGTTAGGTAAGCTGTAAACTAGCAGCAGTGGATCTCAGCGAGTGTCCGACTCATCCAGGCACAGCACTCTCTGCCTGCGATCACCCTCCACCCGCAGTATGGACCTACCTGAGCATGCCAGGGCCAGCAGGAGGGTCAGGGCGAGGGAGCCGGCAGATCTCATGACTTCCAGGCTGGATGTGGAGGAATGACTGTACAGGTCTAGGAGGGAGTGGCGTCCCCACCTGCCCTGCCAGCTCTTATTACTGGGAGGAGTCACCGCCAGGTACACCTTACTCTCCAAAACAATGTGAGCTCAGCCTGTCACCATACTTCTCTCCTGATTCACTGAGCACTGGATCACATCCACACCAAAACCCCCGGCAATAGCAATCTGGATCACATCCACACCAAAACATAGCAATCTGGAACACATCCACACCAAAACATAGCAATCTGGCTCAGCTGTGTCTGACAACCAATCAGCTTCTAACTTTCATTTCCAAAGCCTAACTGAACAAGCTGAAGCTAGAAGCTGATTGGTGCATTGATTATACACAGCTGCTGCAGTTTTACTAAATTCCTCTCAATGTGACCCGGGGAAGAATTATTCTAATTCACAGACCCTTCTGCACATTGTACAGGATTACTGGGATTTTTTTTACAATTTTGTTATTCTCCATGTAAATGCCTGCCTGCTGAGATGACATTCCTAAATATCATAACATCAATGGCATGCTGTTATTGCCATTTATAAGATGTTTTCTGTCACGCATGCATATGTTTTTTTTTTTATCAGGCGCTTCATCTGGTCACTCATGAAACTTTTATAATAACTGTCATTAGAATTTGTTTTTCCCTTTTCCGCACACTTCTGTGTACATGAAGCTCGTTTGGCTGTACTTCTGTAGATTACAGGAGTCCAGTTCATTCTGCACTCCTGTGCCTCACTTCAGCAGACAGCAGGCTGAAATCTGCTGTCTGCTGACATCATAGAGCCGGTGTAGCATGGAGATCTGTATCTCATGAAGATCGGTATCCCTGCCATCAACTGCGCATGTGCCGATTTCAGCCAATTGAAGTCGAGCGCAGAGCAATGGATTTACAACAGTACACACCAGTGAACCCGGCATTCGGGGCGACGTGGAATTCCTTAACATCCTCCGATCCACGGGGATGTTAAGGAAAGAGCCTGGATGCCGACCGAGGTTTCACTGGTGTGTACTGTTGGCAGTAGCTCTGCGCTCGACTTCAATTGGCTGAAATCGGCACATGCGCAGTTGATACCGATCTTCATGAGATACAGATCTCCATGCTACACCGGTGTATTGTCACATTCTGCTGCTTATCGTAGAATGCTGCGGAAGTCACGTGGCGGCCAACTGCGCATGCGCGATGCGTTCCAAACGCACGTGCGATGCGTTCCAATGGATTCACGACAGTACACACCAGTGAAACCTCGGTCGGCATCCAGGCTCTTTCCTTAACATCCCCGTGGATTGGAGGATGTCAAAAGAAGAGCCAGGAGGCCGTCCGAGCGAAGCAAGGACATGAGGCCGACTGGCCACTTTCCTCTAAATCCATGTCGCCCTGAATGCCGGGTTCGCTGGTGTGTACTGTCGTAAATCTATTGGAACGCATCGCACTTGCGTTTGGAACGCATAGCGCATGTGCAGTTGGCCGCCACATGACTTCCGCAGCATTCTACGATAGGCAGCAGACTGTGACACTACACCTGCCTGGGTTCCGGTGAGATCGCGACAATGGAGTCGGGATCCGCCCACATGCCTGGACTGGCACCCGGCTCAGGCGCTCAGTGAGTCGCAGAGAGGCTGAGCCAGCCGCTCCCACCCCATCCACAGCCCAGCGCTCCAGGGAGCGAGGTCAAAGCAGAGAAAAGGTGACTGACAGTCTACAGCTCTCTGCTCACGGAGCCCTGAGAATGAGCGATCGGTGGTGTTAGATCACTCGGTCTTCTCAGTTATGGAGCCGGTGAGGAACAGATGCAGCATTCACCTAGGTAAGTATGATTGGGGAATTTTTTTTTCACACTTCTCTTTTAAATTAAAAGCAGAGTTTTACCTAAAAGTGAAACTTCCACTTTAAGGCATCCTCCTCGGCAGATACCCGAATTTGACAGGTCGCCACTTCTGTTCTGGTCATCTAGGCCTTAGGCGACCGGAAGCAGTAGCTCTCCCTCCAGAAGTCTTCTGGGACTTTGGGTCCAGTCACAGACTGCAGCGCCACTCGCGCATGCGCACCCGGCTGTGAAGCTGCAAGCAGTGGCAGCCGGGTGCCCATAGTAGAGATACCGGTGCCACCAAGGGAGGACATAGGGAGAATCCCATTGCTGGTAAGTGCACCGTTGGATTGTGGGACAGGTAAGTGGCTGTTTATTATAAGTCGGCAGCTACACTTTTTGTAGCTGCTGACTTTTAATAAGCAAACAAATGACTGGAACTTCATTCGCTTTAACAAGCTAAAAGGGTATTTCTTTAACCACTTGCCGACCAACTCACGCCGATATACGTTGGCAGAATGGCTCTCCTGCGCAAACTGACGTACCTGTAAGTCAGTCCGTAAAAGCAGGATAATGGTACCGTGCCTGCCACACGCCGCGGGAGTGTGCACACAGGGCCTGCGGACTTAATGTCTGCCGGTGGCCCGCGATTGCGGTGAAGAGAGGCAGAGCGGGGAACTGCATATGTAAACAAGGCATTTCCCTGTTCTGCCTGTGACATGACAGGGATCTACTGCTCCCAGTGATCGGGAACAGTGATCTCTGTCATGTTGATCCTTGATCGCCCCTAGTGTTAATCCCTTCCCTGCCAGTGTAATTTTTACAGCACTGATCAATGTCATTGGTCCCTAAAAAGTGTAATTTGAGGTCAGATTTGTCCGCTGCAATGTCGCAGTCCCGCTTAAAATCGCAGATCGCCACTATTACCAGTAAAAAACATAAAAAAAGTCCCTAAATCGATCCCGTGTAGATGCGATAACTTTTGCGCAAACCAATCAATTTACTGCTTATTTACGATCTTTTTTCACCAAAAATATGTAGAAGAATATATCGGCCTAAACTGATGAATAAATTTGTTTTTTTTATATTTTTTTTTGGATATGTATTATGGCAGAAACTAAAAAAAAATTTTTTTTTTTCAAAATTGTTGCTCTTTTTTTTTCATAGTGCATAAAAACCGCAGAGGTGATCAAATACCACCCAAAGCAAGCTCTATTTGTGTGGGTACAACGTCGCATTACAGCGCTATTGTGAGTTAAGGTGATGCAGTGCCGTATTGCAAAAAATGCTCTGTTCATTAAGGGAGTAGAACCTCCTGGGGCTGAAGTAGTTAAAAACACTGCATGAAAACAAATCCAATGAATAACTGAATGGCGAGGCAGAGAGCTTCAAAAATAATATCTCAACTCTCTACTCTCGCCGTAATTCTGCCTGTGATTCCAAATCGTACTGCAATAGTGGCAAAACGCACCACGTGTGTTTGGGTGCCATTCATTTTGATTGGCATCTGAAATGCACTATTGCAGTGTGATATGGAATCGCGGGCAATTCTGCTTGCGATCCTAAATCACCAGATGGGAATTGTTCTGCTTCCATACAAGTTCTTTAGCATCATACTTACGATCGGACTTTTCCGTGGATTTTTGTTCGAAGGGGTGTTGGCCGTGAACTTGTTCTGCATACACACGGCAGAACATTTTCAGCCAACATTCACCAAATCACGTGTTTTTTCAGCTCTTTACCGCCACCCTTTGGGCAACTTCTGCCATTGTTGTCTGATCTTTAGCATTGGTTCTGAGCATGCGTGTTTGTACTTTGGATTTTAGTCCGATGGACTTTTGTACACACGATCGGATGATCCTCCGTCGGACATTTGTTGTCGGAGAGTTTGAGAGCATGCACAGCGAACATTTGTCTGTTGAAAAAACAACAACAATAGTGCAGAGGGAGCATACAGATGGTCAGATTGTCCGATAAAACACGTCCGTCGGACCGCTGTTGTCGAAAAGTCCAATCGCGTGTATGTATGGACCTTTTACGTTGCACCCGGACTGTGTGTGTTGAGAAAGGCCACCATGCATGGCTCAGCTGCATGGTGGCTCTCTGAGAACACACACAGTTCCCAGAAAGCAGCGCGCCCCATTCACTAGGAGAAGATGAAGAAGAAGACGGACCGCGGCTACGTAAGAGGCAGATTACGAACTTCCGCATTGCAAAAGGTATTTCGGGTGAGTATAATTTTTTTTTTTTTTTTCACCTTTTTTTTTTCAATTTTTTTTAATGATTTTTGGGCAAATGTTTTTTTCCTGGGTGGAACTCCACTTTAAAGCTGCACCAGATTTTACACTGTCCAATTTTACTAAATCAACCTCAATGGCTCTTCACGGCCTGTCAAATGCCCTCTGAAGAGCGACCCATCACAGATCACTCTTCAGACAGCCAGTGCTTGTGTAAATGAGCCCTAATGCTTGCTCTGGTGACAGGGTCTATTTAGTCTCTCCTCTAAAAGAGAAACTGGACCACAAAAGGGAATCTGTAGTGATTCTCTATATATTTTCTTTATTATGTTTGTCTATTTTTTATTTCGAAGATCAATATGTTTATATTTATTTTTCCAGCCAGTAGGTGGAGCTCTATAGCTTACAAATATGTAAAACAGTTTTAAAAACAAAGCTGATCCAAGACTACTAAAGACTTCTAAATGCCTAAGGCCCCTTTCAGACGAACGGCAGTTTTACTGCAGCTAAAAGCATGTTTATGTTTTGCTGGAATTCAAGACTCCAGGCACAGCGATCAGCTGCATTTGTACAGTGCTTTTAGCTGCGGTTGCGTTTAGCTGCAGCACGATATTGAACGGGGATCCGACTTGGATCCCTGCCAATACCAAGCACTGTGTCTAGTATGAATCTTGAGGGGGAACTCCACGCCAAAATTAAACTTAAAACCGGCATGGGGTCCCCCTACAGGAGCATACCAGGCCCTTGGGTCTGCTATGGATTTTAAGGAGACACCCCCTGCGCCGAAAAACCGGCGTGGGGGGGTCCCCCCAAAATCCATACCAGACCCGTATCCGAGCAGCAGCCCGGCCGGTCAGGAAAGGGGTGGGGACGGGCGAGCGCCCCCCCCTCCTTAACCGTGCCAGGCTGCATGCCCTCAACATGGGGGGGTCGGTACTTTGGGACAGGGGGACGCCCTATGGCCCCCCCACCCCAAAGCACCTGTCCCCATGTTGATGAGGACAGGGCCTCTTCCCGACAACCCTGGCCGTTGGTAAATCTGAATGTGTTTTTAACACCTCTTCAAACATATAACCCTCAGCACGATCCTCCTACTATCTAACCTAGATCTGAAAACTAACCTGTAACACTGATCCTGTAAAACTGTAACCTGGAGCCTTATCCAACCACTTAACCCTATCCACATCCCATATTTAACCCTTATTATAATGCCTAAATGTAAAGCAGTATTAAAGCTGAAACCTAAAATGTAATATATTGCAGCATGCCCATCATAAGATGTGGTGGTCGCATCAGTTTTCTTTTCTTAAGCTTTTTCGCCTCTGTTTTCATCTGGTGATTCAGCCAGTAGCACACCTCTTGTATTAGAGTGCCCGTCTCCACTCTGGATGAATAGGCATAGGCGTGCGCTCAGGGTCTGCCAGGTGTGCCCAGGCACACTCTAATCACCCTGTGCAGCACAAATTCCCCCTACTGCCCTGGCTCCAATCTTTCCTCCTGCAGTGCTGCCAGCTTTCCTCCTCTCCTATTGGATGTTGCTACTGGGATGTTTTATGAGTGGGGAAGGGGCCAGTAAATATGTAATTTACTGGCCCCTTCCCTTTCTGAATGAACATTGTGAGTGATTGGTAGCGTGTGTTTGGGTTTTAGGCTGCGCACACCTATGAGCATAGGGGGCACAGCAGACAGCAGCATTGTCAGTCGGGGGGGGGGGGGAGGGGTGTGCAGTTCAAACGGTTTTGTTCCTTTCAGGATAAAGCTTTTATAAACAAAAGTTGAGCATTGTTAGCACACCTGTCAGTGTTAAATGGTTTGTCTCAACCCTCTAACTGCTACATCTCCATAACAGCTTGTCCTGTTGAGAAACAACAGACTTATGCCACGTACACACGATCATTTTTTGGCATGTGAAAAACGACGTTTTAAAAAATGTCATTTAAAATAATCGTGTGTGGGCTTCACATAATTTTTCGGGTTCTGAAAAACGACAATTTTTTTTTCCGACCATGCTGCATTTTTTATCGACGTTTTAAACAATTTTGTTTTTCGGGTTGTAAAAAATGATCGTGTGTGGGCTAAAACGACGTTAAAAACCCGCGCATGCTCAGAAGCAAGTTATGAGACGGGAGCGCTCGTTCTGGTAAAACTAGCGTTCGTAATGGAGTAAGCACATTCATCACACTGTAACAGACAGAAAAGCACGAATCGTCTTTTACTAACACAAAATCAGCTAAAGGGTGACGTCATCCGAATGGAACTTTCCCTTTATAGTGCCGTCGTACGCGTTGTACGTCACCGCGCTTTGCTAGAGCATTTTTTTTAACCGACAGCGTGTGGGCAACGTCGTTTTAATGATGAAGTTGGAAAAAACTGAGTTTTTTCTACATGCTGAAAAACTTTGTTTTTTACATGCCGAAAAATGATCGTGTGTACGCGGCATAACTGGCAGGGTCAAAGCCTTGAAAAAAAAAAAAAATTCAGCCACTACATCTAAGTATTGGTAAGCTGCAATATAGAAAAGTTTGCTTTAGGGTTTAATACCGTTTTAACCCTGTAACTCTTGACTTGATACCTGTCTGTCTTTACCCTAATCTTCCCTAATTAATCCTTAACAACCCTTAACCTGGTTCATTCCTAATACTAAACTTTTATGTTAGTTATTAGGTGACATCCCAATTCCCAGCAGATATCAATGCTACTAAGCAAATAAATAATGCAGATCAGGGGAATCACTGGGGATTTTGTAATATGTTTACTCATCTCGAACTGCTTATCCCATTGCCTTTCTATTTTTGTTAAAGCTGAACTCTTAGCACAGAAACTTTAATTTAAGTATATTCCCCACAAAAGGATAGAAATCCATTTCATGTGCACCAAACGCCTTTGCAAGCCAGCAGGGGCTGCTGCTCTGTGGGGCAGTTCTCCTGAAGCCTGCTGATGTTGATTGAGGTCCCAGCTGCTCAATAGGGTTTAGGTCTGGAGACATGCTTGGCCAGTCCATCACCTTTACCCTCAGCTTCTTTAGCAAGGCAGTGGTCATCTTGGAGGTGTGTTTGGGGTTGTTATCATGCTGAAATACTGCCCTGCGGCCCAGTCTCCGAAGAGAGGGGGATCATGCTTTTCTTCAGTATGTCACAGTACATGTTGGCATTCATGGTTCCCTCAATGAACTGTAGCTTCCCAGTGCCGACAGCCCCAGACCATGACACTCCCACCACCATGCTTGACTGTAGGTAAGACACTCTTGTCTTTGTACTCCTCACCTGGTTGCCGCCACACACACTTGACACCATCTGAACCAAATAGGTTTATCTTGGTCTCATCAGTCCCCAGGGCAAGGTTCCAGCAATCCATGTCCTTAGTCTGCTTGTCTTCAGCAAATTGTTTGCGGGCTTTCTTGTGCATCATCTTTAGAATAAGCTTCCTTCTGGGATGACAGCCATGCGGGTCAATTTGATGCAGTGTGCAGCGTATGGTCTGAGCCCTGACAGGCTTACCCCCCAGCCCTTTAATCTCTGCAGCAATGCTGGTAGCACTCATACGTCTATTTCCCAAAGACAACCTCTGGATATGATGCTGAGCAGAGACTTCTTAGCCGTGATGTGCCATGTTGAACTTCCAGTGACCAGTATGAGAGAGTGAGAGTGATTAACACCAAATTTAACACACCTGTTCTCTATTCACACCTGAGACCTTGTAACACTTACGAGCAGCGCCGGGACAAGGTCATCTAGAGCCCAGGGCGAACATGTCAAATTGCGCCCACCCCAAGATGTATGAGCATTCTGTATCAGCAAAATCCCCACCCCCCCCCCCCCCCCAAAAAAAATTACATGCTTACCTTCCAAGCAGAAATTCCCCTTCCTATCAGTACAAATCTGCCCCCTGCTGAAATCCCCTCTCCCAGCACAAATCTTTGCCCCCCACCTTCCCCTCTCACCCCACATACTCTCTCTCCCAGTATGCCCACAGCACAAATACCCCCCCAAAAAGCCCTGCCCTCCTAGCACAAATCCTCTACCCCTCAAATTTCCCCTTCAAGCACAAATCCTCTCCCCAAACTCCAGATTCCCCCCTCCCTGGACAATTTCTACTTCTCCATCCTAGCACAAACTCCCCAACCCCCCCCCCCCCAATCCTAGTACAAATCCTCTTCCCTCATCTCTCTTCCCAACACAAATCCCCCTAAATCACCACTCCTAGCACTCCTCTCCAAATCTTCCCTCTTAGAACAATTCTTACCCCCTGCTGCCCCCCAAATGCCCCCTCCCCCAATCTCATTGTGGTGCCCCCACCTCACATGATACCACAGTGCCCAGGGAAGCCTCCCCTCCTGCCCACCCCTTGTCCCAGCCCTGCTTACGAGTCACATGACACCGGGGGAGGGAAAAGGGCTCATTGGCCCAATTTGAACATTTTCACTTAGGGGTGTACTCACTTTTGTTGCCAGCGGTATAGACATTAATGGCTGTGTGTTGAGTTATTTTGAGGGAACAGAAAATTTACACTATTATACAAGCTGTAAACTCACTACTTTACATTGTAGCAACGTGTCATTTCTTCAGTGTTGTCACATGAAAACATATAATAAAATATTTAAAAAATGTGAGGGGTGTACTCATTTTTGTGAGATACTGTGTGTAATACGTCACCACCTCTGAAACCTCAGAGTTCAGTCATTTGGGTTCGCTAAGGCTATCCAGCCTGGAACCCAGTACCATTGAAAGAGGAAATTGTATGCCGATTCTAGAATGTTCATATTAAAAGAACATTTACCTACCTTGGACCAGATTTTGTTTTAATCTTCTAAATCAATGGGGGTCGCCAGGTCATGTGTCCAACTTGTTATGCATGAAAAAGATTCCGGGGGGCCCAATTATTTGCTATATAACTTTTAACCTCTTCAAGTCCGGACACTTTCACCCACTCCCAGTTAGGCCATTTTTCCGTTTTCAACGCTGTAACAATTTGAATGACAATTACTCAGGTGAGCAACTTTGTACCCAAATGAAATTGCTATCATTGTGGGCAGGAACAGTGGGAGGAGCCCAGCTATGTTCTCTTAAAGCGGAGTTCCACCCAAAAATGGAACTTCCGCTTATCCCACTCCTCACCCCCTTACATGCCACATTTGGCATGTAATTTTTTGGGGGGGGGAGTGGGGGCTTCAGGAGAAGGGGACTTCCTGTCCCACTTCCTCCTTCCGCCGAGGGGCTGCAAAGGCGATTAAGCTTAATCGCCTTTTGGCAGCCCCTCCCTGTAGGCGATCGCCTAGGACACGTGACAGGTCCTAGGCGATCGCCTGTCCAATCAAACAGCGCAGCGACGCGCGTGCATGCGCAGTGCCGCTCGCGCATGCGCAGTGGGTGCTTGGCCGTGAAGCCGAAAGCTGTCACGGCCGGGTGCCCACAGTGACAATGAAGACGCCGGCCGGGGAGGGGGGGAGAGGAGCGGAGCCCCGGCCGGCGCGTCGCTGGAACGCTGGAGCAGGTAAGTGTCTGTTTATTAAAAGCCAGCAGCTACACTTTTTGTAGCTGCTGACTTTTAATAAACGTAAAAAATGGGTTGAAAACCCCTTTAATGTAGCACAATGCTGGTCCCAATTATATATTATCTTGCGGTTGCATTTTATGCCTGTGAGATGGAGTAAGGGAGATCTCTGAGTGCCCTAGACACTCTAGGGACCAGGGTGACCTAATTCACCTTTTGTGGCGCTGCCCCAAGTTACATGTATACTGGACAGGGGTTCCTAATATCATTAATAGGGTTTTCCAGGTCCACATCCAGGCTGACCCTAAACCATGTATTTTAGGTATTCTGGATGACCTTCCAATTGAGGATAATCCTAAACAGGCCATTGCTAGAGCTGTCTTTCAGGCCCCTAAGCTTATTCTCAGGCATTGGAAGGCAGCTGGCCCTCCCACATTGAAAGAATGGAATACCACCCTGCGTTTGGAGAAGTATATTTTCCAACACAGCAGAGGACAGCCTGGCATGTTTCCTAAACTATAGTCCCCATGGTTAGATACCCCTGGGCTTTCTTCAGTTGATTTAGTATTGGGCAGATTGCGGCTTTATTATATCTGTCACCGAGATTAAAGCGGGGGTTCACCCTAAAAACAATTTTCTAACATTACATTGAGCTCACTCTCGACATTGATTTTTTTTTTTTGCTGTACATACCTCGTATAGCCATTTTCTTAGCCGGCTTCCGGGTAGTGAATCCTGCGGGAGTGGGCGTTCCTATGCAGCAGTTAGTGATTGACGTGATGACAAAAACTACCCCCCCCCCGTTGCATAAGGAGCGTCACGAGGTGCCGAAAGAAGCCGAACGTTGAGTCGGCGCTATACGGCGCCTGCGCACCGACGTCCGGCTTCTTTCGGCAACTTGTGACGCTCCTTATGCGACAGGGGGTTAGTTTTTGTCATCACGTTAATCACTAACTGCTGCATAGGAACGCCCACTCCTGCGGGATTCACTACCCGGAAGCCGGGTAAGAAAATGGCTATACGAGGTATGTACACCAAAAAAAATATCTGCATACTGTTAATGTTGAGAGTGAGCTCAATGTAATGTTAGAAAATTGTTTTTAGGGTGAACCCCCGCTTTAAGATTGTAGAACCATTAGTGTGAAGCCCTATTGAGTTGTAAGGTGGGCACGCTCTGAGGGTAATCGATATAATCCATTGGTGGAATGTGATTTCTTGTTATAATGGTTATAGCATTGTATTATCTGGAACCTGCATTATAAGTACTGTTCACTTTATTTTTCTCTGTCTAATAAACTTCTTTGAGGAGAAAAGCAAAGAAATTGCTATAATTCTTTTTGAGACAGAAATAGCTTTCTTTTGTTGGTATTAAATCACCACTGAGTTTTTTTTTTTCTATATAAATGAAAAATACAGAACGTTTTTAGTATCTGTTTTGCAAACTAATAATCTTGCAAATATTGCAAATAAATAATGTTTCTTCATACACTATGGCCAAAATGTATTCTGCTACATTTCTTTGGTAAGAATAACCCAAATCAGTGTATATTGTTTAGTCTGTGTGAAAGTTATAGAGTTTACACTATATGGTATATATACATATCTGAAAATTGATCAATCCTCATGTGCCGACTGCCTATCTCCAAGACAGTACAATACCTAGGCGTGTACGCTGATTTACGCCTAGAATATGTAAATCAGCAAGATACGCCTATTCACGAACGTACGATTGACCGTCGCAGTAAAGATACGCCGTTTACGTAAGGCGTTTTCAGGCGTAAAGATAAACCACCAAAAAGATGGCGCAGCCAATGTTAAGTATGGACGTCGGACCAGCGTCATATTTTTCACGTTTTACGTCGTTTGCGTAAGTCGATTCAGAATAGGGCTGGGCGTAAGTTATGTTCACGTCGAAAGCATTGACTATTTGCGACGTGATTTGGAGCATGCGCACTGGGATACGTCCACGCGCCGTTCGTTCAAAGCGCCATTTACGTGAGGTCACGATTAATTTCCATAAAACACGCCCACCTCTTCCACATTTAAATTACGCCGGCCAATTTACGCTACGCCGCCACAACTTACGGAGCAAGTGCTTTGTGAATACTGCACTTGCCTCTCTAACTTGAATCTACGTGAATCTACCTAAATGTTTTTTACATCTAACAGATGTATTAACCTAGGAATGCTCTTGTACCAATTGTATATGTCAATTGTTCAATAAAAACCTTTTGTTAAAAAAAAAAAAAAGATTTAAAGTTGGTAAGTTGAGATAAAAGTGAGATAAACTAAGAGATAAATAGTACAAAGTTAAAATGGAGATACAATTTGCTGTAACAATGGAGACGTTTATACTTGTTATCTTTGTAAATGAGTCCCAGTGTAACTTATCCTACTTAAACAATTGTTGGTACGGCTGCCATTGTTGTAAAAAAGTTGTCTTGTAGTGTGGTTAAAAATCTATGACTTTTACAATACACAGGACAACGACATTCTTAAACGCCTAGTTTTGTGACTGAAGATGCACTGGACTCAAACATGTGTTTATAGCTTTTAAATTAGCCATCCAGTACTGGCCACTGCAAGTAAAATGAAAGTGGTTGTAAACCTTTACAACCACTTTAACCTACAGGTAAGCCTAGATTAAGGCTTACCTGTAGGTGCAAGAAATATCTCCTAAACCTAAAAGGTTGCAGCACTGATGTCTACGACGAATGCACGAGTGTGGCGCTACTAACCGCATTGGGCCAGTCAAATCACGCCAGAGCAGCGATACCCGGAAGTCACTCCGCGTATCATGGCGACGTCGGAGGAGGTGAACGAGGGACAAATACTGTAGCTGCTGGCTTTTAATATAAGGACACTTAACTGTCCAGGGAGCCTGCGATGTCGACACCCCAGCAGATTTTCGGATCGGCTCTCGGGTGCTCCCCCCGCCATTCGTGGTAAGAGAAACTGGCAGTGAAGCCTTTCGG
This sequence comes from Rana temporaria, assembly GCF_905171775.1. Taxonomy (NCBI): domain Eukaryota; kingdom Metazoa; phylum Chordata; class Amphibia; order Anura; family Ranidae; genus Rana; species Rana temporaria. The sequence continues at coordinate 71,466,163 of NC_053498.1, forward strand.
TTCGCTTCTGCACATGAGCGAATGACGCTGCTCTGTGAAGCACTTTATTAAATAGACTTTTAGGGCCAGATTCAGAGAGAACTTACGCAGACATATCTGTTGATACGCCACGTAAGTTCTAGGATGCGCCGTCGTATCTATGCGCCTGATTCAGGAAACAAGATACGCCTGAATTTTGGCTTGATACGATCGACGTAAGTCTCCTACGCCGTCGAATCTTGGGCGCATATTTACGCTGGCCGCAAGGGGCGCTTTCATTGATTTATGCGTTGAATATGTAAATGACCAAGATACGCCGATTCACGAACGTACTCACACCCGTCGCAGTAATCTACGCCGTTTAGGTAAGGCGTACGTCCGGCGTAAGTTTACCTCTCATAAAGTAGGGGTAAGTCAGGGGAACAGCCGTCGTATTTTACGTAAGTCGTACGTGAATGGGGCTGGGCGTAAGTGACATTCACGTTGTACGCATTGAGCCGTCATATCTTAGGGAGTATATGCGACGTGATTCTGAGCATGTGCGCGCATGCGCCGTGCGATCGGCCATGCATTTACATGGGGTTACGGTTAATTTCAATACATCACGCCCACTACCTGCCTACTTTGAATTAGGCGGGCATATGAGATGCGCTACGACGGCACAAAGATACGCCAATGTACCTGAATCTGGCCCTTATTGTTTATTTTCAATTGAAGTGGACTTTTTTTGCACTATTTATTTATATGTATGTTGTGTGTGTGTATATATATATATATATATATATATATATATATATATATATATATATATATATATATATATGAAATGTCTATATTTTAGTTATTTTTTGTCACGTTTTAGTCAATACCTTACCTTGCTATTGACTTGAGTGAATCACACTTTTTCATATTGCTTTACTGTAGATGTGGGAACACATTTAGTGATTGCAGCAGCTGTACACTATTTTCTTCTATCAGTAGGTGGCAGCGCACTGCTACCTTATTTACAATTTATTTGCTGTCATGCTGTCAGAGCCTTGAGTAGGGGGTGCTGTCAGTGCCGCAAGCAGCGGGGGGGTCTGCTGTGTCGGGAGCCGCGAGTCAGTGCAGATCAGTGAGGCTAATCTGTATACCCCGATCTCTATACCCTGATCTGTATTCCCTGAGCAGTATTCCTAGAGCAGTATTCCCTGATCTGCATACCCTGATATGTATACCCCGATCTCTATACCCTGATCTGTATTCCCTGAGCAGTATTCCTAGAGCAGTATTCCCTGATCTGCATACCCTGATATGTATACCCCGATCTCTATACCCTGATCTGTATTCCCTGAGCAGTATTCCTAGAGCAGTATTCCCTGATCTGCATACCCTGATATGTATACCCCGATCTCTATACCCTGAGAAGTATTCCCTGATCTTCATACCCTGATTTGTATACCCTGATCTGTATACGCGGATCTGTATTCCCTGATCTGCATACCCTGATCTGCATTCTCTGAGCTGTATTTCCTGAGCTGTATACCCTGATCTGTGAGGCTGAGATATATACTCTGTCATGTTATGCTGGGGCTATATACTCTGTCCTGTGATGCTGGGGCTTTATACTCTGTCCTGTGATGCTGGTGCTGTATACTCTGTACTGTGATACTGAGCTGTATACTCCTGGCACTATGGGTGGAAGCAAGTGGAATACAGGGGACAGTGTGGGTGGATTCTATAAGGGGTGGGGCTTATGAGAATTGGGAGGGGTCAAAAAGGAAGGGTCTGGTGACCCCCCATCTTAAAACTTCACCAGCTGCCACTGGTCATAGTCCAAATCCAGCCCAAAGAAACTCTAATGCACAGTTCAATAAGTTTTATTTTTAGAAAACCTAACTGTCCCTGATTTTGAGGGACTTTCCCTGATTTGGAGCAATGTCCCTCTGTCCCTCTTTCCTCCTAATTTTGGTCTGATCTATATAGTTGTATATAAAATGCACGTTTTATCTTTCAAAGTGCTAAACTTTTTATCCAAATTCGAAATTGCTGCATTTTTCAATGTTAAATGTTAAAGGAATATTATTGGTAAAAAAAGCACTTGTGGATTCAATTAACTTTTTTTTGGGCTATGTCCCCTTTAAGGGGAGTGGCAGGGTGTGTGTCTTATCCTTTCATACGTTTACTAGTAGGTGTCCCTCATTCCCATCTTAGGGATGATGGTGATGGAGGGACATTGGTACATAAGGAATAGAAGGGATGGTGGAGGGACATTGGTACAGAAGTCAAAGAAGGGATTATAGGCCCTCATGTCAAGCAAAAAATTAGCAAATTGAAAAAATACAAAACTGCTGTAAGTAACCCGAAAAGCGAGCCTTCCCCCTATTTTTGTATGGGCATCACAAGGACATGGAGTAAGGCACAGTGTGCCCAATGGAGTTTCGGACAACAATAAAAACCCAGAGGTTTTCTGTAAAACAAAAAAAATGTAATCAAGTTAAAATTTCAAAAAATCTGAACAGAAGGTTGTGCACCTACATGGGTGGATGTCCGAGGTTATGTCTGAGGTTATGCAGTAATTTCTGTCTGCTTGTAGCTTACCTCTCCTCTATGTGTTCTGCTTTAGAGGCCAGTCACTCTCACCTGGCTGCTTTAGTAATCTCTCCTCTAAGCATGGCTCCACCCCAGGCCCTATCAGGGAACACTATATTAACCTGTGTACTTCAAGCCAGCCGGGCTGATCAACATTGTTTGTTAAGCTATTGTGTGTTTGGTTTCCTGCTTGCCGTGTGCTCTACTTCTGTCTCTGTTTTACCGATCTGGGCTTGTTCTTAACTATCCCTGCCTGCTTGTGACCCTGACCTCTGGCGTGTTCTATGTTTATCCTTGTCTGCTAGTCGCCCGATCTTTGGCTTATCCCCTTACTAGCTCTTGTTATCCTGGTCTGCTGCTTCCTCTCTATCCTCCTGTTGCCTACTGTGAGCGTGAGCTGGGAGACTCTGGGGGCCGCAACCTGGAGCCAGTTGCAGCCCAGTCCATCCTCACCACTAGAGGCTCTGGTGAACACCTGCTGGCTCTTAGTCTCCGCACCCTGGGGAATCTTATGCTCTAGCTCCCTGTGGGATCTCTGTTGGTGCTCCAATGGACCTGCCTTCCTGCACCACCCAGGGTTCCATCCGCAGCAGTCAGCCGTAGGGTCCACTACCTTAGCGGTGCACTCCTGGCCCAAAAGGTGTGTATCTGTCATCTGGCCTTAGGTGACCTGACAATTTATTCCAAAAGCTGATATAATTCAGACAGTGACAGGCTGGTTATAAAACAATACATAGCCCTTGGCAAGTCCTATACCGTCTAGCATTTTAGAGCTTTTCAGTAATAAATCTGTCACAAGATTAGCAGTTACATAAGAAATTCAGACACAGATGTCACATTGGCACTGGTGGTACCACTTCACAAAGCTACCAACAGTGGTGCCTCCTCTTTTTTACTATTTAGGATACTTTTTTTCATTTAGGGTATTCATTACACATATTGTTTAGATCTACATTATTATAAAGTGGCTTTTAAAAAGCTTTGACCTTGAGGCTGGGTTCACACTATCTTTGCTTTTGGCTCACAGCAGGGGTCCAGTTCACCAAATTTTTGGCTGAATTCAGACCTTAAAACGGACCAAAAGACGCACAGGACACCTGTGCAAATTTGCGTCGGAGCCGCACGGGAGATATGTGAATCGGCTCCATAGAGAGCCGTACAAAATCTTCAACTATTGCAAATTGGATGTGGAGAACCCTGCATCCAATTGCATCCAATTTGCAATAGTGTGAACCCAGCCTGAACGTTTTTAAACTATTAGGTAAAAATAAAAAGCCCTTATGAGAAAATAGTGCGCAATTCAGCAGAAGCCGTTACAGAATCCATTTATGCTGTTTTTGCAGCCGTTCATCTGCTCCGGAAAGACCTATTTCGTGAACATCAAATCGGAAAATCTATGTGGTTATAACTGTGGGTTTATGCATTTTCAAAATGTTTGGTTACTCTGATAAAAGCAGGTGACATTGTATGGCAAAATGACTTGCTTAGATATGAGAAAGACACTTACAGGCATAAGGGGTTGAAAAAAAAAAAAAAAAAAAGTTGTAAAGGAAACGCATAGGCTAGAAGGCACACATCAAAAAAATTCAGTTAAAGCGGTAGTTCACCCACAATCCCATGATTTTACCATCGAGACAGGCATTGTAGCGCGAGCTACAGTATGCCTGTCCCGATTTTTTTAACCCCGTACTCACCTCGTAGTCGTCCATCGTAGATTCCGGCTCCCGCGGGGAATGGGCGTGCCTATGGAGAGGGAGGATGATTGACGGCCGGCCCTGGCACGTCACTCTCCCCGAAGACAGCCGGAGTAGGTCTCGGCTCTTCACGGCGCGTGCGCACAGGCTATGCGCACGCGTCGTGAAGACCAAGCCTATTTCGGCTATTTCCGGAGAAGCGTGACGCGCCAGAGCCGGCCGTCAATCATCCTCCGTCTCCAGAGGCACGCCCATTCCCCGGTATCTTCGATGGACGACTACAAGGTGAGTATGGGGGGAAAAAATTCGGGACAGGCATACTGTAGCTCGCGCTACAGTGCCTGATTTAAAGGTAAAAGAAAAAAAAATGTTTTTTTTCCTGTCGATAGGGTGAACCCCCGCTTTAAACAGAAAAAGAAGAGAGAATGTGAAAAAACAACAGCACACAAAGAAGAAGAAATATTTAGCAAAATTTATAAATATAAAGTAATTTTAACTAAATAAGTTTACAAAGGGACAATGAAGATGCAGTTCCTTCTGTCTTTTCTGCTTGCATGGCTATGTGTTGGTGAGTAAGAACTTTTTGGTTTGTCATGTCTATTGTCCATATGTAGATACTCTCTTTAAAATGTATTACAATGATTTCTTATTTTTCATACAGTATAGCAAAAAGTTAAATAGTCTGAAATTAAAAACAAAAGGCAGTATATATATATTAATTGACGTTATTAAGATGACATTTATAGTGATGTGTAGGTAAAAAGATCATGCTTTTTTATTTCAAAGCAAGTTTTGGATATTTATTATAATGTTTATAATTTATGTGGCATGTATATTTATTTGACAACAGTTAAGTTCGAGTTCTCTGCAGACTGGTGATGGATTTAAATTATTATAATAATGATTTAGAAAAGCACATTCTGCAATGTTCTTCACATTTGTATATAATCCTCAGATCCATTTATGATCTTATACAATACATGCAAATTTAATGGAAGACAACTAAACCTGGTCTTAAGCTGCTTCATGTAAATGTACAATAATTCAAATTAGATTATGCGCTTTTTCCATTAACTTGACAGATGAAATGATACTTAAAGCGGAGGTTCACCCAAATAACATTTATATAAGACCAAATTCTTTATACTACCAGGACTTTTTTTTTTTTTTTAGGCTGTACATACCTTATAATCTATGGGCCAGATTCACAGAACAGATACGACGGCGTATCTCCTGATCCACCGTCGTATCTCTTGTCCTATCTATGCGGCTGATTCATAGAGTCAGTTCCGCATAGATAGCCCTAAGATCCGACAGGTGTAATTGACTTAGGATGCAATACTTCGGCCGCCGCTGGGGGGAGTTCGCGTCGTATTCCAGCGTCGGGTATGCAAATGAGGATTTACGGCGATCCACAAAGGTTTTTCCCGTCGTTACGTCGGCGCAAGTCTTTTTTTCCCGTCGCAAAGTTAGGTGCGCTATTAACATGGTGTAAAATTACTCCACCATGTTAAAGTATGGCCGTCGTTCCCGCGTCGCTTTTGAATTTTTTTTTTCTGGCGTAAGTACATTACACACGTCGCGATTCACAAACACGTCGGGCCGCTGTAAGTTCGCACAAAGCACGTCGGGAAAATTGCAAACGGAGCATGCGCAGAACGTCCGGCACGGGAGCGCGCCTAATTTAAATGGTGCCCGCCCCATTTGAATTGGGCGGGCTTGCGCCGGACGACTTTACGTTACACCGCCGCAAGTTTCCAGGTAAGTGCTTTGAGGATCAGGCACTTACACTGAAAACTTGCGGCGGTGTAACGTAAACGGGTTACGTTACACGGCCGCAATTATTCGTGAATCTGGCCCTATATTTGCAATCCGGCTTCCGGGTACTTCTCCCCGCGGCAGTAGGCGTTTCCAAGCTGAGCCGCAATGTAATCTGATGATTGATGTCTATCAGAAAATGTCCCCCCCCCCCCCCGGCGGATAAGGCCCCGCCCCTTGTATTGCGTAGGCACGTCACAGAGTTTCCGAAAGGAGCCGAACAGGTAAAGCTGCGAGTGGGCTCTATACGGCGCCTGCGCAGTCAGCTCTACACGGCTCCTAGTCTGTGCGCAGGCGCCGTGTGGAGCCGACTCGCCCCTTTACATGTTCGGCCGCCCAGATTACATTGCGGCTCAGCTTGGAAACGCCTACTCCTGCAGGGAGAAGTACCCGGAAGCCGGATTGCAAATATAGATTATAAGGTATGTACAGCCTAAAAAAAAATAAAAAAAAAAGTGCCGAATGTACATGCTGGTAGTATAAAGAATTTGGTCTTATATAAATGTTATTTGGGTGAACCTCTGCTTTAAGTTTAGGCTCTCTAAAAACCTAAATATATTTTTCTGATTACCGGTGCTTCAATTTCACTGGCAAATATGACTATTGAAGGACATAAATATTACATTTTGTTGCCTAAAATGGTTAGCAACAAATCGTTGTAGCTTGCTTGTTTTAAATGTGAGTTCAGCATTAACCACTTCAGCCCCAGGCTGTTAGGCTGGCCAAAGACCAGGTCACTTTTTGCAATTTGGCACTGCGTCGCTTTAACTGGCGAGTAACACTTGAGGCCTGGCTAGTAGCTCAGGACTTGAAATTTTGAGCCCTGCTTTAGATAGTTGTCTAGTGTCCCGGTTGCAAGATTTCACTTCTATTTCGGTTTTGAAGACAGCTCAAATTTTTAGATTTTTGGATTTTCTCTAACAGCCTTGGTGGTCACTAGGACTTGGAGACTGTGGGGAGTTGATAGGCTTCTCACTTTGCAAGGGAAGTGGCATTTTGCAAGGAAAATTGTTCCAGAGCTTAGTAAATAAGATTAGGCTTTACTGACTATTATGTGTAAGCAAAAATGTTATTTTATTCTTTTCTTTTTTTTAATTTTATTTGCATGTATTTTTTGCAAAGTGAAATTCACCTTATTCTCTAAGCTCTGCGGACACTTCCCTTGCAAACTGAACAGTCTATCTGCCCTAAGGAAATTTTTTGTATGAACAGCGCACAGGTTATTACATATTAAATTAAATCTCCTAAAGTGCTATGTGCATACTCAAAACAACAACTGTGCAAAAAAGTTTCTAAAGTGCTTAAAGCGGAGTTCCGGCCACAATTTCACTTTTTAAATATAAATACCCCTGTAATACACAAGTTTAATGTATTCTAGTAAAGTTAGTCTGTAAACTAAGGTCCATTTTGTTAGGTTGTTACAGCATTTAGACACTTTATAAAATAGAAATTGACTGGGGCCATCTTAAGTGTGGGCATCATGAAGCCAGACTGTATGACTTCCTGGATTTCAGCCTTGCAGATCTCGCACATGCTCAGTGCTGCACAAGCAGTGTCAGATCAGGTTTCAGCACCTGTGCTGTCCAAGTCACATGATTCTTTGAGACTGGGGAGTGCACAGACTCCTGGAAAGTTACACCCACTACATTCCCAGGAGTCTGTGCGGTGTAGGTTAGGAAGCATTAAGCACCTAGGTGCAGGAAGTGGGAAGATTAACTATTCTGCCTAGCAACAACACTTTGAAGGCATCTAAAAAAAAAAAAAAAAAAATTCGTAAAGGACTAATGAATTTTTTTTAAAACTACTGATGTAATGTTATATTTATGGGTGGAACTCCACTTTAAATATATAAACATTTACATATAAATGTGCTTCACTAAAATACATGTGCAACAAGAACTACAATATTGTACTGTATCTTTAGGAAGCAATAACTAATTTCTTAGAGCAATATTCAGTGTTCACATTAAGACCCCTTTCACACTGAGGCACTTTACAGGTGCTAAAGTGCTAAAAATAGCACCTGTAAAGCGCCTCTCCTGTTTCTCTGGAGCAGTGCGCTGGCAGGACATCAAAAAAAGCAGCATCTTTGAGGCGCTGTAGGAGTGGAGTACACACCGCTCCTAAAGTGCCCATGCCTATTGAAATCAATGGGCAGGGCCGGCAAAGCGCCGCCGCAGTGGCACTTTGTGGGCACTTTTAACCCTTTTTCGGCCGACGTTCCCAACGCCCCAGTGTGAAAGGGCTCTTAAAAGTGTCTTCCCTTCTTGTGATCACATGACATTATCCACTCTTTGACATTGCACATGTGCCCCTCCTTTCAACTCAAAAGTTCTCACTCGAGAACCCAACATTTTTTGACCTCATATTTAAATGAGCAGGTCAGCTTCGCTTTAATGGCAGAACCAGTCTCTCCTGAATTCTTTTTCAATCGTCACAGGAACCTGCATCTGTGACTCCCAGTGGCCTTGTAATGCACCTTAATTACCCAGGATTAAAAGGGTACATATGTCAAAAATATTCTCATCGCATAACTCTTTATTGTCAACTATGCCCATAAAATGATAAATTGGGCTTACATGAAAAAATTTCTAAACCTGCACTGACTGCACCAACAAGCAGAATATGTACCACACATTGCCTCTACTCTGCTCACTTTGTGGGATGTGATATCAAGCTGGAAGTCCCACCCCTATGCATTTCGTCATTCACCAGACGTCCTGAGGAAATCCTCTGCTTCGTGAATGACAAAACACATAGGAGCGGGACTTCTGGTCTGCTGTCACATCCACCAATTATAACGCATGCTGACTCCAGAAAGTAAGTGGATCAACAGGACTGTGTGATACATACTTGGCTGATAAGACCCCTGAGGGTAGGCTCCATTTACACCTAGGCGTGTGGAATCGTGGGCGGAATCGCCGCGATTCTGCCCATGATTTGTACTAAAATCATTAGAATCCCTATTGTATTTCTTAACCTTCTTTTTTTGTGTATCTCTATCTACTTTTTCTAATTTCTTCCTCATATTACTATTAAACTCCTTAGGATTTGTAAACAACATTTTTTTTTTTTTTTAAATAAAAAACATGTTATACTTACCTCCACTGTGCAGCTCGTTTTGCACAGAGTGGCCCCGATGCACATCTTCTGGGGTCCCTCGGCGGCTGTCTCTGGTCCTCCCCACAAGAACTACACACATTCATGCGAGAGAGCTTGCATTGTGTGTAGTCTTTGCGGGCGCGCTCCCGTGATACAGCGAGCCGCCATAGCCGCTCACTGTATCACTCGGCCCCACCCCTCTGCGCGCTGCATCACTGGATGTGATTGAGAGCAGCGCCACCCAATGGCTGCGCTGCTTTTAATCCATCCGCTCTAGCCAATCAGCGGCCAGGCTGAGCGGCGAAGAGGATGTCGGACTTTCGAGGGGACAGGTAAGAATAACGGGGGGCCGGGGGGGGCGGTATGTTCGGAAGTTTTTTCACCTTAATGCATAGAATGCATTAAGGTGAAAAAACTTTTACCTTTACAACTCCTTTAATCTGATTGGAATCATTAATAGGTTCCAATTTGTTCTGTATTACCTCGATCTTCTCATTTATTCGGTCCAATTTGATCTGTTTTCTTCTTAAAACGAGGCCCTGAAGTTCTCTCCCTACCCTACCAGGGCAGGCTGGGGTGGTACAGGGCAGGCTGGGGTGGCACAGAGCAGGCTGGGGTGGTACAGGGCAGCTGGGATTGCACAGGGCAGGCTGGGCATGTCAGCTAAAAAAAAAAACGGGATGGTGTCACCCCTCTAGCGGGTGTCACCCGGTGCGGACCGCACCCCCCGCACCCCCCTAGCAACGCCTCTGATTCAGACCATCCTGGGGGGAAACCTCCCACCTTAAAATTCTAAAAATTAAATTCTCCTTTTGATAATGTTTAAAAGTGAATACGTACCACCAGGTTTTAACCTGTTTTTCAAGTAAATTCTCCAACGTTTTAAGCATACCTGAGAAGTCCTCATCTCAATCATCATCTGATTAGTTGAGAAGACATACTCAGGATTCATTTGTCTATTCGAAAAATAATTGATAGCTTCCATGGCTGCCAGTGGTTGAATATAAAAATATATTTTTGGCTGATGGTCAGCAAGTCTCGTACGCCCACACTTGAATTACCACCACTGCGCCTTAAGGAAAAACACCTGACTAACCTGCTGCCACTTTAATGATGTAGAAATGTGATTGTATTTTTTACCCAAACTCAATAGTGAAAAAATAAGTGGCGCTAAATTACACTCATGTGTATGGAGTTCAAAGATAAACCTAAAAATAAAGACAACTTCATACGCAGTACAATTTAAAGTATCGCTATAAAGATAACAATGTGATAATTCAAATTATCAGTGTAACAATATCACCCTGTGACAAGTGAAATAATACTACATGCAATAAAAAGTTTATAAGCATAATGAAATTCATCCGAAAAACAGCTCATCCAATGTAAACTTTTCTGATCTTCCACCACACTACTGAGTGCCAGTGATTCCGCTACCTTTGTATAACACCGGGCTTTTTTCAGGGGGAACTTGGGGAACACAGTTCCACCACCTCTGCCTCAGACCCTTTGGTGCCTGCTCACCACAATCACTTGTAAAGACAGAAGTCTGGTTTCTGTGTTTACAAGTGACAGCTCTGCACTCTGTGTGTAACCCCCCTAAACTCTGTATTCTGTATGTAATGCAATCCTGGTATTTAATGCACGTTTAAGACCCTTCTACTGTTTGTGAAATATGAACGGGGTTGTGGTTGAGTTCCTGCACCTATTTTCTGAGAAAAAAGGCTCTGTATAACACACTCACCAGATATTTATGCCTTACACTCTTGTGCTTTAAAGCCTAAAACACATGGGAAGGGTTCATTCTGAAAACTCTAGGAACACATGTTGCTCCCATTACAGTGGAACCTTGGATTACAAGCATAATCCGTTCCAGGAGTATGCTGGTAATCCAAAGTACTCGCATATCAAAGTGAGTTTCCCCATTGAAGTCAATGGAAACGAAAATAATTTGTTCCACATTTACTTCAATGGGGTGCAATACGTATTGACGTATTTTACGAACGGCGCAACTGCGCCGTCCGCCTACATATCCCAGTGTGCATTGCGGCTAAGTACGCCGCACGGTCCTATTGATTTCGACGTGGACGTAAATGACGTAAAACCATATTTACGGACGACTTACGCAAACAACGTAAAATTTTCAAATTTCGACGCGGGAACGGCGGCCATACTTAACATTACTATTCCAGCGATTTGATGGAATAACTTGAGGCCTGCTAATGCGTTACGTAAACGGCGTATCTGTACTGCGTCGGCCGGGCGTACGTTCGTGAATAGGCGTATCTAGTGATTTACATATTCTATGCTGACCGCAATGGAAGCGCCACCTAGCGGTCAGCCTAAAAATTACACTTTAGGATACGAGGGTGTAGGACACTTACGCCACTCGTATCTGAGCCTAATTTAAGCGTATCTGGTTACCAGAATACGCTTAAATTAGCGCAGACGCAAATTCTGACTTAGGCTGGCATATCTACTGATACGCCAGCCTAAGTCTCTCTGAATCTAGCTATTAGTTCCCGAGATTTGCCGAGGTCAGCCGTGCTGTCCTCGAGCCTTTCTGTGCATTTCTGCTCGGCTCCGGCGCCCCCCCACCTCAGGTCAAACGCGGTACTGCAACCGCTTTGGCCTGAATCATGCTCCTTTTGTGAGACAACACTCACAAACCGAGTCACGATTTTTAACAATACAGTGTTCGTATTTCAAGACGCTCGTTAACCGCGTTACTCGCAATCCGAGGTTCCACTATATTTAGTTATGCAGTCTCTGATTCTTTAACTGTGTCCCAAAGATAGCAAAATAACAAATGTATAATTTTTCAAGACATATGCCTTTCACTGAATTTGTTAAAAGAAACTTGTATTGAGAAAAATGAAGGTTGCCATTGTTGATAAGAATGTTGCTAAAAATTCTAGTTCTCTGGCTGCAATGCTGATCCATGGACTTCAGTGCTTTCTGATTCACATGCAACTGGTAACTTGTATGTAAACCAGGTGTTTTTACATACCTGTGATTTCCTTGCCTCGTAGTTTGAGGAGAGGCTCAAATTTTTGAACCCTGAGGCCGCGTACACACGATCAGTCAAAACCGTTGAAAACGGACTGAAGGACCGTTTCATCGATCCAAACCGATCGTGTGTGGGCCCCATCGGTCAGTTATCCTTCGGTCAAAAAAAAGAGAACTTGCTTTAAAATTTGACCGATGGATACCTAACCGATGGGTCAAAACCGATCGTTAGTATGCAAAAGCATCGGTCAAAACGCAGCGCATGCTCAGAATCAAGTCGACGCATGCTTGGAAGCATTGAACTTCGTTTTTTTAGCACGTCGTGTGTTTTACGTCACCGCGTTCTGACACGATCGTTTTTTTAACCTATGGTGTGTAGGCACATCAGACCATCAGTCAGCTTCATCGGTTAACCGATGAAACGGTCCTTCAGTCCGTTTTCATCGGTTTTGACCGATCGTGTGTACGTGGCCTGAGGGTCAGTGTGATAGTTTGGCCTCTGCGATATGGAAAGTGCTCTCACCAGACTTAAAGGATCACTAAAGGAATTTTATTTTTAGCTAAATAGCTTCCTTTACCTTACTGCAGTACTGGTTTCATGTCCTCATTGTTCGTTTTTGCTTTGAAGTTGCTGTAATTCTGCTGTGATCTCCACACTTCCTGCTTGTCTGGCTCCTTATGAAAAATCTCATGGCAGCTTTTCACTGTGGTCCAAGCTGTGTGTCTAAAACTCCTCAGAACCAATCAGATTCATTTTAAAAACAAAACACTGCCCTGGATTTGTTTGTTTTTGTTCTGTGGGTCTCTTTACTTCACATAAACATGAAACCAGTTTAAAAACGAAAGTGAAACTGTAGGCACATTATATGATTGAATTTAATCTATTTTTAATCTTTTTTAAAAGGAATCAGTTAACTTTTATGTCTCTATACCCTGTAAACAGTCATTTCAGCAAAAAAAAATGTTTTCCTTTAGTGACCCTTTAACTAGTGCAGTATATTAGACATTGCTGTGTGTGTGGCCAAAGGTGTGGCCAAAAATGACCGATTGCTGAGCCTCAATCTTTACTATTTCAATTGTTTTTCACAATAATACAGTGGCTGTTATAGAGTGTATGGTATGTAGCAGCAGGGAGGCCAGTGAGTGGTATGCCAGTGCAGGGCAGTATGTCAGTGCAGGCCGCTCAGCTATCCCCATGAGATACACACCCCCATTACAGCAACTGCCACCCCGCCAGAGAAAAAAAAACACAAACAGAGGCCAAGCCATCTTCCCTCCAGGCCCTCACATAGCTCTGTTCTTATGTCAAACATGCAGCGCCAGTAGGCTGGCTGGTTTGATCTCTTGTACGCCCCCTTCCCAAGTTCCGCCCAATTACTGCTGCAAGCCTTGCATCAGCCAATAAGAGTCCCCAATATAGAAAACAACCGCTTAATCAGCTCAGCTGCTGGGGGAGGAGGTAGGGCGTGGGATCTGTGTCCACACCTGTGTTTGTGAACCCACCTGGCAGCACAGAGGGGTTGCCCCAGTCATCAGAATTGAACTATCCGTGACCGACCTTGAATTTCGGGACCCAGCAGTTTAAATTCCATCATCCTGAGACCCAGAAGTGAAGGGAGAAGAGCTGCAGCCGGGCACAGTGCTGGATCAATTAGAGGAGATTAGAAAAGATAGCTAAATATTTTTTAGGGAATGCATTAAGGTCAAAATCATATAGGGCTAGATTCACATAGATCAGCAGATCTTTAGATCCGCGTGATCTATCTGATTTAAGATCCGCTGGCGCAAGTTTGAGAGGCAAGTAGCTAATTCACTAAACACTTACCTCCAAACTTGCGGCGGCGGATCGTAAATCCCCCGGCGGAATTCAAATTCCGCGGCTAGGGGGAGTGTACTATTTAAATCAGGCGCGTTCCCGCGCCGATTTAAATGTGCATGCGCCTTCCGCAAATTTTCCCGGCGTGCATTGCTCCCAATGACGTTGCTAGGACGTCAGTGGTTTCGACGCTTACGTAAATGACGTCCATTCGTATTCGAGAACGACTTACGCAAACGACGTAAAAAAAACAAAAATCGACGCGGGAACGACGGCTATACTTAACATAACAACAGCAGGGGTAAGTATACGCCGGGAAAACCGCTACGGAAACGTCGTAACAACACTGCGTCGGGCCCGCGGACGTTCGTGAATTGGCGTATCTCGCTGATTTACATATTTCTCGATGTAAATCAGCGAGAACGCTCCCCGCGGCCATTTTTTAATTGCAGTTAAGATCCGACGGTGTAACACAGTTACACCTGACGGATCTTAGGCATATCTATGCGTAACTGATTCTATGAATCAGGCGCATAGATACGACCAGCCTAAGTCAGAGATACAACGGCGTATCAGGAGATACACCGTCGTATCTCTCTGTGAATCTGGCCCTTAGACTTTAGAAAGACTTTAAGGTTTCTCATTTCAGGTAGAAGTGAAACATATTGAAATAAGCTTTACTTTTTCTACTATCTTGAATTGTCGTTCTCTACTCTTTCCTGGGAAAACTCCCAAAATACAATTTTTTTTTTTGTGCTTTATGTTACCTGTTTTCTTTTAGTAAAAATAAAAATGTAAATGTCAAAATTTGAAAATAACTTGAATATGAAAATACTTGAATGTGAATTTGTTTGCATTGGAAATAAACAAATCCATTTTTTTGTCCTTGTTTCAGGAATATCACCTGCAGAAGGTGATTCAAGTACCGGTAAGTTGAAATTATATATATACTGTATATATACCCTTGTCAGTTTTTTTTTGTTTGTTTTCTTATGCTATCTGTGTCAAATTGGGGAGATTTCTCTTCACATCCTGTCCCGTAGTCAAAACAGGAAATGAGAGGTAAATCTCTCAAAAGTAACCAGGGCCACCAGAACTAGTGTCCCCATTGGAAAATGTCCCCTTTATTCCTGTTCCCGCTATTTTGTGACGTGCCGACTCAAAATTTAGGATTTTCTTTCACTTTCATTTTCAGTGATAACAGTAAACAAGACAAATAGAGAAGGGCAACCTCCCTAACGAGGGTGGGGGGTGGCACAGATAGCAATAAAAACCTGACAGGTGTTCTAATGCATTTACACTTTATCCAAAACAAAAAAAAAGTTTTAGTTATACAGTTGAACCTCGGATTACGAGCATAATCCGTTCCAGGAGAATGCTCATAATCCAAAGTACTCACATATCAAAGCGAGTTTTCTCATTGAAGTCAATAGAAACTGAAATAATTAGTTCTGCATTGACTTCAATGGCATGCAATACCGAATGTGGGCAGAGGTGGGGGGTGCCAGAGAGCGCCAAAAAGGCCCAAGGACACAATTGGCTCGTTTCCTGCGCCAGCCGAATGAGGTACTGCGGGCCAATATTCGGCTTTTCTCGGCTCCTGCGCCCCCATACCTCAGGAGCGCAGACTGACCTACAGGACAGTTCAGGAATGACAGCAGCCCAATTTCAACAAATTGTGAATGGGAGCAAAATAACTCTCCCATTCCCCACTAAATGTAGCGTAGTGCCCATACTGAAAGTAAGGGGGCGGTACATACTTTTTCAGACTTTTTTCAGACGTCCCTCTGTCCTTCTTTCCTTCACATTTGTCCCTCATTTTGGTCTGATCTATATAGTTGTATATAAAATGCACTTTCCTAATGCCAACATGGCAGCATACATAGGAATTCCAGCCTGAATTTACCTAGTCTTATAAAGGCCCCTCCCCCTCCTGACACCTATTCTGACCAACCTGTGTTAGGCTGGATTCACACCTAGGCAGTTTTAGTGCTTTTTGCAATTTGCAGATTTGCACTACAGAACGTGTTCCATAGGAAACCATGTTAAATGGACTGTAGTGCAAATCTGCAAAATGCAAAAAGCACTAAAACTGCCTAGGTGTGAATTCAGCCTAAGGCCCCTTTCACACTGAGGAGTTTTTCAGGCGGTACAACGCTAAAAATAACGCCTAAATACCGCCTGAAAAACTCCTGCTTCAGCCTTCTCAAAGTGAAAGCCCGAGGGCTTTCACACTGAGGCGATGCGCTGACAGGAGGGAAAAAAATCTCCTGTCAGCAGCATCTTTGGAGCGGTGAGAGGAGCGGCATGTATTAAAACAATAGGAAACCGAAGTAATACCTGCAGAGGCGCATTGCGGGCGGTATTAACCCTTTTTCGGCCGCTAGCAGGGGTTAATACCGCACCACTAGCGGCCTAATCCCACATTTTGTGGAATATATAAAATAACTTTACTCATCTTAGATTACAAGGACAATCAAGACCAGTGGTCTCCAAACTGTGGCCCGTTGCTTGTCTTTATCCGGCCCTTCTGTTCACTGATACAAGACAATATTCCTCAGACTGACACCAACAATGGGGAATAATTCCTTCTACTGACATCAGCGATGGGGCACTATTCCTCTTACTGACACCAATGATGTGGCACTGTTCCTCCTACTGACACCAGTGACGGGGCACTGTTCCTCAAACTGACATCAATGATTGGGCACTGTTCCTCAAACTGACACCAATTATGGGGCACTGTTCCACCTACTGACACCAATGATGGGGCACTATTCCTCTAACTGACACCAATAATGGGGCACCGTTCATCCTACTGACACCAATGATGGGGCGCTATTCCTCTAAATGACACCAATAATGGGGCACTGTTCATCCTACTGACACCAATGATGGGACACTGTTCCTCCTACTGACACCAATGATGGGACACTGTTCCTCCTACTGACACCAATGATGGGACACTGTTCCTCCTACTGACACCAATTATGGGGCACTGTTCCTCCTACTGACACCAATGATGGGGCACTGTTCCTCCTACTGACACCAATGATGGGGCACTGTTCCTCCTACTGACACCAATGATGGGACACTGTTCCTCCTACTGACACCAATTATGGGGCACTGTTCCTCCTACTGACACCAATGATGGGGCACTGTTCCTCCTACTGACACCAATGATAGGGCACTATTCCTCAAACTGACACCAATGATGGGGCACTATTCCCCTTGATGAAGATACGATTACCCTTTATCGAACACGTGTATGGGAGGGGCCAGGACGACACGACAGCCAGTCTACCTGCTTAGGAGGAAACATACACCATTCCAAAACCAGCCGCTGTAATATTTCATGCCATACACAGAGTTGTGCAATAACGCACCTGGTACATGTGAGTACCCCACTGGGGGGTTGTTCTTATTTGTTTAATAAAAGGTTTATAGCGATATCACACTATCAAGGCTTTTTATTCCCCATTATTCCCAAGATACTGCGTGGGAAGCCCAGGATCCTGTTACCATTATAGAACCCAGGGGTGGTTCACAAGCGTGTACTGACTGGGCATAATCGCTAAGTCGCACGCTCCAAGGTGAGCATTTAATACCCAGGGGGGGGGGGGGGGCACTGGAATGAGAGCACTAATGCATGATCTGCAACACCTGTCAATCATTTTCAGACGCATGGATTTAGAAGCATGTCAGCAGTGCTATTACTGGACACCACGCATATGCACTTTTTTCAACAGGACTGTCACAGCATTGTTTTATAAAAAGACTTGTTTTTGCACAGTAGCATTTTTGCCATTTAAAGTGGGACTAGTGTTGTTCCCTATATACCACCGGACACTTATCTGTGTTACAAAGCACTTGGATGCACAAGAGCACTTTATTATTAGGCTCCATTCACACCTAGGCGTTTTCACGCCCGCCGCCCGCCGCTATTGCAGCCTGCAATACGCTGGAGGGGTGATTTAACATTGTCGGCTATGGAGATAGCCGACAATGCTACATCTCCACGCCGAACGCCGAAACGCCTGAAGCTCAAAACAAGTCCCTGACCCTTTTTTTCAGGCGTCTTCGGCGTTCAGCCATATTACACAATGTGTAATCACCCCTCCAGCGAAAATCGCGGTAAAAAACTCTGCGTTTTGTCGCGGCAAATCGCGGTAAAAAACGCCGCAATTTGTCGCGGCAAATCGCAGTAAAAAACGCCGCAAATCGCCTACGCCTAGGTGTGAATGCAGCCTTAATGTTTTATTTGACATAATTATTGTTTTTATTTTGGTCATATCACATCTATGTCACATTAACACTACATGTGTTTGTTTTAATCTTCAGCACGCGTTTATTGTGTAATATTCCAAAGCAGCGTAGAATTTTTTTCAACATTTTTGGTTGCATGCGTTTGTACACAAGGAGCGCTGGACTTTCCCAGATATAGACTTTTATTTTATAATATTAGATTGTGTAGTAGCGCTACACTTATTTGGCTATAATATGGTTAGAAATATATGTTTTAATTTTTTCATATTTACCAATCTTAAACAGATAAAAAATGTTGATCCCCACAAAATACTGTGAAGTTGTAATAAGGCTTATATGTCGTGGAATAATTACAAATACCCTATGTGCAAAATGTCAATTAGGTCATATCATTCTACATGTTTCCATATTGTTCTCACTGCCATTTTGCAAACTCTTGTTTATATTATAGGAGACATAACGAGTTATAAATACAAGGTGGAAATCTCTGGACGTTCGGTGACGATCACTTGCCCTCCAATGAAGGAAAATGAGGAGGAAAAGAAGAAGGAGGAAAGGAAGCTGACCAAAAAGGGAAAAGCTGCAAAACTTGATGATGATGGATCATATAAAAAAGAAAATTTTTCAGCAGATGATAATGGGGATTATGAGTGCGGCAGCGGCAGGCATCTCTACTTAAAGGCATATGGTGAGTATCAAAAGGTTGTTAAATAAGTCCCTTCCAGCTGTCCTACCTTCCTATATTTCGGAGAAAGCCTCGATTCCAGCCATCTGTCCCAGAGTTAAGCCATCTATCTAGCGCAAAGCCCTAATCTCGGCAAAAAAAAATGCCCCCAGGATGTGCAAAATCAAAAAGTGGCTTTGGCTGCAATACTCACCTGCTTTCTTGTGCTGCCCCCCACATTAATGCCTTTCCGTCACTAGATGTTCTCAGTCTGCGGGTGTAAAATGATGCCCTATGGGACGTCACTATAACTCCTTACACTGATATCCAATGATGTATGTGGTGACGCTGATGTCATAACATCCACACCCAGGGGCGGACTGACAACTCATGGGGCCCCCGGGCAATAGAAGATTATGGGGCCCCTCTGGCTTACAGATGGCCACCACGCCAGGAGGTAGTGCAGAGGCGGGCAGCTAAAATCTTGGGATATTCACATTAAAAGCATGTCATTTTCGGACATATCAGGGACAGATCTAAAAAAAACACAGATTTTTACATACTGTCCCTGGTTTTACTGAGCCTGGCAACCCGGATGGGGCCCCCTAGTGGCATGGGGCCCTCGGGCAGTGCCCGAGTGACTCAATGGTCAGTCCGCCCCTGTCCACACCCCTCTCTTCATCACTGAGAATCACCCAGCACTGGAGAAGAGGCAAGAAGAGGACCCTGTGTGTCAAATGACCTGCCTGAAGGCATTTTTAAATATTCGGTATAAAAAAAAAAAACATAAGGTACAATGGGGTGGGCGGGGGAATCCAGGGGGGAAAGAAGCAACCGTGGGATGAGAATCCCAGAACTCCAAATGTTGTCAGTATGTTTTTAAGCAAATCCAATTCAGGTTTTCTACATTTTTATGTCCTGTTCAATATTGGTATTTTAGACTCACCTACCTGTTTTACAATTTGGTATGACTAAAAGTGGCCATACAATGTGATTGTACAATCTCCTTTGGATTTACAACAACTATATACTGTAATAGGTTGACACAGCTAATCAATAAAATCAATTTGTATGCAGTCTGGCAGGCCCTTGCACTAAATGGTGGATCCAAATGAGATTGTACATTAAGATTGTATAGTGTATGGTGAACTTAAGGCTGGCCATAGATGGATCAAAATTTGGCTGGTTGAGCAGCAGTGACGGCTGGTGGTAATTTTTTGTTTGGGAGGGCGGGCGGAAAACAGTGCACCCGCAAGCCCAAGCTCCCCCCCTCCCTGGTCGGGTCCAGTTTGTCAGCTGGCCGTTCGGTGCACTTACCCCATCCATGGCGGCTTCCCCTGTTCTCCTCTGCAGGCATCACAGAGGTGGGCATCATGCGCAGCTTCTCCTTTAGCTCGACGACTTCCATCTCCTGCCTCCTCGATGGCCAATCAGAACGCTTCTCCTTTCGGCCAATCTGGGAATGGCTCTCAGCCCCGCTTCCTGATTGGCGGAGAGGATATTCAGGGTAAGAATAGCGAATATTCATTCACTATTCTCACACAACTGGGTGGGCTCTGTTTGCACCCTATTTTGAAGCCTATTAAAGCCTCTGGCTCTAATCGGTGCTTCAAAAACACCCACCCCGCTCTGGAATTCATGCATCCGGCATCCTGAAAGGGGCCGGACGCATGGATGGGGAGACAGCGCCGTGCACCCTAATGGATGGGCCGCCCCTGTTGAGCAGGGGTCTATCTATTGATCGACACCTCTCAAACTAGACTGTTGGTAAAATTTTGTTCAATCAGCGCTGCAGTGCAGATCAGTGCATTCTGACAGTGGAGGAGGATTCTTCCATCCACCTTGCTTGTGTGGAGGAGGAAATCGTTTTTTTTTTTCCATCAACCAATGGAGTCCACTATGGTCAGCTTTAGGCTGCATGCACACTGGGCTTAAAAAACTCCCTATTCTTTTCTCATATCGAGCATTTTTGTACAGGAGTTTAGGAGAGTTTGGAGAGTTTAGTGTTTTTTCTGCCAGAAAACTCCAATTTAAAAAAGCAAACCAGAAGTATTTTTTTTTTCCTGCCTCTAAATGCTGAGCCTATAATATGCCTGTAATCTTCCTAATGTGCATGAACACATAGGATAACATTGATCTGCTTCTACAGGCAAAACACAAAACTCCTGGTGAAGCTGCGATTTTTAAGCCAGTGTGCATGGACCCCAGACAAGGTGTGACTTAAAGGGGTTGTAAACCTTCGTGTTTTTTCACCTTATTGCATCCTATGCATTGAAAAAAAACCTTGCACTGTCTGGCCCCCCAGCCCCCTCGTTTTACTTACCTGAGCCCTAAACAAGTAACTCAAAGCTTTTTCTGTTGTATTGGAATCCTTGATCTTAAAGTGGAAGTTAACTTCCATGCATGACTTTACCTATAGGTAAGCCTTATTATAGGCTTACCTATAGGTAAATGTAAATATCTCCTAAACGTGCGCCGAGATATTTACTATAAGTGCCGCCAGTGACAGCCACCCGTGCCGTTTCTTCAGAGCCTGTGCCGTGACTGGCCGCTCCCATGCGCATGCGCGGCAGTGACATTATCGCTGCTTCGGTTCAGTCACAGAGCCAGAGTCCGCGAACTCCGTAGCAAGATTGGTAAAGATGGAAACAGCCTCCAGGTCTGACATCTCGGCGTAGGAGTTTAAGTTTAACATCATTTGCTAGTATGTAATGCTAACTAGCACATTATGCCTTTAAGAAACTGGATGTCATACAAAGTGCAGTGCACAGCACTGATAATGGCATTTCTTTTGGCACAAGGAACATATTATATTGACTATTGTTGACAAATAAAGGTAATAACCTTATGCTACATTGACATTTAAAGTCGCTTTCTTTCTCCCCACAGAAATTGCCCACGGACGTTTTAAAAAACGGGCTGTAAAGCTAGTACAGACGCCAGGAAAAAAGCATTGTTTTTAACGCAATTTTTTCCAAGTTTTGCATTGAATTCAATGCACAATTCGCCGCGCTAGCTTTCAGCCGCGTTTTTCTTTCTCTATTCAAAATCAATGGTTCCCTATGGGAGCCCATTAATTTAAATAGAGGTCGCACCAGAAGTCTGATCAAGATGATCCGACTTGCGGGGCGACTCGTGTGCGGAGAATCTTGAAGGGCAACCAAAAAAAATTTGTGTGAGGTTCCCCCCAGGATAATACCAGACCCTTCGGTCTGGTATGGATCTTAAGAGGAATCCCCCACACCAAAAAAAATGGCGTGGGGGTTCCCCCAGGATCCATACCAGACCCTTATCCGACCCTTATACGAGCACGTAGCCCGGTAGGTCAGGAAAGGGGGCGAGCTCCCCCCCTCCTAGACCATACCAGGCCACAGGCCACATGCCCTCACTATAACGTTCATGGTACAACCGATCTATACGTTTGCCCATTCGCACAAGCACGGGGAAACAGGGGCGATTTGAAAAAAAAGTTTACATTTATTTTATAAAAATTTTAAAAATATTTACACTATTCCTTTTTTTTTAAAAATCACTTTTATTCCTATTACAAGATATTCAAATATCCCTTGTGATAGAAATAAAGCATGACCGGTCCTCTTTATGGAGACATTTGGTGTCTATAAGACCCCAGATTCTCTCCTCTACCCTTGAAAGGATGAGATAAAAGAAACATTGATCTCATGCTTTTCAGAAAAGAAATTGCAGCGCCCTAACCAGAAGTGACAAAAATGCTTGTCGCTTCCGGGCTCCTAGACCAGGGGTCTCCAAACTTTCTAAGCAAGGGGCCAGTTTACTGTCCTTCAGGCTTCAGGGGGTTGGACTGGAGCCAGTGGGAGTAGAAAATGCCCCAGCGTCAGTGCCCCATCATTGGTTTTAATGAGAGAAATAAAGCCCCACTGAAGGTGTCAGTAGGGGAATGGTGCCCTATCATTGGTGTCAGTTGGTGGAATAGTGCCCCAAGGGCCTGATAAAAGCTAGCAAAGGGCCACATCTGGACCATAGACCAAAGAGGTGATCGGAGATGATCCGTTCCCCAAACACCTTTTAATGTAAGTCGGCGCAACCACTGGATCTGATGCCGGGCTCTCTGTCGGGAGGGGAGAGGCATCAGTGGGAGGCACTAGGAATAGTCACTAGGATTGCTTTTTTTTTGGAAGAGCAACGTCGACTGAAGGAAACAATACTGGGGTTATGGCTGACAGCTGCAGCCATAACCACAACTCTGGTATAACCACTTGAAGTCAATCCTGTACATGAACGTAATTTGGCTAGAAATGTATATACAGGGATGGACTGGCCATCGGGACTACAGGGAGATTCCCGGTGGGCCGCTGGATCAGTGGGCCGGTCGGAGATCCGCTGCGATCTACCCTTCAATCGCCGACAGCTGGCGCCTGACGGGTAGATCGAGATTTAGTGAGCATGCAGAGTAGTGCGTAATATGTTCTCTTTCCTGTCATGGCACTCACGCTGCTCTCCGGCTTCACTGCTCGGTTCCCTACGGCACATTCGCGAGTCGGGGCTGCGCCGTCTGACTGCCTCCCGCTGTGTACTGGGAGCCGAGTGTTCATAGAACACAACGGGGGGCGGACGGGAGGTGACGTCATGCCCACAGTCTGCCCAAGACTGTGTGGCCAGAAGTGGGTGCAAATACCTGTCTTTAGGCAGGTATCTGCACCCCCTCCCCCCTGAAAGGTGTAAAATGTGACAAGGGAGGGGGGAGGGTTCCGATCAGCGGGAGTTCCACTTTAGGGTGGAGCTCCGCTTTAAGACAAAAAAGCTAATAAAGAATACATTGTTTTCTTCCAATTCACAACAAAGCTTGTCGTGCAAATAGTTAGTTCAAATAACATAATTATTATGCTTAGTCCGAGTTACAGTCCATAGGATGTGATAAAAAAAATTGTTTACTATTTTTTTCATTCTTTGGTTAGGTTTAGTTTACTCTGAAACAGTGTTAGATGGTCCGCCTCTATTTTTGTGCTATCACCATGGCTTCTTGCTCCTCTCCCCACTACCTCTGACCTCATCACCCTTTTCTCTTGTCTTTGCTCTCCCTCTCTGGCCCTGCTCATCTACTATTGTTTACCATCTCCCTTCTTTCTCTAAGCCTGTTCTCCAATTCCTGCTCTCCATTTCCAGTTCTCCTCCTCCAGAGGCGGCTCTAGGCTTTGTGAGGCCTTAGGCAAAACTTGACATGGGTCCCCACTCTCGCCCATGATGGGAAAAATAATTCGAGGACAAGAGCCTCTTCCCCACAACCCTGGCCGGTGCCTGTGGGGGTCTGCGGGCAGGGGGGCTTATCGGAATCTGGAAGCCCCCTTTAACAAGGTGGCCCCCAGATCCTGCTCTTTAATAACTAAGGGGTGGGGGCCACCCAGTGATGTCACCTGGTGAACCCGCTCGCTTGTAGCGCCATTGACTGAGTGCATGCTGGGTCATTGACGTCACAAAGGGTGGTGTCATCGTTATTTACTGGTTGTTAGGGACACTGGCAGCCCCGCTCCTGAGTCAGGGCTTATAACACTGCCTGAGCACATCAGCGTTAAGGTCCCCTGTCCCTAAAAACTGGGGTGATGCATTGGGTTAGGCGGCCATGAGGCCCCTGTGAGTGTGAGGCCTTAGGTGACCGCCTAATTTGCCTAATTAAAGAGCCGCCTCTATCCTCCTCACACAAGTCACAGAACAGCAACATCATGCAAAAAGTGCCAAACACAATTCACATAAACTTTCTGGTTTACTAAAGGCAAATACGCTGTGCACTTTGCAAAGTGCACTTGCATACTGCAAGTGCAGTTGCTCCAGAGCTTAGTAAATGAGCAGAAGCTCTGCTGACTTCAATCATCCAATCATGTGCAAGCATTTTGTAATTTCCCTTGCATGTGATTGAGTACTCTTTGCAAAGTGAAGCCTTACCTCATTTACTAAACTCTGGAGCAACTGCACTTTGCAAAGTGCACAGCTTATTTGCCTTTAATAAATCAACTCCAAAGTGTTGCCCTTTAAAGAATACCCTGTCAGGAGCTCAAGACATTCACTTTAATACATGTTCAGTTTGTGTCAGGGATTGTTATCCAGTCTTTTCCAATCTACATGTGGAACATTCCAATTAATGGAGCTTGTGGAAGGGATGGCAGTGTAACCTATCCTGAGCTAACGTTCTCCATTTCCTTGCAGTATGTGATACCTGCATAGAGGTCTCCGTTCTTGTGGTAGCTGGTATCCTGATAGCTGATTGCCTGGTGACACTTGGTGTGTCTCTTTTGATTTATTTTGGACGCAAGAAAAAATCTGCTAGAAGCAGCGAGATGGCACCTGGAGGCCGAAACAGAGGTAAAATATACCAATATGGGAACATCATCGATGTATAGAAGTTTTTGACCTTTTTTTAGTAAATTTACTTTTTTTAATTGTATTTGTTTCATTTTGAACACTACAAATTTAGAAGGGTTTTATGTAACGAAGCTAATGCATATGTATTTATTTATGTACAGTATCTCACCTTAGGAAGCAGTACTTATCAAAATCAAAACTGTAAAATTCCAATATATTGTACAAAATTAATGACACAATACCAAGAGGATGTAAAGATCTTATAACATCGGATCTTATAATGTAAATAACACAACTTTGTTTCTTTTTGCTGTTTATCAGGGAATAAAGAGCGCCCCCCACCTGTTCCTCACCCTGATTATGAGGTAAGTTGTGTTGGGGGTATTTGACGACTAGTTGTCAACAAGACAGCAGGTGGATCAAGCCTGCCATTTTTTATTACCTGAAGCTTGGATCAAGCCTGCATTTTTTTTTTTACTGTGCACCATTATAACCTTGAGCACCATGCAGGCTACCTGCTGGCGTCAACTGATGAAATCATAGGTTGATAAGGGGGACATTGGGCACCTAAGGACGTTCTTGTCCTACCCTCCCATGCCCCTCTCCACCACTGAGTTCACATTGCCTGAATGAGGGAGATAAACTAAGAGAGAAAAGAAACGCTGGAATACAAGTAAGCACTAATGTGCAAAAGTACAATGCATTCATAAAGTATTCAGACCCCATGGGCGTCCGCTCCATAGGGCAAGGGGGGTCGTTTGCCCCCCCCCCCTGGAAATTGCCAGGGAGAGCCAGGAGCAGGGCCGAACTGGCCCTGGGGCCGCCTTAAGCGGTGACTGCAGCGCTCCAATCCTTCTGTCCTCCGGCACTCGTATCGTATGTCATGGAGCTAGGTCTGTGTGCAAGGTCCTGCCCCCCTAGCTCGGCTCGTCTGATAGTCTTCTAGTATTCCGCCTATCACACGAGCCGAACTAGGGGGGGGCGGGACCTTGCACACAGACCCAGCTCCGTGACATACGATACAAGTGCCAGAGGACAGAGGGAGGGGAGCGCCGTTTTATATCGTTTACCAGGGCTGTGCTTTGTTTGTGCCGACATCTGTTGCCACAGGTAACACTAGACTATTTTCTGATGTGTTTTTAGCAAGTCTGGAAACGCAGAGCAAACACAACATGCCTACAGCATAGTTTCTAGTCCCTTATTTAGAGTGCCTGTCCCTCTTCTGGAATCGAATCCATTTGTCCCTCATTCCAAAAGGTTCCTCTTTTAGACCTGAAATAAATATACTGTCAATATAGTGTAGTGTTTCAGTCAAGGGAAAGGGGTCCAGTGATGCAGGGTGCTGTGTAATGTAAAGGGGTCCAGTGATGCAGGGTGCTGTGTAATGTAAAGGGGGCCAGTGATGCAGGGTGCTGTGTAATGTAAAGGGGGCCAGTGATGCAGGGTGCTGTGTAATGTAAAGGGGTCCAGTGGTGCAGGGTGCTGTGTAATGTAAAGAGGTCCAGAGCTGTGGGGTGCTGTGTAATGTAAAGGGGTCCAGAGCTGTGGGGTGCTGTGTAATGTAAAGGGGTCCAGTGATGCAGGAAGCTGTGTAATGTAAGGGGGGCCAGTGATGCAGGGTGCTGTGTAATGTAAAGAGGTCCAGAGCTGTGGGGTGCTGTGTAATGTAAGGGGTCCAGAGCTGTGGGGTGCTGTGTAATGTAAAGGGGTCCAGAGCTGTGGGGTGCTGTGTAATGTAAAGGGATCCAGAGCTGTGAGGTGCTGTGTAATGTAAAGGGGTCCA
Source organism: Rana temporaria (assembly GCF_905171775.1). NCBI lineage: Eukaryota > Metazoa > Chordata > Amphibia > Anura > Ranidae > Rana > Rana temporaria. The sequence continues at coordinate 71,493,198 of NC_053498.1, forward strand.
GAGCTGCAGTTGTGGAGAGGGGGTACACAGTAGTTACAAAGCGATATTTAAGATGCAGGGGGCACAGTGGGGTGTTTTTACATTTTAACGTGGGGGCACTTTTAACTCCCGCTAGCAGTTGAAGAAAGGGTAAAATGCGACTGTATATCGCCGCTGCTGAAAGCGCGCCCCCCCATGAAAAAATTTCAGCGGACGCCCATGTCAGACCCCCTTAATTTTTTAAAATGTTGTTATGTTGCAGCCTGATACTACAGTTGTTTAAATTCATTTTAATTTTTTTTGCTCATTAATCTACACTCAGTACCCCATAATGACAAAGTGAAAACAGAATTTATAGAAATGTTTTCAAATGTATGAAGGAGGAAAAACTGAAATATCACATTGGCATTAGTAGATCCTTTGCAACAACACTTGAAATTTAGCACATTTGCCTCAAATTTCTCTTGATCGTTGCTGAGATGTTTCTACACCTTGATTGGAGTCCACCTGTGGTAAAATACTTAAATTTATTGGAATGATTTGGAAAGGCACACATTTCTCTATAAAAAGCCTCATGACTGACAATGCACAGTAGCTTCCATAATTCTCAAATGGAAGAGTTTTGCACAACCAGGACTCTCTCAAGAGCTGGTCGTCTGGCCAAACTGATAAATCGGGGGAAAAGGGTCTTAGTAAGAGAGGTGACCAAGAAACTGATAGTCACTCTGACTAAGCTCCAGAGATCCTGTGTGGAGATGGGACAATGTTCCAAAAGTACAACGATCACTGCAGCCCTCCACCGATCTGGGCTTTATAGCAGAGTGGCTAGACAGAAGCCTCTCCTCAGAGCAAAAAAAAATTACAAAAAGTTTACAAAAAAGAACCTGAAGTTCTCTCAGACTGTGAGCAACAAGATTATCTGGTCTGATCAAACCAAGATTAAATTGTTTGGCCTCAATTCTAAATGTTATATCTGGTGGAAACCAGGCACCGCTCATCACATGCCCAATACCATCCCAACAGTGAAGCATGGTGGTGGCAGCATCATGCTGTGGGGGTGTTTTGCAGCAGCCGGGACTGGAAGACTAGTCTGGTTTGAGATAAAGCTAAATGGAGAAAAGTACAGATATATCCTCAATGAAAACCTTTTCCACAGCTCTCAGGACATCAGATTTGGCTGAAGGTTCACCTTCCAACATGACAACGATCCTAAGCACATAGCCAAGACAACACAGGAGTGGCTTAGGGACACCTCTGTGAAGCCCCGTTCATACTGCAATTTTCTGCTTGAAGCTTGGAGCTCTAATACGCTCAATAAGCCAAATCACATTAATTTCAATAGTCTCTGTTCAAATATGAGCATTCTGTCGCCTTAAGCAAAATGCCTGTCACTCAAAAAAGTACACAAGCTTCTTTTTAGTAGATTACATTACATTTTGGGCCCCATAGACTTCAATAGAAATGCCTGAAAATAAGCGACATGAGCATTTTACAAGATTTTTGTCACACATTTTCTACTCAAACAGCAGTTCTCCATCCCTACTCTCCCCCCCCCCCTCTAGTGCTTTCTATTGGCTAAACAATAACGCCTGCAGCTGTGAAACGATTGTAATACACTTCCAACACTGCTCAAAAACGTTCAAATAAAAACGCCTGAAAGTTCCTCTGCTCAGGTGTGAACAGAGACTGATTGTCTTAGAGTAGCCCAGCCAGAGCCCCCACTTGAACCCTATTGAACATCTCTGGAGAGACCTAAAATGGTTGTCCACTGACGGTCTCCATCCAACCTGACTGAGCTTGAGAGGATTTGCAAAGAAAATCCCCCAATTTAGGTGTGCAAAACTTGTTGCGTCATGTAACCCAATAAGACTCGAGGATATAATTGCTCAAATGTACTTCAACATGATACTGAGTAAAGGGTCTGAATACTAAAATACAATGTGATTTCCATTTTTTTCGTTTAATAAATTCAGACATTCCTAAAGTTCTGTGTGTAGATTAATGAGAATTTTTTTTTTTTAACAACATAACAAAATTGAAAAAACTGAAGGGGATCTACATTTTTTATGAATATATATGTATATTGCTTTGTAAACATAAATAATCTCCAACATTGGATGTCTTACGATGTTGCTGCATTATGTAAAACTAATAGTTTGGTTTTCACATTTTAAAATGGGATGTTTTGAGAATGCGCAGAATGTTAAAGGATGCACTGACTTAATGTGGTTGTAAAGTCAGATTTTTTTTTTACCTTAGTGCATTCTAAGCATTAAGATAAAAAGCCTTCTGTGTGCAGCAGCCACCCTCAGCCCCTCTAATACTTACCTGAGCCCCATCTCTATCCAGCGATGTCCACAAGTCCCTCGGCCGTCCAGGATTCTCCCTCCTGATTGTCAATTACCCAATCAGGAGAGAGAGGGGGTGAATGGACACACGGAGCTGCAGCTTAGCTCAGGTGCCCCCATAGCAAGCTACTTGCTGTGGGGGCATTTGACAGGAGGGAGGGGCCAGGAGCACAGAAGAGGCGCCCGAGAAGAGGAGGTTCCAGGCTGCCCTGTGCAAATCCACTGCACAAAGTAGGTAAGTATAACATGTTTATTATTTATAAAAATGATTTACAATCACTTTAAAGTTATGACTCATGGTTAGTTTGTGAGTCAGAAATTGGGTCATGGTTACTGCAGGTCAGGCTGATTAGCTCCACAGAGTCAGCTCTCTGGTACCTCCCCCTGGATCTAGAAGTTTGGAGAAGCTATTAGAAGTTAGTGGACAGAGGCAAAGAGGGCTAATCTGCAAACTTGGCAAATCCCCAAGCAGAATGTCCTGGTAGGGTGGCTGAGTCAGTCCTTAAATACGGTGGAGCCTAGCCAGCAGGGGATTCAGGGGGAAGATGGAGTGCTGAGTGCTAGGAGGGAACCTTCGATCTGGGGGGGGGGGGGTCTCTGCTTCCAGGCTGGGGCTCGGGCTGGCTTGGGAATATTCTGACAGCATTACGATTTGGAAAGGAATCTTGCCGAAGAAGCAGCAGGTAGCAAAGAGGAGAGAGTAAGTGCATCAGCACACCAAGGGATTTACAAGGGGGTGACTGCAACATGTAGCAAGCTTTTAGAAAGACAGCACTGTGCTTAACCCTTTCTACCCCTTTCCCTGGGAAATCTTCAGAGCAGCAAGGTGGGCTGGTGGACAAGCAGCCAAGAGGGGTGTTAGTTCCTGCAGGCCGTATAGCTGGAAGCAGTTCTACAGTGGAGAGGTGATACTCCTGTATGCAGATTGTCAAAAAGGGGCTTAGAGCTCCTAGTCCTCAAGGGACTTTTGCTTATTTGATCACTAAAGACTGTTGTTGTCCAGGAAGGAGAACAGTCCAGGATTTTGTACTTGGGAAAGAAGTTGTCCCTATTCATTGTTCCCATAAAGTTGGGCATCACATACTCCTTTACCCCATCCAAGTTATTACCAGTAATAAAACAACAAAAATAAGCTCAGAGATTGTTTTCTTGTGGCCGGATGCAAGTGAAAAATGCTGTTTCCTGGCTGTGCAAGAGTAGAGGAACCCCTGTGGGGGTAGTGTTTAAGGCTCATACACACGATCAGAATTTTTGACAACAACGGTCCGACGGACGTATTTTATCGGACAATCCGACCGTGTGTATGCTCCATCGGACAATTGTTTTCGTTTTTTCAACGGACTAATGTTCGATTTGCATGCTCTCAATCTTTCTGGCAACAAATGTCAGTTGGCGGATTAATCCGATCGTGTGTACACAAGTCTATCAGACTAAAGTCCAATGTACAAACACGCATGCTCAGAACCAATTCTAAAGATCAGACAACAATGGCAGAAGTTGCCCAAAGGGTGGCGGTAAAGAGCTGAAAAAACACGTGATTTGGTGAATGTTGGCTGAAAAAGTTATGCCGTGTGTATGCATACCGAGTCCGATCGTGTGTATGAGGCTTTACACTCACTATCCAAAACTAAAAAATGTTTATGTTAAGGTGCACTTAAGTACAGTTAGAATTAACATTCTGTTTTTTTTTCTTGCAGCCTTTACAAAAAAGAGGACAAGTGGTATATGATGGGCTAAACAAACATTTCAAATAAGTGTACAGTACTATACACAATCTTGCAAAAGTCTTTTTACATAGCGTTAAGTAAAACAGAAAAAAAAATTTTAACCTTAGATTGAGGCTCATTTTGTCAAGGGGAATCGGCTAGTTTTTTTATAATTGAAGCTGTACTTACCGTTTTAGAGAGCGATCTTCTCCGCCGCTTCCGGGTATGGTCTTCGGGACTGGACGTTCCTATTTTTTTTTTTCACAAGAAACTGGACGTTCCTATTTGATTGACAGGCTTCCGTCAGGCTTCCGACGGTCGCATACATCGCGTCACGAGTAGCCGAAAGAAGCCGAACGTCGGTGCGGCTCTATACGGCGCCTGCGCACCGACGTTCGGCTACTTTCGGAAAATCGTGACGCGTTAGATGCAACCGTCGGAAGCCTGTCGGAAGCCTCTCAATCAAATAGGAACGCCCAGTCCCGCAGCCCATACCCGGAAGCGGCGGAGAAGATCGTATGGTATGGATAGTATGGTATTAATGCTAAATGAAAAAAAAAATGATTTTTATATTTATTATATAATCCGTTTACAGATTTGCTTTGAAACAAGTATATGTATCCATAAAAAGTGAGAAAGGAAACAAAAATATGCTAGTGTGTAAAAGAAATCAATATATTTTCTACATATGTGTTTTTTGCTGTACATCTTTTCTTTGTGCACCCATACCTAGATCACTCATACACCGTACCTAAAATCCCCCTCCCTTATCCCATTCTGGCTCAGTAATGTAGTACCCCTGCAAACAGTATTCCTTCCTATCCCCAGGCAATGGATTGCCACCATTTGAAATCTTTGTTGTTCTTGACACTGTTTCTTGAATTGGCCTGGAAGTATTTCTAATTCGTTCACGCTACATCATATCGCAGGCCATCTGTTTTCCATGGCAGTTTTGTTGCCAATTACTTTAATCTAAGGGCAGAGTGCAGGGACACTACCAAATGACCACCATATTTATTAAGGGCATGCGTCAGCCACCTGGGGGAATCAATCGCATTGCCAAATTGCATGCTTCCATATTATTTAAGGGTAATGATAAAGACTTGCTACTTTATTTTCTCAAAAGTCAAAACTAACCATGGCCAGCTTTGGGAATTATCTGTTCAGTGCAAATTTAAAAGGTGGAATGCAACGGAAGAAATCAAAATACATCCTCTTAAAATCCCACCACCTATCTTCCATGCATAGGTAGAGAACAATCAGTCTTAACCACTTGCTTACTGGGCACATAAACCCCCTTCTTGCTCAGGCGAAATTTCAGTTTCCGGCACTGCGTCGCTTTAACTGACATTTGCGCGGTCGTGCGACGTGGCTCCCAAACAAAATTGACGTCCTATTTTCCCCACAAATAGAGCTTTATTTTGGTGGTATTTGATCACCTCTGCGGTTTTTATTTTTTGCGCTATAAACAAAAAAAAAGCGACAATTTAAAAAATATATATATATTTTTTACTTGTTGCTATAATAAATATCCCAATTTAAAAAAAAAAAAAAAAAAAAAATTCTCAGTTAAGGCCGATACGTATTTTTCTACGTATTTTTGTAAAAAAAAAATAAGCGACTGGTTTGCGCAAAAGTTATAGCGCCTACAAAATGGGGAACAGAATTATGATTTTGTTTGTTTTATTTTTATTTTTTTTACTAGTAATGGCGGCGATCTGCGATTTTTATTGAGACTGCGATATTGCGGCGGACGTATCGGACACTTTCGACACAAATTTGGGACCATTCACATTTATACAGCGATCAGTGCTATAAAAATGCACTAATTACTGTATAAATGTGACTGGCAGGGAAGGGGTTAACACTAGGGGGTGAGGAAGGGGTTAAATGTGTATCCTGGGTGTGTTCTAACTGTGTGGGGGGAGGGGGGTGACTGGGGGAGGTGACCGATGCTGTGTCTCTATGTACAAGGGACACAGATCGGTCTCCTCTCCTCTGACAGCACGTGGAGCTCTGTGTTTACACACAGAGCTCCACGTACCTGCTGTGTTACCGACGATCGCGTGTACCCGGCGGACATCGCAGCCGCCAGGTACACGCATCGGCTCTTCGGCGATGCGCCGGGACGGTGTTTACCCGCCGCGCGCCCCCCAGAGGCGCACGCGGGTAATGCACATAAAAGGACGTCTAAAGACGTCCACTTGGCACTTGAGAGCCGCGCTGTGGACGTCTTTTGTCTATAGCGCAGGTCTCAAGTGGTTAAAGGGGGACTCTGGGCTAGTATAAAATGTACCTGTGTAGGGCCCCACTCTTCCATTCATGCATATATTATATAATACAGTATGTATCATAAATAAAGTTTTTTTCCAATTCTACATGAGACTGAGATGTTCTATAATAAGATATATATATATATATAGTATATATGACTTTCTTTTAAATATGTGTCTCTTTTCTTTGTCTATAGATATCTTGTATTTGTAATATGCTTTTGAAAATATAAAATAAAGATTTCTAAAAAAAATAAATTGACTTCCTAATACTTGCTTGTAAAGCATATAACATGTCTTCTTTATTTCTAATTTTTGTCTTCTTTGACTGTTTGCTGATCTGCTTACAGCGGAGTTCCACCCACGTTTTAGTTTATTAAAAGTCAGCAGCTACAAAAAGCATAGCTGCTGACTTTTAATAAACCGACACTTATGCCTAGTACACACGTGCGTTTTTTCCGTCGGATTAAAAAAACGCTGGTTTTCCCGACAGAATTCCTCTCAGGCTGCCTACACACGCTCAGACAAAATCATACAACACGTACAACGGCACTATAAAGGGGAAGTTCCATTCCAACGGCGCCACCCTTTGGGCTGCTTTTGCTGATCCTCTTGTTTGGTGAGAGACGATTCGCGCTTTTCAGCCTCGTGCTTCTTAGTCCGTTCCAGGCAAAGCACCATGGGCCAAATCCTCAAAAGGGATACGCAGGCGGATCTGCTGTTCCGCCTGCGTATCCCTGTGCCTATCTTTGGAACTGATCCTCAGAAGCAGTTTTCCAAAGATAGGCAGAAGATCCGACATCTGTAAGAGACTTACACTGTCGGATCTTAGGATGCAGTACCGCATCCGCCGCTGGGGGCATTTTGCGTCGAAATGCCGCTTCGCGTATGCAAATGAGGACTTACGGAGATCCACAAAGCTTTTCAGCTTTGTTTTTTCTCCGTAAGTTTACGTTTGCATACGTAAAAATAGGGCTGCTTTTACAAGGTGTAAACTGTTTACACCTTGTAAAAACAGACCTTTTTTTCGATCGCCGCTATTTTTTTTTAATTAGATTTTTTTTTTTTTTTTCGCCGGATCTTTTTTTTAACCCGTCGCAACTTTTTAACCCGGCGCGATCCTCAAAACTCGGCGTATCGTAAAAACACGTGACGCACGTCGGGAAAAATGACGTCACGGGCATGCGCAGTACGTCCGGCTCGGGAGCGCGCCTAATTTAAATGGGAATCGCCCATTTGTATTAGGAACGCCTTGCGCCGGACGGAGTTAAGTTGCACTGCCGAAAATTTCCAGGTAAGTGCTTTGAGGATCGGCACCTAACTTGGGAGATTTGCGGCAGTGTAACTTAACTCGGAAAAGTTAAGTTAGGCCCGTTTTTTGAGGATTTGGCCCCATGAGTCTAGGTCTGCGGTGAATGAGCTGGTGATTTGATACATGCTGTTTTTATTGTTATTTCTTGTAAATGTAACTTTTTAGGGGGGCTTTTTTAATAAATTCAAAAGTAGAGAACACTATGGTACTTGTGTTTTTTGTTTCATGTCCTTAACCCCTGGAAATATAAGTGGAATTGATTATTAAAAAGCGAATGGAGGAAGGTGTTGTTTGGAGACAATTCAAACGTTGATTACCCACACAGAGGTGCAGTCTGGAGACTGTAGGAATTACTACCATTGGTAAAGTGGATATATTGTGGTGGACACAAGGAGTGATATGTCCATGAGTTTTATACTCATCCTTGAGGTGAGCAGGCATTTTAGCAGGTGGTGGTGTACACTGAATATTGGATCCATTTAAATAGGATTTTTCACAGCAGTGACAGCTTTGGAAACCTACATATGAACTGTTTTTATCTTTAATAATTTTTATTAGGAAATTTTCGGACAATCCAAAAGTAATCAAAACAATAGTATAAAAAAACAGTATAACAATCAAAGGTATAACAATACAAATTAAGCAGTCCAAAAAGGAAATTACAAACCCACACCATGTAAAATAACTTCGCTGTTACACCAATTAAAACATCTCTTCTCTCTCCATCTGAAATTTGGAGAGAGTAAAGGAAAATATAGTCCGGAAATATAAAGTAAGAAAAGAAAAGAAAAGTAAACAGAGAATAGGAGAAGACGGCAGAATGCCGGAGAAATAGTGCACTCCAAACCCAGGACCCCTATTGTTCACAGGGGGTCAGACAAATAGTTGATCCAGGGTTCCCATACCTTGTCAAATTTAGTTTGCTTATCTAGGAGGATCGCCGCAAGGCGCTCATTCACCATAATCCAGGAGAGCTTGGATTTCACTAAAGTAAGGCCTCGTACACACGATAGGTTAACCAAAGTACAACGGTCTGATGGACCGTTTTCATCAGTCAAAACCGATCGTGTGTGGGCCCCATAGGTTATTTAACCATCGGTTAAAAAAAAGCCAACCTGCTTTAAATTTAACCGATGGATTCCTAACCGATGGGAAAAAAACGATCGTTAGTAGGCACAACCATCGGTTAAAAATCCACGCATGCTCAGAATCAAGTCGACGCATGCTTGGAAGCATTGAACTTTGTTTTTTTCAGCACGTCGTGTTTTATGTCACCGCGTTCTGACACGATCGGTTATTTAACCGATGGTGTGTGGGCGCGACGGACCATCAGTCGGCTTCATCGGTTAACCGATGACAACGGTCCATCAGACCGTTCTCATCGGATGGACTGATCGTGTGTACGAGGCTTAAAGGGAATCACCGGGGACTTGCATGACCTAGCGATCGCTATTCTAGCTGCTGTAAAAATAAAAGTTATGAGTTTCCCTGCCCATCTGGGGGTTCCATCTATTGGGCATCCCAAGAGAGCCTGCTGTGGGGACTTATGCAAATTCACTTGAGTAAGTGAATATATAAAATTATAAATGCGAATCCAGAAGCGTTTCACCTTGGGACAAGCCCACCACACATGTAACACCGTACCTTCCATCCCGCATCCACGGAAGCAGGAGGAAGAGGCTCCCGGGACAAATGCTGAAATTCTCGTCTGGACCATATACCACCTCATCAACACCTTGTAATTCGCTTCAATCAAGGAAGTGTTTATGTATGACACATACGTACATGTGGACATTTTGATCCATTCATCCATGTCATAAGTTTCACCTAAATCCTGTTCCCATTTTGACATGTAGAACAGTTTTTCTGTCTTGGAAACCAGGATTGCGTATATTTTAGAGATATGTCCAGTGTGCTTATCATAAGTCCGACACAAACACTCCATCGATGTGGAAGAGGTAAGATCAGATATTTGCTGCAAATGATTTAAAAATGAACAATTTAAACATATCGAAAAAATTCAGATTTGGGAAGCTGATACTTATCTCTTAGGACACTTTTAGATAAAATTCCTCTATGGTCACAAAGATCAGCTATGCGTAGTAGGCCTTTATTGGTCCACCAAGCGAAGGCCTGAGAATTTAGACCGGAGTGAATGCCGGATTGTGAACCAATGGGGCCAAGGGGACATGTGGTGACTTAAAGCCCATATGAACTGTTTTTTTATAATTTATTTATTTTCTTTTTTCATAAATTGTTTTATGGAATGTACAATTATTTGTTTATATAAGATTTATAGATACGCATCGCTGCACTACTTTCACAAAATTAAAGTGTACAGAGATCAGTAGTATGTAGAGCAGTTTACAGAGATCAGTAGGGCACATGATAGGAGTAAGCAGGACAGGGGTTAGCAGAGCAGAGGAGAAGGGGTCAACAAGGCAATGTTAAGGGATGGGAACAGAGAGGAGTCAGAAGAGCCTGCTTCTTGTAGGTCTTAAAGGGCACAGCGTAAGGGGGGCTGTAGGGTATGGAACTAGGGAGTCAGGAGGGCTAGGGGGTCAGGAGGGCACAGTACTGGAGGGTCAGGAAGGCACAGTACTGGGGGGTCAGTAGAGCATGGTACTGGAGGGTCAGGGCTCAGGAGGGCACTGAACTTTGAGTTAAGAAGGTACAGTCCTGGGGAGTCAGGAGGTCACACTACAGTGGTGGCCTGGAGTGCAAGGTTCACAGGGGTCAGGGGGACACAGTACTGGGGGGTCAGGAGGGCTGAAGTGTCTGGAGGGCACAGTACTGGATGGTCAGGAGGGCACACTACAGAGGTGTCAGAAGAACATGGTACTAGGGACCAGGAGGGCACACAGAGTTTTCAATAGCACATGGTACTGGGGAGTCAGGAAGGCACACAGAGGGGTCAGGAGGGCATGGTACTGGGGGCCAGGAGGGTCAAACATATTTTTTTTTAAGGCAGAGCAGTGCAGAAAAGCTGCTGTGACAGAGCTACCTGTTTTGGTGTGCTCATGCCCGCCGGTCCTCCTCTCTCAGGTCACACCATATGGCCATACAGTGCTAAAGCCCACTATTGCATCAAAGTACCCCATTTACCCCTGGTATATGGGTCCAGAGACCAGACCCCGTGGGATGGAGCACCCCCTCATCCCCCACCAGTACTTCTAATCAGTGTGCACCTGAGTTATAGGAGGAGTCCTTTTAGTTTCCCATAAATAGGAGTGTATTTCTCCCATGGAGTGGGATCTTTCATTCTATGGTTAGTGTAGGACCCACTGAAAATGGGTTACTTTGACACAGTAGTGGGCTTAAGCACTGTATGGCCATATGGTGTGACCAAATCCCCATATTTGCTTATTATGTTCAGATGCTTTAAATAGCATTGTAGGATTTTAAAATGACATTTTTGTGTGTGTGTGCACTGTAATCTTTTGTTCTGCATGCTGTGAACATGGCACATAGAAAACCATTGTTTTTATTTATTTTCCCAATATAATATTGCAAGGTTGCTCCGGCTGTGGCTGTGTCCTAGGTGGCTGCCTAGTTTGGCTAGTGGTAGCCCCAGCCCTGATAGAGGGATTAATCTCCTCAATGGGAACATGGACATGATACAAAATGACAGGCTTTTAATTTTTGTCTAATCTATCCAAACCAGAAAAAATTATAATGTTATAAAATCTTTAGTACTGAAGAATGACCAGCGCATTGAGCAGAATTTTTATTGGCTGCTTGGTGTTGTTACACACAGGTTTGAACATGCCTAGTTGCACTTCTACAAAATTACAGCAAATGGCAAGGACCAAACAGTACACCAATCTATGGGAGCATATTACAGATAGCAGGCCCGGACTGGCCATAGGGCACACCGGGTCACATCTCCTGACTCTCAGCTGCTTGTGCCGGCCCTGCACACCCACCGCCGGCCTCTCTGCAGCAAGCTCCGCAATCAGCTCCGTGGCCGTCCCCGCGGAGAGGGCCACATGTCTCTCTGGCAGGGTCCCGGTTCCCCACTATTCATGATGAAAGCATGCTTTGGTCAGTCTCTCCTTGAGACCCCTTTCACACTGAGGCGGGGGGGGGGGGGGGGGCATTAGCGGTAAAGCCCCGCTAGTTTTAGTGTCGCTTTGGCACCGCTAGCGGGGCACTTTTAAACCCCCAGAAGGTGTTAAACGCGCCCCCGCTTAGCACTGCTTTCAAAGCGATTTGAAAGCGGTGCCCATTCATTACAATGGGCAGGAGCGGTGGGGGAGCAGTGTATACACTGCTCCCCCACTGTCCCAAAGATACTGCTTGTAGGACTTTTTTTTCCTGTCCTGCAAGTGCACTGCCCCAGTGTGAAAGCACTCTGACTTGCACAGTGCGTGCCCGGCTGTGAAGACGCAGTGCGTGCCTGGCTATGAAGCCACAGCCGGGCGCTCACAGTAGTGATTCCGGCACCGTGGAGAGGAGGGGGAGAGGAGCGGGGTTTGATACACCCACATCGCTGGACCGTAGGGCACACTTTTTGTAGCTGCTGACTTTTAATTTTTTTTTTTTCGGTGGAACTCCGCTTTAATGGGCTATAACTTTATATTTAAACGTTTTCTATTTACATTCATGGTCATTGTGGGGGTTATTTACTAGAACTAGAGAGTGCAAAATCTGGTGTAGCTCTGCACTTGTTTTGGGAATTCACCCAAGCTTAAACTTCCCCCATCGCGATATGCCAGCTATGGACTTCACCCACAAAGACTTTACCTGCACAGGTACTCTGGGGCAGCCACTATTAGTGTTAGATTGGAAAAGGATGTTCTGCCATGTTATGTTTATCCTGCCATACTTTTAGTAAAAATTATTAACTGCAACAAGCCTGGTCTGAAGTTATTCAAGGAGTGCATAGGGGTTCCTGGCACACACACACACACAAGAGTCTGAGACTGCAACAGCCTGTGACATCACACAGAAGGTTTTGGTCACATTTAGTTGGCATGGTACCTGGTAGGGTGAAAGGTTCTCCGGTAGCGAGCTGAAGTTACACTCTGTAGAACTCAGTGATTTCTGATTGGAGGAAAGGGACAACCCCCCCCCCCTCCTTCACACAGTAACAGAGCTGAGGCCTTCAATCAGCTGGAGGTCCCTCCCATGTCACCTTTTTCTCTTGGTGTCAGAAAAACTTGCCAGAAGTGACTCATGCTGATCGCAGAGGAACAAAGACACTCTATAGGAGGATATGCTTTGTTCATATTTTATGTCTGAGGTTTACAACCACTTTAATAAAGGTGTATGACTTTATTTCCAGATGATTTGCTTTGTGTTAATGTGTTTTAAGCAGGGTTATTTTTTCCAATTTATTACTTCCCATGCATGCCTAACACAGACATGAGATGTATCTGTCAACTAGCGAATTTTGGAGAAATGAGAGTGCCACTGTGTTGACTACAACTCTTCCATTTCCTCCACTAATTTTGGACTCTTCAGACCTTTTTTATCCTCACAGTAACTTCTACCTTCCATTCTGCTATTATGCCTGACTCTTCAACTTTTGTACCATAAATAGTTTTTTTATTCCCATGCTAATTCGTCCTGCGACATTTATTAGTAGTAAACCCTATCACTCTCTTCTTAAGAAATTGCATTACTGGAAAACTGCTTTTTCAACTATTTTATTAGCTCATAACAAATACATAACATGTTCCATAAGTATACAAAGCTTAACATTTCCCCTGGTGACATTACAGATTTTCCAGCTCAAGTGCTAAACAGAATATTTACTTTTTCCATTGTTATTTGATCAAATAGCATTTCTTGTACGCATGACTGGCATACTGTATTCGTCATTCCGACGTGGCCCTAGTTCCTGAGAAGAGAAAAAAGCTTTCAAATAAGGCAATAAACTTTCATCAAAAATTAAATAAATGTTAATTTCAAGATACTGTATACATTATGGGGAGACTTTCCTTCACTTCTTATGCACATTTCAAACCCACCAAAGTGAAATAACCACTTGCCAACCAGGCCAATTCTAACATTTCTCTCCTACATGTAAAAATCATCATTTTGTGTTAGAAAATTACATAGAACCCCAAACATTATGGGCCAGATCCACAAAAGGGATACGCAGGCGTATCTGCTGATACGCCGTCGTATCCCTGTTTCTATCTATGCGGCTGATTCATAGAATCAGTTACGCATAGATATCCCTAAGATCCGACATGTGTAATGGACTTACACTGTCGGATCTCAGGATGCAGTACCGCGGCCGCCGCTGGGGGCATTTCTCGTCGAAATCCAGCGTCGGGTATGCAAATTAGCACTTACGGAGATCCACAAAGCTTTTTCCCTTCGTTAAGTCTCCGTAAATGTTAGTTTGCCGTCGCAAAGATAGGGCTGCTTTTACAAAGTGTAAAGTTAGTACACCATGTAAAAGTATACCTGTCTTTCCCGCATCGCTGTCAAATTTATTTTTACATTTTTTTTTTCCCGCCGCATCTCTTTTTTACCCGTCGCGATTCACAAAACTCGGCGCAACGTAACGTAACGCAAAGCACGTCGGGAAAATAGCGTCGGGAGCATGCGCAGTATGTCCGGCGCGGGAGCGCGCCTAATTTAAATGGGACTCGCCCCATTAGATTGGGCCCGCCTTGCACCGGACGGATTTAAGTTACACCGCTGCAAATTTCTAGGTAAGTGCTTTGTGGATCGGGCACTTAGGTAGAAATTTTGCGGCGGTGTAACTTAAATCGGAACATTTAAGTTGCGCCCGCTGGTTGTGGATCTGGCCCATTATATTTTGGTTTAGTTTGACACTTTAAAAAATAAATACATTTTGATCACTTTTATTCCTATTACAAGGAATGTAAATATCCCTTGTAATAGGAATATGGCATGATCAGGCCTCTTTACAATAAGATATGGGGTCAATAAGAACCCACATCTCACCTCTAGGCTGGGAAGCCTAAAAAAAAAAAGCGATCTCGGCTTTCCAGCCGAGACAGCGCAATTTGTCTGAATGCAGAGGCTGGGCGTGATGTCATAACATCGCACCCAGCCTCCAACGATCATAGAGACTCCAGTGACCATGTGGTGCACCGGAAATCTCTATCACCAGACGCAGCGGTGAGTCGGTAGAAGCACCAGAAAGCGGCTGGAGGGGGGGGCGTCCCCTCTCGCCTCCCTTCAGCCGCTATGATCTTCCTTATGGTGTATAGGGAATCGCCAGCTGAAAAAGACGATATGTATATCTGAATGATATGGACTTTATTATATAATTTTTAATTATATATCATATATCATATGTTTTAACTTTCTGTATGTATAGTTTAAAATTGTTTGTTTTGCGCTGCACTATTATTATTTTATGTCAATGTGAGGTGTTTTATTTGAATTTACCTTAGTGCTGGCTTGCATTTTTTAGTTTATATTTACATTCCAGCACTGAATAATTTTTCTTTATTAGTATATTTCTCAATTCATTTATATTTGGCCGCAGGAAATGGATGTCTTTTCTTACTTA
Source organism: Rana temporaria (assembly GCF_905171775.1). Lineage (NCBI taxonomy): Eukaryota > Metazoa > Chordata > Amphibia > Anura > Ranidae > Rana > Rana temporaria. The sequence goes on from NC_053498.1 coordinate 71,508,317, forward strand.
GAGAACCGTGAGGTTACCCTTACTGACGTTTTCTCAGAGGCTGCAGTTGCCTCTGACTCTGGAGATCTCAATATCTCTTTTAAAAAATTGGGACATTTATTCGATAAAAAAATAAGGACCTGGTGGGATATTGTCACCTTTGAACAATATCTTGTGACTAAAATCATACCCAGACGTCTAAGGTGGGATTTGCCACCTAATGACGGGCTTACTGATGAGGAGTCAATCAAAGAATGGTTCAATTTTTTTACTGAAAAAGGCTTTGAGCTTATCAGGTTTTTACTATCCCGCAAACAGCGGAAGAAGTTATGGTTGGAGAGTCAAATTAAAGAGATAACTGACCGTATTGAGCGACATAAGGACACCTCTGAGTTCATTCGCCTCTCTGGGGAGCTTAAAAATAAGCTTGAAAAATGGGATAAAGAGACCCAAGAAAAAAAGCGCAAGAAGTTCTTGCGTGATGTGAATGATTTTGGGGTGCCTAACGTTTACAAGTGGCAATCTCTTAGCTCTCTGTCTTTAGCCCCTACTTTATCTGCATCAATGGATACCTCTAAACCACCCCCTCCCATGTTATCCCAGGGATCTGGGATTAACCATGGTGATGGGGTGTCAACTAGGACACCTTTGAGACCATTCAGTCCTCTAAACCGAGGAGGGGGTCCTACAAGGGGAAGGGGTAAAAATAACAAAAATAAAAATACGAGAGGAAAAGCGGGTCACCAAGTCGGTAGACTACCTCAATCACCTGGACCTGATTCTCAGGCCATTCCTCCCTGGAGGACAGTCTCTAACAGGGGGAACGGACAGGGTGGTGGGAGGGGTGGCGTCCCAGGGGGGGCCCCACCTCTGCCCACCTATAATTACTATGCACCTTTGCAGAACTATTGGGAAGGACCTCCACCTACCAATCAGCATTTTTTAGGGCAGGGGAGGACCCCTTGGAGGGGACCTCCGCCTTACCCACCTCCTTGGATAGGGGATTGGGGGGAGAACGGTCCTCCTCCTCTAAGTCAGACCCCAAGGGGGAAATCCACCCTAAAGAGAAAAAATCTAGAGGGGTCAGAGGCGGTAGAAGAGCCCAAAAGGCCAAGGTCCTGATAGGTACTGGAATTTTTAACCTTAGCGGAGTTCCTTTGACCGATGATGAAACTAGAGTTTTAGATAGAGGCTTAAAATTTGCCCCGATCCGGAATATGAACAAATTTCAGACTTATGTCAATGTACAAAAGTACACCAGAAGTCTGAATATGAAAAAGTATTTCTTGTCTAATCCAATAGAGAGGAATTCCTCTGGGATTACTCCGGGTCATTAGAATCTTAGGAACCGCTCTACTTTTAACCCACAATATACAGATACTAGGCATCTTGATGTCTTTCGCAATATGGTGTGTAAAGATTTGGAAAGTCTCAACATCAAGAGAGTGAAAGATTCTCAATGTATTAAGCGTGGAATTTTATCACTAGAAAAACGGAATGATATAGTGATTCGTCCCGCTGATAAGGGGGGGGGGCTTGTTGTGCTCAGTAAGGCTTATTATTTCGAGGAGATGAGCAGACTTTTGAGCGACCGTAGTACTTATTCTGTATTGCGGGGTGATCCTATGGTGATGTATAAAAATGAGCTGCATTCTTTGGTGGAAGTGGGTAAGGGTAAGGGTGTTCTGACCAGTAAGGAGGCCTCTTATTTAGATCCTTTTTACTGCCGGACTCCCATTATCTACTTTCTACCGAAATTACATAAGGATGCTGAAAGGCCTCCTGGCCGCCCTATTGTAAACGGCATAGATTCCGTCAGTTCCCGATTGGGACAATATCTTGATGTTTTTCTACAACCCCTTGTATGTAGGTTGCCTGCTTACCTCAGGGATACTAAACAGATCATTCAGATTTTGGATACTATCCCCTGCACTCCCAATACCATTCTTGTGACTGCAGATGTAGGGTCGCTCTATACCATCATCGATCACGAAGCAGCCTTGACTTCGGTTTGTTGGGCGTTAGAGTCCTCCGACCTTAGCTACGATCATGTGCAGTTCTTGCTGGATTGCCTTAAATTTTGTTTGTTAAGAAATTATTTTTGGTTTAATAAAGAATTCTTTCTTCAGCAATGTGGAGTTGCTATGGGAGCCCGTTTCGCTCCCAGTGTGGCCAATCTCTTTATGGCACACTGGGAGCGTGACGTTGTTTTCCAAGATAGACTGCACCAGTTGCGGTGTTACCGTAGGTACATTGATGACCTTATCATGGTCTGGGAGGGTGACCTGCCCTCATTACAATTATTTATGGATAAACTGAGTTCTAATACCAAGAATATAGTTTTAACTTGGACAGTCTCCCATGATAAGATAAACTTCCTTGACCTTGAGATATTCAAGTCAGATAATGTGCTTTTAACCAAAAATTATTTTAAAACAGTTGATCGTAATGGATATATTCCTTTGTCAAGTTGTCACCATCGTCTGTGGCTATGCAATATCCCGCGAGGCCAGTTTGTGAGGCTCCGCAGGAATTGCACCCTGGAGTCGGATTATCTGGCCCAGTCGCAGGAATTATCTAATCGATTTGTGTCTAAAGGTTACTCTCGCCCCTTGATTATGCAAGAAATGGAAAAAGTTAGGCTGTTAGAGAGGAGTGTTATTGTAGCTGACAAACCACCCATTACTGATAAGGAGCCATCTAACTTCAAAATGGTGCTTGACTATAACATTCAGTATAAGAAATTTGAAAAAATAGTGGCCAAACACTGGCCCATCTTGAAGGGCGATGTTGTTTTGGGTCCGGCCCTTCCGGATCGGCCACAATTCATCTATAGAAAAGCCCCCTCTCTGAGGGATAGTCTAGCCCCTGGTGTAATTGACCCGCCAGTTGTTGCACAGCCAAAACTTTTTGACTTCCTATCTGGATTTTATGCTTGCGGTCGCTGTGCGACCTGCAAGCATGTCAAACAGCATATTAAGAAACGGAAGTCTTTCTGTTCCAATGTGACCCAGTTAGAATATCCCATCAAGCAATTAATTACGTGCGATACTATCGGCGTAGTTTATATGCTTGAGTGTGAGTGCGGCTTGCAGTATGTGGGTCGCACGTCACGGGCATTGCATGTGAGAGTGGGGGAACATATCAGCAATATCAAAAGGGGTATTAGGAGTCACAGTGTATCTAAACACTTTAGGCAGTGTCACCAGAGGAATCCCAAAGGGTTAAAATTCTGGGGCATTGAAAAAGTTACAAAACATTGGCGAGGGGGACATACATCCGCCAATTGAGTCGGCGTGAGTCTTATTGGATATATGAGACTAAAGTATCCTCGCCAGCTGGTTTAAATGTAGAGTTTGACCTTAATTGTTTCATTTCCAATAGATAATCCCCCCTTTCTTATGTATCTGTATATTTTTAAATAATTTTTTAATATTTTTTAAATATTTTTAATTATATTTTGTATATATTATATTTTATATATATATATTTTAATATTAATATTTTTATTTTTAATATTCTTAACATTTATGTCCAGTATCTATCTGTTACACGTAGTGTTCCTTTTCGAGACCTTAATGGGTTAATATATAAGGATTTACATATGTGTTTTTAATGTATTTTATGTAATTTGGGTGTGCGATCGTGGCTGACGTCATTTATATTTTTTATGTAAGATTTCTTTTTAAAGGGGTCTTTTTTGCCTTTGAGGATTTCTATCCTTATTGCATATATATAACTTTTGGTATTTAGGAGTCTGCCCTTTGATAGTATTCCGATCGAATGTGTTTCCTTTTTCCCATTATGATCGAATCTGTCACTTTTTTCCATCATGGTGCAGTTTGTGCCTTCCTTTGCTGACAGTCTTTGTTGTCTAATTAGGATTGATGGGAGGGCTTGATTACTAGTGGGTGTGTCATGGCAGCCACAGGCTTCTTATACCTAGACAGCGGGACGTTTGCATGCTGCCTTTTTTCACCCCACGCTGATGAAGTCCCGCTCATAGGGACGTAACGTCATACGAGGGGAAGGGGCCACATGTGACGTCAACCGCGATCGCCGACCTAGACTGAAACCCATGCTCTTATGGATGTTTTATGCTGTTTCGCTGCACTCGTTTGAGAGTGCTTATACAGTGAGTGTATTCGTTTTTTATTCTTAAATACATGTATTTTGGCTTCAGAGAGCACTAGATTTCCTCTCCTTTGTTTTTTATGCCCTGATTGCCATGTCCTGATCCTGAGTCTGACTGATATCGTGGTTTTACTGCTGCATTGCTTGCTGTCCTCTGAGAACAGGTGGTTCTCTGATTATGCTTTGTGACCTATTGCAGGTCGAAGTTGTAAGGTGAGAGGCCATTCCTGCTATTTGGTGGAGGTTCCTTCTGGATATCACCCTTTGGATTTTTGCACTATTATATTCCGATTTGGATCATCTTTTTGCACTTGAGCACTTTATATGGACTTTATTATATAATTTTTAATTATATATCATATATCATATGTTTTAACTTTCTGTATGTATAGTTTAAAATTGTTTGTTTTGCGCTGCACTATTATTATTTTATATATCTGAATGATGCCTGTAGCTGCAGGCATCATTCAGATATACCCACACAAAGCCCAGGACATCATATGGCGGCCAGCCGTCGGCAAGTGGTTAAATCACCTATTAGACAATTGTCACCATAAAAGGTATGGAAAATTGGGGATTTTACACCACTTTCTCCCCTGGCGACAATGGGCTGAAAGGTCATAAAAAGCAACAAAAACTTTGAAGCAATTGTTACGGTATTATACACGTGAACCCACACAATCTTATTATTGATTTCCAGTAACATGATGCTTAATATAGATTGTCAATACTTATTGTGAATTTATTGTAAAGTGCATCACATCATCAAGAAAAATGTTATCACATAAAGGAAAAATGGATGTAACTGACTACAATAATGTAAATGTATGTGTGTAGTATTACATTAGAAAGTACTGTACATACTATCATCTTCTGATAACACTTTTTTTTCCTGAAGATACAGACTAGAGGAGACACCTGGTGACTGCAAAGACTGTTTCATTTCATTGTAAGAAGCTAAGTGCAGGAAGTGGCCAAACAGTAGAAAAGGCAGCTGCTATCAATGCTACATATACAGAATATGTCATGAAAAGCCATCTCTGCTAATATTATATTAATAGTAGTAATAATATTAATAATGTAGTATGCCACTAATCACACTCACCTGATATGCTTGTTCTCCTTCAATTAAATTCTGCTTGTCAGAAGCTGCATAAAAACACAGAAATAAATAAAAAGGGGATATAAAGAAGAATCCTGCAGAGATGCCACTATAAATGTTCCATAAATTACAGTGATTATTGATGTTCCTTTGTACATCTAACCCACTTTCTTTTACTCATGGCTCCATGTTAAGCCTCGTACACGCGCACGGTTCACTCTGCAAGAACCAGCAAGAAAACTGCTGGCGGAGCTTTCTTGCCGTGTAAACCGTGCGTTTGTACGAGGCTTTCAGGTTTCTCGTCAAGAAAACTGCCCAAAATCTCGACGAGAAAAATAGAGAACCTGAGTGTGTATACTTACCTGTCGCCGTGGAAACTCGCACATGCTCGAAATGACTTTGACGCATGCGTGGTAGCTTCCTAGGCATAGGTAGGGTGCAGCAAGATGGCGGCGACGGCATCGAATGTAACGAGCGCATGCTCGTCGTACGCGATGACGTCACCGTGTTCTTATCATTCAAAAGAACGGCGGTTCTTTTGAATTGAGTGTCTGTACACTCAGGTGGCAAGAGATTCTGGCCAACCCCTACCATATTTCTCAAAATATGGGTTCCAACAATATTTCTCTAAGTATGGGTTCCCTTAAAAGTTTCAATTTATAGGTATTTATTTTACACACACAACATCTGAATGAGGAAAACCAGCATTTACAGTGCAGAAAAGCCCGTAGCAAAAAGAAAAGAAGAAATTAGCCAGGGCTACATGAAATGGGACCCTGTAGGCTGGGCTAGTGAGGGTTAATTATTTCCTGAAGTTAACTTGAGCTCACAGGTTATTGGTCAGAGCGGTGGGAGGGGGAGGCAGTGCAGAGAGGAGGTCAGAGGTACAGACTTCCGGTCAGCACACAAGAATTGGAAAAGCTCCCGCCCTAATTAGTTGAGATTGGTTGCATGGAAAATTGATAATGTTGGTTTGTTTTTCTGTGTTTGTTGTTTTCTTTTTGTGTTTCATTTTCTTTTAGGAAGGCGGTTGGGTCTTTGGAGGCATTTGGAAGTAAAATGATGGAATTAAAGGTTTGGGACGCATCTGAGGTATGGGTCCCCGGTGAATGGCAGTTATGTGGTTAACTGGGAATTTATGGTTGGGCACATCTGAGGTATGGGTCCCCGATGAATGCCAGTTACGTGGTTAACTGGGAGTTTATGGTTATCTGCTGAAGGTGGTTTGTCCCCAAGTCGGATGCAAAGAGACAGGCACCAGAAAATGGTAAAGCAGATATAAAGTAAAGAGTTGGATATGTAGTGCCTCCAAGGATCGGCAACCAAAATGTTTATGCTTGTTTTGGTTTATACCGTTAATTATTTTATTTAATAAAGGGGTCGTAAATGGCTAGTTTTATCCCAACCTTTGGGGTCAGACTATTTTTAGCAGCAATAATAAGGGGCTACAATATGGGTAAAAAGTTATGGGTAGTAGTGGTAAAATATATGACAGTATACATAGGGGTTACCTTTTCATGCTTCTTTTGATACATCACATGTGTATTTACTTGTTAGGCCCCGTACACACGACCAAACATGTATGCTGAAACTGGTCCGCGGGCCAGTTTCAGCATACATGTTCGGTCGTGTGTAGGCGCGAGCGGGCCGAATTCCAGCAAACATTTGCCTGCCGGGCCTTTTCCCAGCAGGCAAATATTCCTGGACGTGTTTTAAAACCGTCCGCTGGAATCCTGCCCGCTCGGACATGTACGGTCGTCAGTACAGACCTACCGTACATGTCCGAGCGCCCGCCGTCCCTCGCATGCGTCGACTGACTTCGACGCATGCGTGGAAGCCTTTAAATGGCAGGCCCGCCCACGTCTCCGCGTCATCGCCGCGTCATTGTCGCGGCGACGACGCGGACACGCCCCGCGTATTGTTTACGCGCGGACTTCTGTACGATGGTTAGTACAACCATCGTACAGAAGCCCTCTGGCAGGCATGTACGGTGAAAACGGTCCGACGGACCGGTTTCATCGTACATGTTTGCTCGTGTGTACCGGGCCTAACTCTACCTATCTTCTAAGACACAGAGTAAAGGGTGTTTATTTTGGTCTTCACATTGTTCATTTTCTGACACCATACCTTTACAGCTGTCTAATGCCGCGTACACACAATCGGAAATTCCAACAAGAAAAGTCAGATGTGAGCTTTTGGTTGAAAATTCCGGCCGTGTGTAGGCTCCATTCTGACTTTTCCTATCGGAATTTCCGCCAGCAAAAATTTGAGAGCTGGTTTTCAAATTTTCTGATGGAAAAAATTCCATTCGGAAATTCCTCTCATCTGTAGCAATTCCGACAAGCAAAATTCGGACGCATGCTCGGAAATAATTTGACGCATGCTCGGAATTGAACTTAATTTTCTCGGCTCGTCGTAGTGTTGTACGTCACCGTGTTCTTGACGGTCGATAGTTCAGAGAACTTTTGTGTGACCATGTGTATGCAAGCCAGGCTTGAGCGGAATTCTGTCGGAAAAACCATCCAAGGTTTTTCCGACGGAAAATCCGATTGTGTGTACGCGGCATAAGGAAACCAAAGTCTCAAACTCGCCACAACACTACTGGAAAATTGTAGGCATGCTATGATGCAAGTTCTATAACGTAAAAAGACTGTAAATATCTGTTTTCTAAACTTTACCTGAAGAAAATGCAAAAAATTTAAATAAATTGCTTTTTCACTAAGGCCCCGTACACACGGTCGGTTTGGTCCGATGAGAATGAATTGAAGTTAATTTTCATCGGACCAAACCGACCTTGTGTATATGCTATCGGTCTGTTTTCCTTCGGTCCAAATTTTTAAAACATGATTCAAAACCGAACCGATGGACCGCTGCACCATCGGACCAAACCGATGGTTAGTACAGAAAAGCATCGGTTCAAAACCCGCGCATGCTCAGAATCAAGTCGACGCATGCTTGGAAGCATTGAACTTTGTTTTATTCAGCACGTCGTGTGTTTGACGTCACCGCGTTCTGACCCGATCGGATTTTGGACTGATGGTGTGTACACATATCAGGTCGTACGGCCACTTCAGAGGTGAACCGATGAAACCGGTCCGTCGGACCATTCTCATCGGTTTTGTCCGACCGTGTGTACGGGGCCTAAGGTGTCAGTTTCATAGTCACTCCCAACATGCAACCTGTGCCTGTGTGGGTTTTCCCTGGGTACTCCGGTTTCCTCCTACTCTTAAAAGACATGCTTGTAGGTTTATAGGCTTCTGTCTAAATTTGCCATAGTTTATATATTAATGTGAGTTAAGAACCTTAGATTGTAAGCTCCTTGAGGGCAGGGATCGATGTGAATGTACAATGTATGTGTAAAGCACTACGTAAATTGATGGCACTACACAACTACCTGTAATAAATAAAAATAAAATAAAGAAACAAAATTAAAGCATAACAATATTTATATAGCCTTTTCTTTAGGATACTTCACGGCATTACACATTATTTCTTTGTGAATTTCTTATACATTTGCAAGTAGAAAGGGTACAAAACAGTGAATGTGAATTTCTTGGGACAACCTCTAAACTCATATGTGAATTTGACATAATATAAAAACAGACCTAATAGCTTTCTTAGGGCTCTAGTAGGGCCCAATCAGTTTACTAAGCCCAAAATGCAGATATCACTGCTCATGTGAACTGGCATAGTGGTAAACGTGAAAAAGAAAACGGTGTAATTTTGCCCCAAAATGTCTGAACCAAAAAACTTGAGTGAAGTCAGCCAGATTGGCTGCACATCTCCAACATTTCAAAGGGACAGATGGATATATTTAGGAGTAAAATATATTCTGTGAAGAATTTTAAACTGGATTAAGCTGTCTCTGGTTGAGACTGATTGCAGCATGAGATACTTCAATACATCCTCTCAGTACTCATCATCAGGCTCCGGAACTTACTCTTGCCACTGTGAAAGTAACCTGTCTAGACCTTCATGGACAGGGGGGGAATAAAGCTTTGTAAATTGTATACAGTATACTGATTTCGTTCTGGATTCATCTCACAGGAAGGTTTCCAACCCAGAGGAAGTCAGAGATAGTGGAGACATGCCAAATTAAGTTTGCTATGCGTGGTGCAGTTCAAGGTAGAACAAGTAGGAGTTGGGGAGGACGCTTTGCTGTTTCACAGTATTAAAGGATTTCAACATGTTGTTTTCACAAATTTCATTTAGGATACTTGATCCCTTTGAAAGCCAAATCATAGGTTCAGGAATGGATAAAAATTTCCAGAAATGTAGGGTTTAGCCATAATGGAGTATAATGGAGTATAATGTATAGTATACATTGGAGTATAATGTGTAGTATACATTGGAGTATAAAGTATAATGGAGTATAATGTGAGTATATATATATATATATATATAATGGAGTATAATGGAGTATAATGTGACACCCCATCTACGATGGGGTGTCACAGGGCGCCACAAATTCCAAGACTTAATACTACTATGTACTTTCATGGATGACGTTATAGCATTTGATCCCCTGCTGATTTTGTACAGTTGCCCGCTGACAAAACAAATGATGAGTCAAAATTTTAATGGTAGGTTTATTTTAACAGTGAGAGACAGAATAACTGTTAGTTCACCTGAGGCAAGGTGACAGATGCACACCGCTGGGGTTAGGAGCACACTGCTAAGGTTGTGGACCCTTCGGCTGACTGCTGCAGATGGAGCTCTGGGTGCTTCAGGAAAGCAGCTCCACCTGAACACTGAGGCCTCATACACACGACCGAGAAACTCGTCGTAAATGAAACATCGTTTTCCTCGACGAGTTCCTTGTTAGGCTTGTGGAGAAACTTGACAAGCTTTCTTTGCGTACACACGGTCAAGACCAAATCTCCTCGTTCTCAACCGCGGTGACGTACAACACATACGACTGCAGGGGAAGTTCGATTCCACTGGCACAACCCTTGGGGCTGCTTTTGCTAATCTAAAAGTTTGGTAAGAGATGATTTGCACTTTTCAGTCTGTTACAGCGTGACAAATGTGCTATCTCCATTACAAACACTACTTTTACCGAAGGTGCGCTCCCGTCTCATACTTTATTTGTGTTTCTCGTCCAAAACCAGCCCGACGAGGAACACGACGTGAAATTGAGACTCCTGTCGAGGAAAAATAAAACTTGTTCTCTTTTTCTCGTCGAGTTCCTCAACAGTTTTTTTGATGAAAAACATACACACGACCGTTTTCCTCTGCATAAAAAAGCTCTGCCACCAAGTTTCTTAATGGATTCTGTCGAGGAAAACGGTCGTGTGTACGAGGCCTGACACGGACCAAACAGGAAGCTAGAGCGTAAGATTCCCCAGGGCACGGAATCTAAGCTGCAGGTTTTCACCAGAGCCTCTAATGGTGAGGATGGATTTGGCTACAGCTGACTCCAGGTTGTCAGGAAGTGAGGATTTCTCAGAAGAAATAAGGACATTTAAAAGCAAAATGGAAGGATGAGGTAAGTGAAGGAGGACTGCACTAAGGTAAAGGAAGCTATTTAGGGAAACACTTTTTTACCTTTACAACCCCTTTAAGATTTTTTTATCTTCATCATGAAGGGATTAATGAATGGAAAAATCAAATGTCTGTTATTGTACACAGTACAGTGCCTTGAAAAAGTATTCATACCCCTTGAAATTTTCCAAATTTTGTCATGTTACAACTAAAAACGTAAATGTGATAGACCAACACGAAGTGGAACATAATTCTCAAGTGGAAGGAAAATGATAAATGGTTTCCAATTTTTTTTTACAAATAAATATGTGAAAAGTGTGGGGTGCATTTATATTCAGCCCCCCTGAGTCAATACTTTATAGAACCGCCTTTCACTGCAATTACAGCTGCAAGTCTTTTTGGGGATGTCTCTACCAGCTTTGCACATCTAGACATCTGACATTTTTGCCCATTCTTCTTTGCAAAATAGTTCAAGCTCTGTCAGGTTGGATAGAGAACGTCTGTGAACAGCAATTTCTTATGCCGCGTACACACAGTCGTTTTTTGTGATGAAAAAAAACGACATTTTTAAAAACGTCATTTAAAATGACCGTGTGTGGGGAAAACATAGTTGTATGTCTTCTGAAAAACGAAAAAATAAATAAAAAATTCGAGCATGCTTCAATTTTTTATGTCGTTTTTCAAAACGTTGTTTTTTGTGTCATTTAAAATGACCGTGTGTAGCTAAAACGACGTTTAAAACAACGTTTTTAAACCCGCGCATGCTCAGAAGCAAGTTAGGATGCGAGTTTGAATGGAACAGAGTGCCCTCATACGTTCTGAAAGTAACCGCGCTTTGCTAGAGCTTTTGGAAAAAACGATGGTGTGTATGCTACGTCGTTTTTTAAAACAAAGTTTGAAAAACGTCGTTTTTTTTTTCATGCTAAAAAACAACGTTTTATTTCATCACAAAAAACGTCCGTGTGTACGCGGCATTAGTCTTGCCAAATATTCCTTAATTGGATTTAGGTCTGGACTTTGACTGGGCCATTCTAACACATGAATATGCTTTGATCTAAACCATTCCATTGTAGCTTTGGCTGTATGTTTAGGGTCGTTGTCCTGCTGGAAGTTGAATCTCCACCCCAGTCTCAAGTCTGTTGCAAACTCAAACAGGTTTTATTCTAAGATTGCCCTGTATTTGGCTCCATCCATCTTCTCATCAACTCTGACCAGCTTCCCTATCCCTGCTAAAGAAAAGCATTCCCACAACATGATGATGCCACCACCATGTTTCACGGTGGGGATGGTGTGTTCAGGGTGATGTGCAGTGTTAGTTTTCTGCCACACATAGCGTTTTGCTTTTAAGTCAAAAAGTAAAATTTTGGTCTCATCTGACCAGAGCACCTTCTTCCACATGTTTGCTGTATCCCTCACATGGTTTCTCGCAAACTGCAAATGTGACTTCTTATGGCTTTCTTTCTGTCACTTTTCCATGAGATCCAAATTTGTGGAGTGCACGACTAATAGTTGTCCTGTGGATAGATTCTCCCTCCTGAGCTGTGGATCTCTGTAACTCCTCCAGAGTTACCATGGGCCTCTTGGCTGATTCTCTGATTAATGCTCTCCTTGCCCGGTCTGTCAGTTTAGGTGGACGGCCATGTCTTGGTAGGTTTGCAGTTGTGCCATACTCTTTCCATTTTCCAATGATGGATTGAGCAGTGCTCCGTGAGATGTTCAAAGCTTGGGATATTCTTTATATAACCTAACCCTGCTTTAAACTTCTCGACAATTTTATCCCTGACCTGTCTGGTGTGTTCTTTGGCCTTCATAATGCTGTTTGTTCACTAAGATTCTCTAACAAACCTCTGAGGGCTTCACAGAACAGCTGTATTTATACTGAGATTAAATGACACACAGGTGGACTATTTACTAATTAGGTGACTTATGAGGGCAATTGGTTCCACCAGATTTTAGTCAGGGGTATCAGAGTAAAGGGGGCTGAATACAAATGCACGCCACACTTTTCACATATTTTTTTGTAAAAAATTTGGAAAACCATTTATAATTTTTCTTCCACTTCACAGTTATGTGCCACTTTGTGTTGGTCTGTTACATAAAATCCCAATAAAATACATTTACGTTTTTGGTTGTAACATGACAAAATGTGGAAAACTTGAATACTTTATCAATGCACCGTATATAACTATATAATATGTATCCTACATAACACAATACATTATGCAAATACAAGTCAACTAACCTCTTCCAGGTCTTCGGGTCTCGGAGCCAGAAACAAAATACACAGCCGCGGCAATAAAGCCAATCATGATTAAATCAGCAATTATAAATCCAGAGATTGTTCCAGCATCCAGTTCTATGCAGTTCTGACACTCTAACAAAACATAAGGTAAAAGTCTATATATGGTTTATGTATTTGTTTAGTTCTTCAGGTAGTATGCATGGGAAAGAAGGCAACAAATGACTTCATCATTATATAAAATAATAGGTAAATAGGTCTGAATGCTCAGTATAATTATAGTGTATGTCTGGTCGCTTTGCACAAAGCGAGGACCAGTTATAACCCCTGTGGGGCTTCTACTATTATCTGGGAATCGATCGATCAACTTGAGTACATTCAACCTGCCCATACACGATTTCGAAATTCAGCTGGTCCCTGCTGAACCAGCCAAGATTCGGACTGTCTATGGCCAGCTTAACCACGTCCCTACCCGTCCATTGTCATATGACGTCTACAGATGGAATATCCCATCCTGGGTGGATGTCATATGATGTTCTGGGCTTCCCGGCCATCTAGGGGGGGCGCGCGCGTCCACCCGCTGCATCGCACAGGATGCCGTGCGTGTGCCCGGCGGCCGCGATAACCGCCGGGCACCTGTGATTGCCCACAATCACGGCAGGACCATGGATCTGTGTGTGTAAACACACAGATCCATGTCCTGTCAGTGGTGAAGAGACCGATGCTGTGTTCCCAGTACAGAGGAGCACGCATCGGTTTCCTCCCCTTGTGAGTCCCCTTCCCCTACAGTTAGAATCACACACTAGGGAACATATTAACCCCTTCCTCGCCCCCTAGTGTTAACCGCTTCCCTGGCAGTCATATTTACACAGTAATCAGTGCAGGTTTATAGCACTAATCGCTGTATAAATGTGAATGGTCCCAAAAATGTGTCAAAAGTGTCCGATATGTACGCCGCAATGTCACGGTCACAATAAAAATCGCAGATCGCCGCCATTAGTAGTAAAAAAAAAAATGCAATACAACTATCCCCTATTTTGTAGATGCTATAACTTTTGCGCAAACCAATCAATATACGCTTATTGCGTTTTTTTTTTTCAAAAAAATATGTAGAAGAATACGTATCGGCCTAAACTGAGGAAGAAAAATGTTATTGATTTTTTGGGATATTTATTATAGCAAAAAGTAAAAAATATAGTTTTTTTTTTAAATTTACGCTCTATTTTTGTTTATAGCGCAGAAAATAAAAACCGCAGAGGTCATCAAATACCACCAAAAGAAAGCTCTATTTGTGGGAAAAAAAGGACGCCAATTTTATTTGGGAGTCATGTCGCACGACCGCGCAATTGTCAGTTAAAGCGACGCAGGGCCGAATCGCAAAAAGTGCTCTGGTACGGAAGGGGGTAAATTCTTCCAGGGCTGAAGTGGTTAAGTAACTCAGAGCCAAGTCAAAGTGAAACACCTGAAAGCACATTGCATTTAACCTGCTTCTTCTTGCTTGAGTCTGACAAAGTGACGTAAAGTGTTTGTAAACCTAAAAATATTAAAAGCATTGCTCTGTCTCAATGTATTTGTACTTGCTTTTTCATGTAAACCCAAATTTTTTATTTATTTATTTTTTATGTCACAATGTAGAGTATAAGATTTCCTATCATCTGTGCCCAGTCTTGCCACACAGAGTTAATTTAGCTCTGAGCAATCCTCTTTTATTGTTCAGTGAAATAAAACGGACTTGCAGAGAAAAACCTTAGTCCGTTCTGCCCCCTTGCTGTGAATGGCAGGTTATTTACACTCATTCACTAGCCTGGAAACAGGCATTTTCCTGACTGACTCCATGGCAGCCTACGTGTGGGTTAATCCCGCCTCCTCTCCAATGTGATAGGACCCCATACCCATAAAAGTTAACTCACCAATAGCCTCAGTGTTCCTTTTTTTTTCCTCCTCCATGGATCAAGGTCACATTCTTCAAGGAATGGAAAAGGGCACACTTTAAGCGGTGTAGCTCGGATCCCAGCCATGGGCGGGTGGAGAGCTTGCCCAGCATATCTGGTTATTTGCTGTGGCGTGTGCTGAAGACCGGATTCGGCTGGCAAGGTCCATCTTTATCTTATTCCATGGCAGTCGCCTATTTGTTATTCTATGTTGTCTGTTTGTACATGTGTGGCGGCTGGAGCGCTTCTGCGTTCCAGCACGCCTGTGGCTTCCTGATTCCCATCGCCTGAGCCCCGCGCATGCGCTGTACCCGCTCTCGGAGCGAAGCTTGGTCGCGCATGCGCAGTCCGTTGGTTCCCACGGCGGCCGCGCAGGCGCCGTGGGTTCGCGGTCCACTGCGCATGCGCGTACGTGGAGGACGTGTGACGTCACCGGCGGGTGTTTTAAAAATCAGCTGCTCGCCTGTGTGCATTGGGTTTCCCTACAGGCGAGCAGCTGACTGAGTGTTTACTCTCTGTTGGCTGTCAGGTCAGTGTGTGTTCTTTGCTTCTGACTAAATTGATTTTACCTTGCCTTGCTATGTATGCATATTATCTTATTCATTGTATTTATTTTAATTGATCATTCATTGAGCTATTTAATATTAATTTAAATTAATTTATTTGAATATTTATTTATTTAAATAATTTTATTTATTTATTTATTTATTTAAAAAAAAAAAAAAACTTTTACTCTTAAAGGGGCAGTATGCTTATGTTCTTTTGTATCGTTCGGCACCATAGGTTCCTTATAGGTTCCGAATTAGTGTCATCCGTTACACGCAGGTCCGGGAATTATGGACCAGTCACCGTCTACAGGCGGCCAGCCCTCACGCACAAGGTATGTGCGGGAAAGGGTTCGGGCTAGGGGTTGCTAGTCACAATCCATGTGTGTTGACAGTTTCCTCCCTAAATGTTTTTTTCTAGCCCTTCCAATCCAGAACCGAACGCCGAAGACCTTGCCAGACCGCAACGCACTTCTTCTTCTTCAAAGTCGAGGTCCAAGCGTAGATCTCCATCTACTTCTTCTCACCGGAGGAGAAGCTCACATTCCTCCTCACGACACCGCTCCGACCGCCATTATAGTCGCTCTGATCGCAGAGCCTGCTGGGGATGTGACACTCGTGTCCCTGAGGGCAAGTCATTATGCGACCGATGCTATGCCCATGCGGTCGGGGAAAAAGAGACTGAAGGTCATCATATCGAGTCTCTGGTGGAACGTGTGGTTCAACGTACTCTAAGAGAGAATATTTCCCACACACAAAGTCGGACCAATATTGTCAGGTCCGTTTCTCCGACCATCGAGATCCACGAGGATCCAGGTCCTTCCCAGCCTCAAGCCTCCGCACCGGCTTTTCTCGAAGGTGATCTAGAGAGTGACGAAGAAGGCTTAGAGTTTGATTTCGCGCAAGTGATACCGCTCATCAAATCAATTAAAGAGGCTCTTCTATGGGAAGAACAATCCACTTCTCCAGCCAAGCAGAAAAAATACTTTAAACGCTTGGGGAAAGAACGCCCTACGTTCCCGTTCCTGACTGAACTAAAGGGTATCTTTGAAGAAGAATGGAGCAAGGTGGACAAAAAGTCATCCATGGCTAACAAAACCTCAAGACTTTATCCCTTCAAACCAGAAGATGTCAAGCATCTGGAGAATGTTCCTCTGGTAGATGCTGCAGTAACAAGACTGGCTAAACACGTCACACTACCGCTTGCTGACTCTGTCTCTTTCAAAGATGGTCTTGATAGGAGAATGGACCAAGACCTTAGAAGGATCTATGGCCTGGCAGGCACAGCGTGCAAACCGGCTTTAGCGTTAGCGGCATTATCAAAAGCTATGGAGGCCTGGACGGAAAATGTAGACTCTTTCCTCAAAGGCGTCTCGGAAGACCTGGCCAAGAACTCAGCCGCTGCGGAACTGAAGCTGGCAGTTGCATTTCTAGGAGAAGCTTCCGTTGACTTAATCCGTCTATTAGCTAGGATTATGTTATCATCTGTGACGGCAAAACGGGCCCTCTGGCTACGCCCCTGGGTTGCTGACCCATCGTCAAAGCAAAACTGGTGTAAAATCCCCTTCGAAGGGTCAACCCTGTTTGGCAACAAGCTAGATGACGCCATCTCTAAAGCTACTGGTGGCAAGTCAGGTTTTCTTCCCCAGGACAGGCGTCAGACCGGGAAAAAGAAACCTCAATTTCGGAGACACAGCCCGGACCGCGCTAGGGAAGCTCGCGCTTACAGACCTGGCGGGAACTTCAGAAGGAACTGGAGCAGGGGCAGAGTCTCCTTTCGTAAACCCACTTCAACTACCCAGGCGTCACGCGGACGCGATCAGGGGAAATCTTTTTGAAACAACGCCCGCCCAAGCGGATCGTGTGGGAGCACGTCTACTCCTCTATCGGCACGTTTGGGCGGCCTCAATCAAGGACTTTTGGGTTATCAAGACCGTGACTTCAGGACACGCATGGTCCTTTTCCAGTCTTCCTCGTCCCAAGTTCATTTCCCCCCTTCTTCCAGGGTCACCGGAACAGAGACAGGTTCTCCTAGACTACATAGACCTCCTGAAGAACCAAGGAGCAGTAGTACACGTCCCAAAAGACGAACAGTTTCTTGGGGTATACTCCCCTCTCTTCTTGGTACAGAAGAAAAACGGTACCTGGCGCCCAGTCATAGATCTGACGTATTTGAACAATTTCATAACACGCAAAAAATTCAAAATGGAAACTCTATCGACAATCCAGCAAGCCATACAGCCGGGCGACTGGATGATTTCCGTGGACCTAAAATACGCCTATTTTCACGTCCCAGTAGCAGCAGAGCTACACAAGTATCTCAGGTTTCACATCAATCAGGAACACCTTCAATTCGTGTGCCTACCCTTCGGCCTTACAACCTCGCCACGGGTCTTCACCAAAACCCTTCTAGCAGTGGTAGCTCTTATCAGACTGAAGAAGGTTCGCCTTTATCATTATTTGGACGACCTCCTTATCTTGTCCCAAGACAGAACTCATCTCTTGGCACAGAGAGATCAGGTTATCTCGACCTTGTCCGAGTTCGGATGGCTCCTGAACCTAGCAAAAAGCCACCTGGAGCCAACTCAGTGTCTAGTCTATCTAGGGGCTCAATTCGACACGGTAAAGAAGACCATCTCTCTACCATTAGAGAAGATTCCGGTAATTCAGGAGAGGATTTCTCGGGCCCTAGGTACTCGCCATCTAAAAGCACATCATTGTTTGAAGATCATCGGAACAATGGTATCCACAACACCAATGGTGAAATGGGCACTATGGAGACTACGTCCCTCCCAATCCGGCTTTCTCAGGCAGTGGAAGTCAGGGAGCAAGAATCAACGGATTCATATATCATCAACTATGAGGGGCAGCCTCTTCTGGTGGCTTCAACCGAAGAATCTGCTGAATTGCCACTCTATCGCTCCAGTCTCTTGGGTCACGGTGACGACAGATGCCAGTGGCTCCGGTTGGGGGGCCCTGTGCGACACGAGCATGGCGCAAGGCAGGTGGGATGCTCGCCTCCACAATCCAGGCTCGAACATTCTGGAGCTCCGAGCGGCTTGGTGTGCCCTGCAGTCCTTTTCCCAACTCCTGAAGGGAGAATCAGTAATGCTGAGGATGGACAACACCACGGCAGTATCATATGTCAAGAGACAAGGCGGGACTCGGAGTTCATCTCTTCTTCAGGAAGTCGAACCCATTATGAAGTGGGCCCAGGTGAATCTGGTCAACCTGACGGCTGTCTTTATCCCGGGTATTCAGAACTCCCAGGCGGATTTTCTGTCACGAACTCAAGTGGACATCAACGAATGGTCTCTCCACGACCAATCATTCCGTTGGATCTTATCTCTAGGAATCAATCCCCAAGTGGATCTCTTTGCCTCCCCGTTCAATGCCAAGTTGGAGAAATTCTACACGAGGGGTTATTACAGTCAGGCAATCGGGACAGATGCCCTAACGGATCGGTGGAGATTCCAGAGGGCGTATGCTTTTCCCCCGATCCCAGTAATCTTGACATTTTTGAAGAGGCTTCAAGCGGAAGAGGTAGAAGTTACGATGGTAGCTCCATACTGGCCGAACAGGCCATGGTTCCCTCTCCTGGTCCAAATCCTTCAGGAACCCGGACATTTAAGACATCCTAGGCTTTCTTCAATCAGGGTTAGATCTTCCCCTGTCTGTAAGCTCACTAAGAGTTCAGGTTTCGGCACTATCAGCCTTCTCTGGAATTTCTTGGACAGCTCACCCGCTAGTGTAACGCCGTCAGCGTTACTCCTTCCACATGGAGCGCAGACTTGTCACTTATGACAGTTGCGCTCCATTCAGATACACGTCCGCGTCACTTCCGGTGCGCGGACGTCTGCGCTCCACGTTGGAACGCGGAAGTGCGTTCCAACGTGCGGCGCTCAGCTCAGCCACTGCCCGGGCTATTTAAACTCCCGGGAATGGCGGCAGGGTGTTCGGATATTCCTGTTGGACCCTGCCGCCACCTGGGAACCCAGAACGAGCTACAGAGTCCCTGTAGCACCTGTCTTCACAGCGCACCTGTTCAGAGACCCAAGACATCACTAGCTTCTGCTGGAGATTCACCACCATTGCTCACTACAGGCTAGATACCACCACCACCTGTGCGGACTTTCCTGGTACAAACCACCTCCTAAACCGCAAGTATATCTAAACCACATTACTGCTGTATAAGGTACCATCAACACCTGTGCGGACTTTCCTGGTACAGACCACCTCCTAAACCGCAAGTATATGTAATACCAGCTTGTTGCTAATAGTGATTGCTAGTATATGCCTGAACTATATCCTAGACTCTATACTTATTACTATATACTAGCACCAGATACAGCAGAGTACTTCATACTATTCATATGTGTGTGGTGAGATACTACAATACCAGTAATTTCTACTACCTTTATTTGATGCAAATACCTAAATTAGATTTACGATTATAGTATCTGGGTTGTGTCTATCAATTAAGCTTAAGAGGAATTAAGCTACTACTTTTATGTGTTACCTTCATTAGAGGATATGATGATAATACCCCAAACTCTTATTGTTCTGTGAGAGTGAAGTGGTGGTTGATTTCTGATAAGCCTCTACACCTGCGGTCTAAACATTAAGTAGAGTCTTATCATTTTCAGGGTCATAACATAATATCCGAACCCAAAAAGATAAAGGATATAATTACATATATCTTTTAAATGGATCCAGCTGACCTTGCAAATCATTTAGTTGCACTCTCTCAAAGAGTTGATAATCTTACTAACAACATGAATGAGTTACGTATGCAGAATGATGCTTTAAGAGATCAAAATTTGGCACAAGCCAGGCAAAGACCTGAACCAAAGGCCTGTTCACCGGAACCATTTTTTGGAGATAGAAAAAATTACAGACAATTTATTAGTTCATGTCGACTGATGTTTGAACTACAGCCACGTACTTATCATTCTGATAGGATAAAGATCCTTACATTAATTTCTTTTCTTAGAGGTGAGCCCAGGGTATGGGCTGACACCTATGTAGAAGAACACGGAGATCTCTTAGGAGATTTTGACACATTTCTTGATGAGATGTCTTTGTTATACGAAGATCCCAACAAACAGTTAACAGCTGAGAATTCAATCAGGAGTCTTAGACAGGGAAGGCGTCCTGTTGAAGATTTTATTTCAGAATTCAAATGTTGGTGCAGAGAAACTCAATGGTCTGATATTTCTCTCAGAAACCAGTTCCGTTTGGGTTTATCTGAAGCTATGAAGGATGAGTTAGCTCGTGTTGACCTACCCACTACTTTGGAAGATCTTATGCACCTCTCAGTCACTATTGATCGTCGCCTTCGCGAAAGAAAGACCGAACGTGCCACTACCTATTCTGTCACTCCCTTCAGGAGATCTAGATCACCTCCCAAAGATTCTCCAATGGATCTTAGTGTTATTAAAGGACCTTTAACCTCTGCAGAGAAACAGCGTCGCAGAGCTAACAATCTTTGCCTATATTGTTCTGCTCCTGACCACATCGTTTCCACCTGCCCTCTTCTCAAGAAGAATTCAGAAGGTAATTTCTCCCACATTAATAAATTAAATTCACCCGGAACCATATCTAATCATTATATTTTTGTTCCTCTCACCCTACAGTGGGATCAAGGAAAGATTTCCATTGAAGCAATGGTCGACAGCGGGGCATGTGGCAACTTCATTGACTCAAATGTTGTAAAAGCAAATAAAATTCCCAGTGTGTTAAAGCAGATTCCAGTGTCACTCACATTTATTGATGGATCTAACTCTTCTTTCGGTCCAGTTACATCTCAGACAGTTCCTTTAATAGTTTCTTGTGCCAATGGCCACACAGAGACTCTCAATTTTGATATTATTTCATCTCCAGTTTTCCCTATAGTTTTAGGTTTACCATGGTTGCATCTTCATCAGCCTTCTATTCTTTGGCCCACAAGATCTCTTTCTTTACAGTCTACTTACTGTACAGAATTTTGTCATCCTCCATGTATCATCTCCTTCTCAGAGATTCATCCTACTAATTTACCAGATTACTTACAAGATTTTGCTGATGTGTTCAGTAAGACTAACGCGGAGAAACTCCCTCCACATAGGATTTACGATTGTCCTATTGACTTAATTCCTGACAGTCCTATCCCTACCGCTCGGATCTACCCCCTTTCACAACCAGAGCTTATACACCTAAAAGTTTACTTGGATGAGAACCTTAAAAAAGGATTTATAAGGCCCTCCACTTCTTCTGCCAGTGCAGCTCTATTTTTTGTAAAAAATAAGGATGGATCACTTCGACCGATAATAGATTATCGATCCCTCAATAACATCACAGTAAAGAATAGATATCCATTACCACTCATTCCAGAGCTTATTGAAAGGTTACAGACAGCTAAGATCTACACAAAGCTGGACCTCAGAGGTGCTTATAATCTTATAAGGATTCGCTCTGGAGATGAGTGGAAAACTGCTTTTAAAACTCGATACGGGCTTTTCGAGTACTGTGTAATGCCTTTCGGCTTATGTAATGCCCCAGCAACTTTTCAGTGGTTTATTAACGATATTTTTCATGATCTGCTTGACATTTGTGTTGTTATCTACTTAGATGACATATTAATTTATTCTGATACTCTCGAGGAACATCACAAACATGTGCGTTGGATTCTGGAGAGACTCAGAATTCACTCTCTATATGCAAAACTTGAGAAGTGCGTCTTCAGTCAGACTACTATCTCCTTTCTTGGTTATCAAATCACTCCAGATGGAGTTCAGATGGACCATACTAAAGTGGATTGCATTTTGTCTTGGCCTTCTCCCCAGTCCAGAAAGGCCCTTCAGAGATTCCTTGGATTTTCTAATTATTATAGAAAATTCATTAAAAATTTCTCATCAATTGTGAGACCACTTACTAGTCTAACCAGTTCTAAGATACCTTTCATTTGGTCCAAGGAAGCACAGAAATCATTTGAAACACTTAAGCTTAGTTACTCTTCAGCTCCCATTCTCCAACTTCCCAATCCAATGTTTCATTTTACGTTGGAAGTTGATGCTTCACATTTTGCCTTGGGTGCTGTACTTTCCCAACGACCCACATTATCACACCCACTACATCCTGTTGCCTTTTATTCCAGAACTTTATCACCAGCTGAAAAGAACTATCCGATTGGAGAAAAGGAACTGTTAGCAATAAAGGACGCTCTCGCAAACTGGAGACACCTTCTGGAGGGTTCTACACACCCTATCACTATCCTCACTGACCATCGTAATTTACAGCATCTCAAAACTTGTAAAACTCTTTCTGCCCGTCAAGTCAGATGGAGTTTATTTTTTGATCGTTTTGATTTTGTCATCTCATACCTCCCTGGTACTCAAAATATCAAAGCAGATTCTCTATCTCGTATGAATGAAGATCAATCCATGGACATTCCACCACTTTCCATTATTCCTTCCAACCGAATTATTGGAACAACTTTGACATTCGATAAATTGCTCATTCAAACTCTTTCTAAAGATAAATCTCAACTCCCTAAAGGTCTACAACAGCAGTCTAATGGACTATTTACTTTCAACGACAAGATCTACGTTCCACCAAGTTTACAACTCACACTATTAAAACAACTCCACGATGCCCCACTTGCAGGTCATCCTGGTATTAGTAAAACCATTCTTTTACTGAAGAGAAGTTATTGGTGGCCCCATATGACAAAGACTGTTCATGACTATGTGAGTTCTTGCCACACTTGTGCAATCAACAAACATTCGAGGAAACCACCCTATGGGTTATTAACCTCCATCCCAATACCTGACAGACCTTGGGATGTTATATCCATGGATTTCATAGTAGACCTTCCTAGATCAAATGGATTTAACACCATCATGGTCACTGTTGACATATTAACCAAGATGGCCCATTTTGTACCTTTGAAAAAGTTACCTACTTCTCAAGAAACAGCAAGGGCTTTTGTATCTAATATTCTTAAATTGCATGGCCTTCCATCCCAAATCATTTCGGATCGTGGGTCACAGTTTATTTCCAAGTTTTGGAGAGCCCTTTGCCAAACCTTACAAATAGATCATCGTAGATCTACTGCTTATCATCCCCAAACAAATGGGCAAACGGAACGTGTTAACCAAACTCTTGAGCAATATTTGCGCTGTTATTGCACCCATCTTCAAGATGACTGGGTTGACTTACTTCCACATGCAGAGTTTGCATATAACAATGCTTCCAATTCATCTTCTCAGTTTTCACCCTTTTATGCAAATTATGGGTTTCATCCTAATAGTTTACCTTCTACTTTTTCTCCAAGTAATGTTCCGGCTGTTGAGAATTTCTTATCAACCATAAAAAACACTCTAAACACTCTTCGTTCTAATCTAAAGACTGCTCAAATTAGACAAAAGAAATATTACGACTCTCATAGAACAATATCACCTCCATACAAGATTGGAGATTTGGTATGGTTATCCACTCGGAATTTACGACTTAATATTCCTTCAAAGAAACTTGGTCGTCAATATACAGGACCTTTCTCAATTTCTCATGTAATAAATAAAAATGCTGTTAGATTACTTCTACCTCCAGATTGGAAGATTCATCCATCTTTTCATGTTTCACTAATCAAGCCTTATAAATCTAACCCCTTTCCAAATAGAGATCCACAACCTCCTCCTCCAATTCAAGTTTTTGGTGAAACTGAATATCAGGTAGAGAAGATTCTTGATTCTAGGAAAAGAGGATCCTCTATTCAATATTTGATTCGTTGGAAAGGCTATTCTCCCACAGATGATTCCTGGGAATGTTCTTCAAATATTCATGCTCCTCGGCTCATTAAGCAGTTTCATCATAAATATCCTGATAAACCATGTCTCACTGGGCGCTCCGGAGGTGCCCCCTTGAGGAGGGGGGTATGTAACGCCGTCAGCGTTACTCCTTCCACATGGAGCGCAGACTTGTCACTTATGACAGTTGCGCTCCATTCAGATACACGTCCGCGTCACTTCCGGTGCGCGGACGTCTGCGCTCCACGTTGGAACGCGGAAGTGCGTTCCAACGTGCGGCGCTCAGCTCAGCCACTGCCCGGGCTATTTAAACTCCCGGGAATGGCGGCAGGGTGTTCGGATATTCCTGTTGGACCCTGCCGCCACCTGGGAACCCAGAACGAGCTACAGAGTCCCTGTAGCACCTGTCTTCACAGCGCACCTGTTCAGAGACCCAAGACATCACTAGCTTCTGCTGGAGATTCACCACCATTGCTCACTACAGGCTAGATACCACCACCACCTGTGCGGACTTTCCTGGTACAAACCACCTCCTAAACCGCAAGTATATCTAAACCACATTACTGCTGTATAAGGTACCATCAACACCTGTGCGGACTTTCCTGGTACAGACCACCTCCTAAACCGCAAGTATATGTAATACCAGCTTGTTGCTAATAGTGATTGCTAGTATATGCCTGAACTATATCCTAGACTCTATACTTATTACTATATACTAGCACCAGATACAGCAGAGTACTTCATACTATTCATATGTGTGTGGTGAGATACTACAATACCAGTAATTTCTACTACCTTTATTTGATGCAAATACCTAAATTAGATTTACGATTATAGTATCTGGGTTGTGTCAATCAATTAAGCTTAAGAGGAATTAAGCTACTACTTTTATGTGTTACCTTCATTAGAGGATATGATGATAATACCCCAAACTCTTATTGTTCTGTGAGAGTGAAGTGGTGGTTGATTTCTGATAAGCCTCTACACCTGCGGTCTAAACATTAAGTAGAGTCTTATCATTTTCAGGGTCATAACAGCTAGTCAAACAATTTTTTCGAGGAGCTTCAAGGCTGAGACCTCTAAGGAAGACAAGATTCCCAAAATGGGATCTTCCGTTAGTACTCGATTTCTTAAACGGACTCAGTATGTCGGGGCCCTCCCCGTCCTCGTTAAAGGACTTTTCAGCCAAAGTCGCCTTTTTGGTCGCTATCACCTCGGCCAAGAGAGTGTCTGAGATCGGTTTTCTTGGTTACAAAGAACCGTTTCTCACGTTTTTTCCAGATCGAGTGGTTCTGATACCTATGCTGGGCTCCAAACCGAGGGTCTCGTCGGTTTTCCATGAAAGTCCGGAAGTAGTCCTCCCTACTTTTAAATCCCCAGATTCTGACGAGACTCACCCTCTGGACATGGGCAAGATACTCACTGAATACCTTCAAATTACATCTACCTTTAGACGCTCCGATCATTTGTTTGTCCTACACTCAGGCAAGAATAAAGGGAAAAAGGCTTCTTCGAGAACAATCGCAACCTGGATCGTCCAGACGATACAGCAGGCTTATTGTGCAAAGGGCTTGGCTCCTCCGCAAGCGATAACAGCTCACTCCACCAGAGGGATGGCAGCTTCCTGGGCAGCAGCCCGTCATGTGGCCCCAGACGTCATTTGCAGAGCGGCCTCTTGGTCTTCTATAAATACCTTTATGTCCCATTATTGTGTTGAACCTGCAGCACTGTCTTCTGTGAATTTTGGTTTATCAGTTTTGTCAGTTGACGGGACAAATTAAAATATATTTTTTGTTCAGCATACCCACCCGTGTGGTCTGGCTAGTTATTTCCCACACGTAGGCTGCCATGGAGTCAGTCAGGAAAAGGGAAAATGTATTATCATACTTACCGTAATTTTCCTTTCCTGATGGACTCCATGGCAGACGGAGTTCCCACCCTGAAATTATGGAGTCGGGATAGTTACGGAACACTGAGGCTATTGGTGAGTTAACTTTTATGGGTATGGGGTCCTATCACATTGGAGAGGAGGCGGGATTAACCCACATGTAGGCTGCCATGGAGTCCATCAGGAAAGGAAAATTACGGTAAGTATGATAATAAATTTTCCCTTATTTTTCAATTCCCACCCCCACTCCTTTTCTGAAGTCATGTTGTTACTTTTCTGGATTTTGACTGGATGTTAGTGAACATAGCCGAAGTCAGTTAGTGACATCACGACTCCACCCACCGAGCTCCAGACAACAGATCCACCCACAGAATCTGCAGTTTTTCAGTTCTTATAACAGACAGAGGGGAGACATTTAACAGGTAAGGATACATGCAGGAGGCATCTATATCCTTATAGATCAGCACTATGGCAGTAGCTTAGAAAGGATGAGAGCGGCTTTACATCCACTTTAAGGCTCTGTTCACACTGGTGCGATATCAGATGTGGCTTAAGTTGCACAGAATCACATGACAATGGAAGTCACATTGTTTTCAATGGCGCCTATTCACATCAGTGCAACTCAGCACAGTGCAATTTAGGAAAAGTTTCCTGTACTACTCCGGTGCAATTCCAGCACGCTTATGGCCCCAAAGAATATACAAACCACACCAAAGTTGCCCTACAAAATCACACTGAAAATTAGATCAGAATTGGATTGCAGCAATGTTAAGCAGTCCTAATGTTTTTGTGCCTGTCATTCTTCTCTATTACCTGGTTGTCCCTGCCAGTTCTCCGCTTTCTGATAGTAAACTGACCACGCTAAGCATGGTGGCCAATCCATGGTAATGTTATCAGTTTACATCCCGCAGTTAGATACAGGCATGCTGTGCAATCACACAGTATGCCTGTACCTTTAGCGGTCAGTGTAAAACCATGACCCCCGCCCATCCCTCCTGCCTTGACTGACAGTGGCCTCCTCAGCCAGCCGCTCCTCCTCTCCTCTTTGTGGAGCTGCCATGTCTCACTCTATACATGCCCACCATCAGGGCCCCGAATCGCTCAGGAATCCACAGCGATCACGTGACCTGTACTTTACAAGACTGAAGATTTATTAGAGGCAAGTTTAAAAAAAATCAAAACATGGATTTTTAAAAGTGTTATATTACAGCATCTATTCAAAAATGTTTTTGATGTTACTAAAATGTAGAATTGTTTTAACCAATACTTCCAAATAGGGCGAAACTAGTCACTCACTTCTTTTTTTTCCCCCCGTGTCAGCCACGGGTATTTGGAGATCGGCCACTTGAACACCCAGCAAAGAGTCCCATGAAACCTCCAACGTAAATATGTGTGTGTATGTACATATATCATATAGACAAATGACTATTGCACTGGGCTTTTATTCAGCTAAAACAGTAGCATAGTACATACTTACTTCTCACGTACACATCAATAAATTTCACTTTTTTGGAATCCACGTTATCAGTTTCCTGGCATGAGTAGGTTCCACGAGGATCATTCCACACAGAACCTAAACTCAACGAGCAAGGATCATTAGAGTCTATAGCGACCGGAGGTGTGCCTTCATATTTCCATTCACAGGGTGTATAAGGACACGTCAAGAATAGATTATCATTCATTTCATCAACTGGAGAAGATAAAATAAAGATGATACTTCTGTATTGCAAACACAAATACAACTGAGAAAATTCCAAAACTCTTTCAATGTTACATTTAACAAACTAAAAAAATGACCAGAGAAATTGATTGTTTAGGTTTGCATATACTTTAAAGGGGTTGTAAACGTAAAAAAAAAAAAAAAAATCCCTAAATAGCTTCCTTTACCTTAGTGCAGTCCTCCTTCACTTTCCTCATCCTTCCATTTTGCTTTTAAATGTCCTTCTTTCTTCTGAGAAATTCTCACTTCCTGTTCTTCTGTCTGTAACTACACACCATAATGCGACACTTTCTCCCTGGTGTGGAGAAAGCCTCTTGAGGTGGGAGGGGGCGAGCAGGAGTGTCAGGACGCCCACTTACACACAGCTCCTTTCTCTATCTGCAAAGTAGAAAGCGTCCTGACCCTCCTGCTCGCCCCCTCAAGAGGCTTTCTCCACACCAGGGAGAAAGCCTTGCATTACTGTGTGGAGTTACAGACAGAAGAACAGGAAGTGAGGATTTCTCAGAAGAAAGAAGGACATTTAAAAGCAAAATGGAAGGATGAGGTAAGTGAAGGAGGACTGCACTAAGGTAAAGGAAGATATTTAGGGGAAAAAAATGTTACCTTTACAACCCCAAGCAATGATTATCCAACTTCTCCTTTTAAACACAGATTCAGAAAGGACTTACGACGGCGCAGCGCCATGTACGCCGTCGTAAGTCTTAATCCAAACCGTCGTATCTATGCGCCTGATTCTTAGAATCAGTTACGCATAGATATCCATTAGATCCGACAGGCGTAAGTCTCTTACGCCGTCCGATCTTAACTACTTGCCGACCGCCCACCGTCGTTATACGTCCTCACTTTAGAGATGAATATCTCGGTAACGGCAGCAGCTGCTGCCACAATCGAGATATTCATCTCTTCTGTGGGCGGCCGTGTTAACCATAATGGCGGTCTTCGCGGCGGATTCACCGCGAGATCGCCGTTATCGGTGGCGGGAGAGGGGCCCCCCCCCCTCCCGCCGCTCTACCGCGCCCTCCGCCGCTTACCGTAGCCGTCGGTAGCGGCGGAGGAGATCGCGACCATCCGGCTGGTGAGCGGGGACGAGACTGAAGGAAAAATCTCCTTCGCCCGTCCCCATAGCTCCGCTGGGCGGAAGTGACGTCAAAACGTCAGTCCCGCCCAGCGTCTTAAAGAAACATTTTTTTTTTTTGTCATTTGAAAAAATGACATTTCCAAATTTTTTTTTTTTTTTTTTTGCATTTAAGCCCAAATATGAGATCTGAGGTCTTTTTGACCCCAGATCTCATATTTAAGAGGACCTGTCATGCTTTTTTCTATTACAAGGGATGTTTACATTCCTTGTAATAGGAATAAAAGTGATAATTTTTTTTTTTTTTTTTTTCAGTGTTAAAAATTCTAAAATAAATAAAAATAAATGCGAAAAGCAAAAAAAAAATTTTTTAAAGCACCCCGTCCCGACGAGCTCGCACGTAGAAGCGAACGTATACGCGAGTAGCGCCGACATATGAAAACGGTATTCAAACCACACAAGTGAGGTATCGCCGCGATCGTTAGAGCGAGAGCATTAATTTTAGCCTTAGGCCTACTCTGTAACTCAAAAAATGCAACTTGTAGAATTTTTTAAACGTCGCCTATCAAGATTTTTAAGGGTAAAAGTTTGACGCCATGCCACGAGCGGGCGCAATTTTTAAGCGTGACATGTTGGGTATCATTTTACTCGGCGTAACATTATCTTTCACAATATATAAAAAAATTGGGCCAAATTTATTGTTGTCTTATTTTTTCATTTAAAAAAGTGAATTTTTTCCAAAAAAAGTGCGCTTGTAAGACCGCTGCGCAAATACGGTGTGACAAAAAGTATTGCAATGACTTCCATTTTATTCTCTAGGGTGTTAGAAAAAAAAATATATAATGTTTGGGGGTTTTAAGTAATTTTCTAGCAAAAAAAAATGGTTTTGTCTCGTAAACACCGACTCTGAAAAACAGGCCCGGGGCTAAAGTGGTTAACTACATTTTTTTTTTGACCGCTAGGTGGCGCTTCTGTCGAATTCCACGTCGAGTATGCAAATTAGCTAGATATGCAAATTCCCGAACGTACGCGCGGCCGACGCAGTACAGATACGACATTTACGTTAGGCTTTTCCCAGCGTAAAGTTGCCCCTGCTAAATGAGGCGCAGGCAATGTTAAGTATGGCCGTCGTTCCCGCGCCGAAATTTGAAATTTTTACGTAGTTTGTGTAAGTCGTCCGTGAATGGGGCTGGACGTCATTTACGTTCACGTCAAAACCAATGACGTCCTTGCGGCGTACTTTGGAGCAATGCACACTGGGAAATTCCACGGACGGCGCATGTGCCGTTCTGCAAAAAACGTCAATCACGTCGGGTCACAGTAGTTTTACATAAAACACGCCACCCTGATCCAAATTTGAATTAGGCGGGCTTACGCCAGCCGATTTACGCTGCGCCGCCACAACTTACGGAGCAAGTGCTTTGAGAATACAGCACTTGCCCGTCTAATTTGCGGAGGCGTAACGTAAAGCGGATACGTTACGCCCGCACAAAATTACGCCGCTGGACGAGAATCTGGGCCATTGTTTGAGGTTTTGAGCCTCATGCACATGGACACTGCCACAAACCTGTGAGCAATGCACAAAGTTGCAGTATAGTGGTGGTCGCAGTTATGGGATTAAAACACTACTCCTCATCACCTGTCAAACGCCTCTGAAAAGCGTTCCAAGTGTTGATCGCTTTTCAGAGGAGCGGTTGTTGCTAGTGGGAATGAGCCAAAGGGCAGAGAAAAAAGATTGATAAAGACAAAATATATCTAAACAAAGGAGGCACAAAAAGGATGAGGAGTGTGACTGCTGGCCCAGGGAGTAGAGAAGAAGAACGCATCATTGAGGTTCTTTGCCTTCCATGGCAGGGCCTCACTAAAGTGGCCTTACACTATACAAACATCAGCCGGTTCCTGAAGAGCCAGACAAAATTCAATTTGTGAGCGGCCCTGTTGTCATCCTCCAGCCTGAATCCTTCAAGTGAAAGATCAAAGAAGCTAGATAAATGTATTTTTGCCAATCTGTGGCCGCATCCAAAATAGGTGCAGTGGGAGCTTCATCCATCCGTGCTGTATAGTGTGGATGGAGGAACCTCTCAAGTCTAAAGCCTCGTACACACGATCAGATTTTCCGACAACAAATGTGTGATGGACGTGTTTTGTCGGAAAATGCGAAAGTTTTTACGCTCCATCAGACATGTTTTATAGCATGCTTTCAAATTTCCGACAACAAATGTGTGATGCCGGATTTTCCGATCGTGTGTTCTCTTTGACCCTTGGAGGCCTGGGCGCGACGTTATGACGTCACATCTGGGCCACGATTGTAAACAAAACCGTGATCGCGGCTGGTAAGCATGGTCTTGTTGACCCCGCATCTCTCCATAAAGGGGACCTGTCACAAATGATTCCTATTACAAGGGATGTTTACATTCCTTGTAATAGGAATAAAAGTGATCCAAATTTTTTTTTAAAAGTGTAAAAATGTAAAAAATAAAGTAAAAAAAAAAAAATGTCTCCAGTAGCTCGCGCTCAGAAGCACACGTAAGTCCCACCCACATATGTAAACGCCATGCAAACCACACATGTGAGGTATCGCCGCGTGCGTTAGAACGCAAGCAACAGTTCTAGCACTAGACTTCCTCTGTAACTCTAAACTGGTAACCTGTAAAAAAAACAATTAAAGCGTCACCTATGGAGATTTTTAAGTACCGAAGTTTGGCGCCATTCCATGAGTTTGCCCAATTTTAAAGTGTGACATGTTGGATATCTATTTACTCGCCGTAATATTATCTTTCACATTATGCAAACAAATTGGGCTAACTTTACAAAAAATTGTTGCGCAAATACTGTGTGAGATAAAAAGTTGCAACGAATGCCATTTTATTAGGGTGTCTGCTAAATTCCAGGATTCTGAGTAATTTTCTAGCAAAAAAATGTATGATTTTTACATGTAGGACCGGAGTGCCAGAATAAGCCCGATATGGAAGTGGTTAAACATTCTATAATATTATCTATATTATTCTACAATGGTAAAGATGTTTCTTGATTTGATCAAAATATATAGCATGCATTATACACTGAAACTTCCAGTCATTAGGTATCAGTTACTTGAAAATATAAAATAGTGCAATATTGACTTACCCTTAATTTGTTCCACTTTAAAAGTGTAGCAATAGATAATCACAGCAGATATGGGGACAGAGAGAAAAAAAAAAAAGATTTTATTTTAATGCACATTTTACTACTGAGATCTCAGAAATGTAATAATTATCTACTGTACAGGTATGTATGTTTGTAAAGGTGAGTGGAGAAGGAGTCAGTGGGGTTTGATTTTTGCAACATATGCCAAATTAATTGTTTTCTTGAAAAAATAAAACACAATTTTGCTAAACACCACTTAATATTAATACTTAAAGCGGAGGTTCCGCGGGATATCCTTTTTTTTTTTGTTGCACTAATCCACAGGGCTTACCTGTACTCCCGCACTAACAGGGTGTCCCACTCCTTAAGCCGGCCTAAGCGCTGTAATTCTGTAAAGTATATTTTAGATTCTGAGGTGATGGACGTTTCCATCTTACCTGTGGGCACTGTGAAGCCGACAGGGTCTTCTTCTGGGATACGGCGAATGCTGGCCTCCCAGCATTCACCGCTCGATCCCGCGCATGTGCAGTGTTGACGGCGAGCGTCGCCGTCAACACTACACGGTTGCCATAATAACAGCGGCATAACAAGCTCACGCCCCGTTGTCGCGCGATTAGAGCAGAGCGCGTCTCCTGGGGAGTGTCAGGAGATGGATTGACAGGACGGGGGAGAATGGACTTACATGCCCATTCCCCGTGGGGGATTCTGATTGACAGCCCAGGAACGGCTGCTGAAGAGGGGGTAAGGAGCGATTAAAAAAAAAATGGTTTGTTTACTGTCAATGCCTAGCAGTTGCATTGACAGAAAGTGTCAAATTAGGGTGAACCACCGCTTTAAGCTGGCCATAGATATTTGAAATTCAGTCCAGATACATTTCGATACATGTTTGACAGAGGTCAGTTATTAGACTGACTGCTGTCAAACGGGAATGTTGGAATAGTGTTTACCAATCAGCTGCTGCACCCGCTGACCATTGTATACTCACAGCAAGTCCCGCTGTCGGAATACAATGTCCCGGCAGGGTGATTCCTCAATCCACCCCGCTTGTTTAAATGGAAGAAATTGTTCATTATTTTTTGCTCAGCAAAGACCAGTTTAACACTGTCTGTACCAATGGTGATCAAATGACAACCTTCAGTGCTCTAGTTTTCCATATGTGACCTCATTACAGTTCAAGGGTTTTCATCGCAATTATTTGTATTTCTTTTTTTTTCAAATTCTTTATTGGTATAGAAAAATAAAGTATCCATCAGAATATAATATAACACAGCAAACATAGGGAAAATCCAAGTTAACAGGGTAACACAGTATAGAGCTAAGACGCTCAACAACAAATTAGAATGACATCAGGAACACCCAAATAAATCATTTCCCACTTCAAATAATCAGGCGTTGACCATGAATATGCTGCTTGTGTTTACACAAGCGGACATTGAGCAGTTGTGGGTAGCAGGAAGTTAAATTACAGGGGTATAGGGTCACCCCATAGGGTGCCGAAACAAGAGGCGATTAAGAAAGGGAGGGGGGAGGGGGAAGAAGGGAAGGGGGGAGGGGGAAGAAGGGAAGGGGAGGGGGAATAAGGGAAGAGGGAGGGAGAAAAAAAGGGGGGAAATCAGGGCGATGGAATGCGCCAGTGCAACCTTGTGAAAAACAAGAGGGTCTCAATCTCCAGAACAATATTTTTATTTCATCTTGTCACCCATAGGGCATATTTATAAAGCAGTGCATGTGGCATTCACAAAAAGGAGAATTAAAGCGGTTGTATAGTCTTTTTTTTACTTTTACCTACAGGTAATCCTATAGAAAGGTTAAAAAAAACTTTACGATTTAGGAGATATTCCCCTCGGAATGCGCCGCTGACTGCAGCGGAGCATGCGCACAGGGGATTCTCGGCTTAAGGCCCGGCAGACGCCGGACCTTGCCGGAAAGAAGTCTCCCGCGCGTGTGATGACATTGCAGCTCCAGCCACTCACAGCGCTGGAGCCGCGATACCCGGAAGACACGCCGAGGGAAAATCTCATCTCCCTCTACGTCAGACCTGGGCAAACTACGGCCCGCGGGCCGTATACGGCCCGGCGGACCTTTTAATCCGGCCCCCCCCCCCCGCCGCCGCCGCTGCCACGTTAATCACCGCGGCAGGGAACATTACAGACAGCATTCGTTTGAACAGCTGTTTTCCCCGCCGCGCATAGACACTCCCCCTTGGACGGATCTGTCCAATCGCGAGCAAGGGGGAGTCAAATAGACACTCCCCCTTGCTCGCGATTGGACAGATCTGTCCAAGGGGGAGTGTCTATGCGCAGCGGGGAAAACAGCTGTTCAAACGAATGCTGTCTGTAATGTTCCCCGCCGCGGTGATAACAGTAGGCAGGGGCGGGAGGGGTCACTGTGCCCATCACATGCAGCCACTTGTGCCAACACATGCAGCCACTTGTGCCAACACATGCAGCCACTTGTGCCAACACACGCAGCCACTGTGCCACCATAAATTGTCGCCACTGTGCCAATCACACGCAGCCACTGTGCCAATCAAACGCAGCCTCTGTTCCCATCAAACGCAGCCTCTGTGCCAATCACACGCAGCCACTGTGCAATCAATTGTTGCCACTGTTCCCAAACGCAGCCACTGTGCCAATCAAATGCAGCCACTGTGCCAATCACACGCAGCCACTGTGCCAATCACATGCAGCCACTGTGCCCATCAAACGCAGCCACTGTGTCAATCACACGCAGCCACTGTGCCATCAATTGTCGCCACTGTGCCCATCAAACGCAACCACTGTGCCATCACACGCAGCCACTGTGCCATCACATGCAGCCACTGTTTAATCAATTGTTATTGATTAAACAGTGGCTGCCTGTCCCCAGCCTCTGTCCCCCTCCTGTGTCATGTCCCCAGCGTCTGTCCCCCTCCTGTGTCATGTCCCCAGCCTCTGTCCCCCTCCTGTGTCATGTCCCCAGCGTCTGTCCCTGTCATGGATCTTAAGATATTAAAGTGTTTCTACTTGACATCTGTTACACAGGAGAGGGACATTCAATGCAAGGACACCGGCTATTGAAATGCTAAGTGGAACCAGCTAGAGAAATACCTTTTATTGTGCTCTGCAGGCTAAGAGCGGGTGTCGGAGACACTCCGTCTGGCTAAAAACTATGGATTGAAGGTTAATTGAATCTAGAATGTATGTGTGAAGATGTATGTGTTTATTGTTCTAAAGGTCAGAAGCCTCCTGTCAGCTGTATTGAATTAGCATTCTATTGTCTAAAGCAATGTAACCTCTCAGAGGTAGTAATTAAGTAGACCGGGTTATTGTGTACATTGATTACCCCCTGGGGCTTCTGTCTCAATACACAAGTCTTTCTATCCAAGCTATTGGACCAATCCCTGTTGACAATTTCAAGTCCTCATTTGCATGGTCAAGGAGGACTTGAGTGAAGACTGGATATACTTTACAATTGACCAATAGGAAAGCGGTTGTTGGGAGTGGGATGTTCCAAAATTCTGTATAAAAGTGTGCTGTGTACTTGAAAATAAAGAGTCCTGCTTGAACCCTCCTGTGTCATGTCCCCAGCGTCTGTCCCCCTCCTGTGTCATGTCCCCAGCGTCTGTCCCCCTCCTGTGTCATGTCCCCAGCGTCTGTCCCCCTCCTGTGTCATGTCCCCAGCCTCTGTCCCCCTCCTGTGTCATGTCCCCAGCCTCTGTCCCCCTCCTGTGTCATGTCCCCAGCCTCTGTCCCCCTCCTGTGTCATGTCCCCAGCCTCTGTCCCCCTCCTGTGTCATGTCCCCAGCCTCTGTCCCCCTCCTGTGTCATGTCCCCAGCCTCTGTCCCCCTCCTGTGTCATGTCCCCAGCCTCTGTCCCCCTCCTGTGTCATGTCCCCAGCGTCTGTCCCCCTCCTGTGTCATGTCCCCAGCGTCTGTCCCCCTCCTGTGTCATGTCCCCAGCCTCTGTCCCCCTCCTGTGTCATGTCCCCCGCCTCTGTCCCCCTCCTGTGTCATGTCCCCAGCCTCTGTCCCCCTCCTGTGTCATGTCCCCAGCCTCTGTCCCCCTCCTGTGTCATGTCCCCAGCCTCTGTCCCCCTCCTGTGTCATGTCCCCAGCCTCTGTCCCCCTCCTGTGTCATGTCCCCAGCCTCTGTCCCCCTCCTGTGTCATGTCCCCAGCCTCTGTCCCCCTCCTGTGCCATGTCCCCAGCCTCTGTCCCCAGCCTCTGTCCCCCTCCTGTGCCATGTCCCCAGCCTCTGTCCCCCTCTTGTGCCATGTCCCCAGCCTCTGCCCCCCTCCTGTGTCATGTCCCCAGCCTCTGCCCCCCTCCTGTGTCATGTCCCCAGCCTCTGTCCCCCTCCTGTGTCATGTCCCCAGCCTCTGTCCCCCTCCTGTGTCATGTCCCCAGCCTCTGTCCCCCTCCTGTGTCATGTCCCCAGCCTCTGTCCCCCTCCTGTGTCATGTCCCCAGCCTCTGTCCCCCTCCTGTGTCATGTCCCCAGCCTCTGTCCCCCTCCTGTGTCATGTCCCCAGCCTCTGTCCCCCTCCTGTGCCATGTCCCCAGCCTCTGTCCCCCTCCTGTGCCATGTCCCCCTCCTGTGCCATGTCTATAACAAGTACTCGTACCAGTTGTCCAACAATGATATTTACTGCTTTTTATAAAGAAATACAATTGATTTTATGCAGTATTGAGTTTAGCCTTTTGGCCCGGCCCTCCAAAATATTTTTAGTTTCTCATGTGGCCCCATCGAAAAAATAATTGCCCACCCCTGCTCTACGTAGACCGGCAGATATACCGACGCCTCGTTCTAAGGTAAGTTTTTTCGTAATGAGCTAGTATACGGTGCATACTAGCTCATTATGCCTTTTGCCTTACAAGTGGCAAAAAAATAATCAGACCTTCTAATAGTTTTTTTTTATATGTCCTACTTCTGGCGTATTTTTCACTGATTCTACTATATGCCTTAGGCTGGGTTCACACTTGTGCGATCACAGACATCGCAAGTGATTCATACCGCACTAATGTCTGTGCAATGCGAATTCAGGCATACAAACTATATGGCTGAAATAGCGTCGCATTTGTACCAAAATGGTGCAGGACCCTTTTTCTGGTCCCCACTGGAATCGGATCGGGTGTTCACACATACGCGATCCGATTCCTGCACCATTTGACAGTTTACATTGCGATCTGCGAACCGATCTGGGGGTGTCATCACCTTTACATTGACACCACCAGCGGTTGGCAGATGTCAGCGTGAACCAGTATGCGATTCAATGCGATGCAGGTTTCCCAGTCTTGGAGTAAACAGTCGGGGAGATTCACTAGAATTGGAGCTCTCAGAATCTGGTGTAGCTGTGCAGTAGCCAATCAGCTTCTAACTTCCACTTGTTCAATTAAGCTTTGACAATAAAACCTGGAAGCTAATTGGTTTCTATGCAGAACTGCACCAGATTTTGCACGTTCCAGTTTTGGTAAATCTCCCCTATTGTTAGCTTGCATTTTTTGAATCCTAACATAACAAGATTAGGACCCCATTCACACCTCAGTGTTTTGTAGCTTGAAGCTCCAAAACGCTGAAGGAGAAACAAATCACTTATTCTATATGGAGTTGGTTCACATCTCCACTCCAAGTCGCCTGAAGCCAAACTCCCGAAGCCCAATAAAATTCAGGAGCTTCTTTTGTAGCTCAAATAAGGCAGAGTTTTTAATCCCATAGAAATAAAATGGAAATGCACAATTTGTGCGTTTTTGTGAGCTTTCAGACGTTTTTGGGAGATTTTCTGCTCAAATGCAAAAATGTAAACAAAAAAAAATATAGTATTTTTTTTTATAATATTTATAAAAAATAAATAAATGTAAGATAAATACACAAATAACTAAAAATCATTATAAATAAATAATAAATACAATTCATAATAAATAATTAAATACATAATTAACCCCTAACCTTAAGAAAATAATAAATAAATTATAAATAATAATAAAAATGTATTATTATTATTATTATTATTATTATTAATAATAATAAATTTATTTATTTTGTGTTAGGGTTTTATTTATTTGTGTTATATTATTATTATTATTATTATTATTATTATTATTATTATTAATAATAAGAATAGTTTGTTTTTTTAGGGGTTAGGGTTAATTATGTATTTATTTATTATTACATAGTCTTTATTTATTGCATTTAT
The DNA here is from genome assembly GCF_905171775.1 of Rana temporaria. NCBI lineage: Eukaryota > Metazoa > Chordata > Amphibia > Anura > Ranidae > Rana > Rana temporaria. The sequence continues at coordinate 71,546,500 of NC_053498.1, forward strand.
TCATTTTTTATTTATGATTATTTTAAACTATTTGTGTATTTATTTTACATTTATTTAATTGTTTATTATTATTATTATTATTATTATTATTATTAGTAGTAGTAGTAGTAGTAGTTACATAGGTAGTCAGGTTGAAAAAAAGACACAAGTCCATCTAGTTCAACCATAAAGTAAATAAAAAATAACGTACAATCCAATATACCCATTTCTATATCCACAGTTGATCCAGAGCAAGGCGAAAAACCCCATCAGAGCATGCTCCAATTTGCTACAGCAGGGGAAAAAATTCCATCCTGATCCCCCGAGAGGCATTCGGATTTTCCCTGGATCAACTTAACCTACAAATGTATAGTTGAACAAGGATAAAAGCAATAATAGTATTACCACCCTAACCCTTACAAAAATAAATAAATAAATAAATAATAATAATAAGACAATAAATAAAAAATGAACCCCTAACCCTAACCCATAATCCTAACCCCAACCCCTAACCAAACCTTAACTCTAACCCCTTACACTAACAAAAAATAATAATAATAATAATAAGTGAATAATAATAATAAAAAAAGAATAAAAAGCTAATGGAAAAGCTAAAAAAAAAAGCTGAAAAACCTAGCATCAGATGATGCAACAGATGATAGTTTTCTCTATTGGCTAATAAAAAAAATGGCGAAGCTCAAAAACGCTGTATAAAAACCCACATAAAAACACACCAAAATAGCGCATAAAAACACATGGAAAAAACTCCCAAAGATGCCATGTTTAGGTGTGAATACAGCTTAAAGCGGGGGTTCACCCTATAAACCTAAAAAAAAAAAAATGTTTTGTTCTACCATAAAATCAGGCATTGTAGCGCGAGCTACAGTATGCCTGTCCCGATTTTTTTTTCCCCGTACTCACCGTTTACTCGTACATCGAAGATACCGACTCCCCTCGGTGAATGGGCGTGCCTATGGAGACGGAGGATGATTGACGGCCGGCTCTGGCGCGTCACGCTTCTCCGGAAATAGCCGAAATAGGCTTGGCTCTTCACGGCGCCTGCGCATAGCCTGTGCGCAGGCGCCGTGAAGAGCCGAGACCTACTCCGGCTGTCTTCGGGGAGAGTGACGTGCCAGGGCCGGCCGTCAATCATCCTCCCTCTCCATAGGCACGCCCATTCCCCGCGGGAGCCGAAATCGATAATGTACGATTACAAGGTGAGTCCGGGGTTAAAAAAATCGGGACAGGCATACTGTAGCTCGCGCTACAATGCCTGTCTCGATGGTAAAATCATGTCAGTGAGGGTGAACTACCGCTTTAATAGTGCATCCATCACAAGTTACAGTAAATGGTAAAGTGTCTGTGTGCAGGTTGTTGGATGCATAAATAACCTGGTTTATCAAATGTAGTGGGCAAGTCCAGAGCAGTAACATTGGCAGTGTTTGTTTGTGTATCTCCAGAAAGAAGTCTCTTTCAACAGAATTTGAGAATTTTGAGAAAACTGACAGCCAAGTGTACTGACTCCATGTATATATTTCATAAAACCCGGAATTGGCCCGCCTTGCGCCGGCAGCCTCCGGCGCAAGGTGGGCCAATTCAAATGGGCGTGTGCCATTTCAATTAGGCGCGCTCCCCCCCCGGACCTACTGCGCATGCTCCGTTTCCTAACGTTTGCTTTTTGCGGCGTGACGTCATTTTTCCGAACGGCGACGCGCGTAGCGTACTTCCGTATTCCCGGACGTGTTACATTCATTTTAATGTAGTGTTATATTTAATTTCCTTGTAGCATGAAAGAAACACATTAACCCCCCTGGCGGTATCCCCGAGCATGACTCGGGGTGGGTTTTTTATGCTGAAATCGGTAACCCCGAGTCATGCTCGGGGTAAGCTATGCAGAGCCTGCAGCGTGCGCTGGCTTACCTTGTCCTGGATCCAGCGATGTCACCGCGCTGTGTGAGTGAGCGGGACCTCGGTCGATTCACACAGCGTCCTCCTGTGCCGCCGATCTCCGTTCCCTACGACGTTACGACGCACGGGAGCGGAGATCGGCGCCAAATTCAAAAACGTAAACAAACACCTTACATACAGTATACTGTAATCTTATAGAATACAGTACTGTATGTAAAAAATACACACCCCCCTTGTCCCTAGTGGTCTGCCCAGTGCCCTACATGTTCTTTTATATAATAAAAACTGTTCTTTCTCCCTGAAAACTGTAGATTGTCCATAGCAACCAAAAGTGTCCCTTTATGTCAAAAATGGTTTTAGATCAGCTAGAAAACAGCGATAATAAATTATAATCACTTGCAGAATTGAGCGATAGCGATTTGTGGGGAAATTCGTCATAAAAAAAAAAAAATAATGACAGCGACAATTCTGCAACTGAGAAAATTTCAGTGATTTTGAGTTGATTACATTATTGAATAATTTTTATTCGAATTATATTATTATTTGTTATAATTATTTATAATTATTTATTATATTATAATTTATCATTTTGTTTTTAAAAAAATGTCATACCCGGGATGCCTATTAGAAGCTTGTTTGGTCAGATTTAAGTGAGTTATTCCTAAGAATTACAGGCCTACAGTATAAAACGCCAAATTTCCTTGCAAATAATTGTACCGCTTTTGGTACGTAATTCCAGACAGAATCATACCGCCAGGGAGGTTAAAAAGTAGCCATAACCTCTACAGTCCTCGATCTGCAAAAATGTAACTATATGAGCAGTAATATACACACCTCCTATACGATCATAAGTATAATACAGCTAAGAACTTAGGGCCAGATTCACATAGAACTGCGGCGGCGGCGTAACGTATCATAGATACGTTACACCGCCGCAAGTTTTCATCGCAAGTGCCTGATTCACAAAGCACTTGCGATGAAAACTACGCCGGTCGGCCTCCGGCGCAAGGCGGGCCAATTCAAATGGGCGTGTGCCATTTAAATTAGGCGCGCTCCCGCGCCGGACCTACTGCGCATGCTACGTTTCCTAACTCCCGCTGTGCTTTACGCGGCGTGACATCATTTTTTCAAACGGCGACGCGCGTAGCGTACTTCCGTATTCCCGGACGTGTTACGCAAACAACGTTACATTTTAAATTTCGACGCGGGAACGACGGCCATACTTTAGACAGCAATACGATTGCTGACTAAAGTTAGTGCAGGTCAAATAACGACTAAAATTGTGACGGGAAACTTGACTACGGACGACGTAGCGAACGCGAAAATCCGTCGGTGATCCGCCGTAACTGCTAATTTGCATACCCGACGCTGGTTTACGACGCAAACTCCACCCAACGGCGGCCGCGGTATTGCATCCTAAGATCTGACAGTGTAAAACAATTACACCTGTCGGATCTTATGGATATCTATGCGTAACTGATTCTATGAATCAGTCGCATAGATAGAAACAGAGATACGACGGCGTATCAGGAGAAACGCCGTCGTATCTCTTTGGTGAATCTGGCCCTTACACTTTAGAATCCAATGTTTCCAAAGTAAAATTACAGTTGGAAGTACAAAAACACTTTCACTATATCTGCTAACTTATACACAAACTACGTAACAAAAGAACAAGTTGATCAGGAAGATCTTTTCAGAAACTAAAAAACTAAAAATGATATCAATTTGACCATATCGAAGAAACTAGAGCTGATGCAGTCTAGCCAATGCAATTTTCTGAATAAGCGCCACAAAAAACACAAGAACAGGTCTAGAAAGCAAGGCACCAAGATTTTTTTTTTTTTTGGGCTGTGTAATCTCTCTTTGTACCGTATTACCAATTTTTGATGCAGATTGACCCTTAACACAAGCAGGCCTGTGTGCCAAGCATCTGTCTACTATTCCTTGTACTGGTTCTGTATTTGTTCCCTTGAGAAAACAATAAAAAAATGATTGAACACAAATTCAGAGAAAACCATGTAGCCTGGTCGTTTTTTGTGATGAAAAAAAATGACATTTTTAAAAACGTCATTTAAAATGACCGTGTGTGGGGAAAACGTTGTTTTATGTCTTCTGAAAAACGACAAAAAAAAATTCGAACATGCTTCAATTTTTTATGTCGTTTTTCAAAACGTTGTTTTTTGTGTCATAAAAAATTACCGTGTGTGGGCTAAAACGACGTTAAAACAACGTTTTTAAACCCGAGCATGCTCAGAAGCAAGTTATGACGCGAGCTTGAATGGAACAGAGTGCCGCCAAACGTGCTGAACATAACCGCGCTTTGCTAGAGCATTTTGAAAAAACGATGGTGTGTAGGCAATGTCGTTTTTTAAAATGAAGTTTGAAAAACGTTGTTTTTTTCATGAGAAAAAACAACATTTTTTACAAGACGAAAAACGACCGTGTGTACGCGGCATACAGCTGGCCATAGATAGATTGAAATTTGTCCAGTGCAGCAGGGACTTCTTCAGCAAGGATTTCGATCCATGTTTGACTACTGACGCTCAACAGAAGTCAACCCCACTCGAGGGCTGAATGAAAAAATCGGAGCCATGTGTGGTCAGCTTTAGTCATTAAGGCTAAAACAGGGGCTTTTCTAGACTTCTTAAAAAAGCCGAGCATCCCAAGATGGTGAGGTTATTTATTTTTCTCCATATCTCTTCTTTAATGATGGTGTGAAGTACAGGGAAACCATTCATTTCTTTAAAAAAAGACACCAGATTCTCTAATTCACTTAATGATCTACCTAAGAAAAGTTTAAACAATTATGAAAGGTAGATTGCTGTTGTTAATGGAGTTGTGAGTACGGATGTACATGATACAAAATATCTCAAAAACAAAGTTCAGCAAAGATTAAAGCATGTTTTCCATATACCAGATGATAGCAATGATTACTGCAAAGGCGACCTGGGGCACTTGGTAAAAGAACTGGGGCACTTAGTGTAAAAAAAAAGGGGGGCACGTGCCATGGATACAAGGATCTAGCAATGCCCTTGGGCTAAAATATTCAATTTTAATAGTTTCAGAGTTGTGGACACATTGGAATAAAGACTATTTTTAATCTTTTCTGAGTATTTTTTTTTTAATCTGTACATTTATTTAGCATCTCCTAATACATCACTTATTTTACAAATGCTACAGTTAGAGGTCTATTTATTTTTTCACAAAAGGTTCGCACAACTTTCACCTAGGATTTAGAGAAAATTGAGTACTGTCCGTGATACTTTTTTTATTTGCACTAACATACAATTTTCCAGGACAAGCTTTCGGGGTATGTCCCCTTCTTCATGGTCCAAGCAGTACTGACCTTGGACCTTGAATAATGGAACTTACCCCGAAAGCTTCTCCTTAAAAATTGTATGTTAGTGCAAATAAAAAAAATATCACAGACAGTACTCAATTTTCTCTGTCACAATTGCACTTAGGCTCCATTCACATCTAGGCGGACGAAATCGCAGCGTTTTGTCGCCGCAAATCGCGGTACAAATAGCGGCGTTTTGTACCGCGATTTGCGGCGACAAAACCCTGGTATTGTCCGCCTAGATGTGCCCCAGATTGACCCCCCTCTATGGAGATGCTTCCCATCTCCTAGCCGAACGCCGAAAGACGCCTGAAAAAAAGGTCCGGGACCTTTTTTCAGGCGGCAGGCGTCAGGCGTCCGGCGTTCGGCGTGGAGATGTGAACCATCTCCATAGAGGGAAATGTGTTTCCAGCCCTCTGGCGGCAGCGGCGTAGCGCTACAGGCGTAAAAACGCCTAGATGTGAATGCGGGCTAATACAGCTACAATCAAGTCAAGTACCCAGGATTCACAAATTTTTCCAATTAAACCCAAGTAGAAAAATGCATGAATCTTGGGGGAAAACTGTGTAAATTTTGGGTGGAATCGGGTATAAATAAACCCCTCAGTGTAGTAAGAGAAACTGCTGTCAATTCACACAACTTTCAAATTTTTTTCAATAAAAACCAAGTAGGAAAATGCACGAATCTTGGTGGAAACTGTGAATTTTGTAAAATAAATACCTTAGTGTAGTAACAGAAAGTTATGTAAATTCAGACAATTTTCACTCGGGATTCACATATTTTTCCAAATAAACCTAAATAAAAAAATGCATACATCTTGGGGGAAAACTGTGTCAATCTTGGGTGGAAGCAGTTATATAATAGACCCCTCAGTGTAGTAAAAGAAATTGATGTCGCTGATACATTTTCAAATTTTATCTTTTGGCTTAAATGATAGGCCACAATCTAGAAGCATGAGGCCTCATACACACGACAGAGTTTCTCGGCAGAATTCAGCGAGAAACTCGGTCAAACCCGGATTCTGCCGAGAAACTCTGTCGTCTGTACACTTTTGGCCCGATGGAGCCGCCGAGGAACTCGTCGAGAAAATAGAGAACATGTTCTCTATTTTCTCGTTGTTCTATGGGAGAAGGCGGCCCGCCGAGCTCCTTGGCGGCTTCATCCCTGAACTCGACGAGGAACTCGATGTGTTTGGCACGTCGAGTTCCTCTGTCGTGTGTACGAGGCCTTAGTCTTATACAGGATGTGTATCAGGATGTTTGTAGATTTGATCATAACAAGAATTTTTTTTAGTTACCTAAAAATATATAATAAGATAATAATCACCTAACTTTAGCTTTGAAAATGGGAATAGAAGTAGAAAACCACAGCAGATGAAGGGAGGGAGAGAAAAAAAAAAGATATTATTTTAATGCACATCTCAGGGATATGCGGTTCGATGCGGTGTCTGTCTACGTGTGTCTGTTTGCTTGGGAATAAGTCTGTAATTCTTTAGTAATTGCCTTAGTATGATGTTTAATAAGCTACTGTGCAATTTATTTTGTTTTCCTAAAAGATTTTTTTTAAGTGTTTAAGGACAACGCAAACATTCTAGCATTATCTATTCCAGTTGTGCTCACAAGAAAACCTAAAAGACATCGTTCAGCCCTCCATTTTTTTTTTTTTACATGACTTCCTAACAGCTTAAGTTTATTGCTAAAATGTAATTATTTTATCTATCATCTTTAGTGTAAATAGACAAGAGAAAGTAAAAATCAGACCCTGCCTTCCCATGCATCGTATCTGCATCTATACAATTTCTATTGAACTGTTTTACAATTTACTATTATGTGCCTTCTTTGTGGACTTTCATTTGTCGCTGCTTCTCCTTTATGCATTTTCTTATTATAAAAAAAATCAATAAAATGTATTCTATAAAAAAAAAAATCAGACCCTGCAAAAGTGTTACTATTGACACATTTGTCATTGTTTCTACGATTTTTCAATTCCCAAACATACTTGCTGAGGTGCCTTAGCCTTTGTGTTTAAGGTGCTATTATATTTGCATTTTTATTCCACTTAAAATGTTTTCAAATTAACCGCAGGTCATTAGCAAAAAAAAAAAAAAAACAAGATTATCAAAAAGTATTTAATTATTTAAACCACATTTCGGGTTGTCAGAATTTAATCTGTGCAGTTAGTATAGTTTAGACGTTTTTCTACTATAATCTTATTCTCCAGTGCTATTCATTTTATCATCAAACTTCTGCTGGACTTGGGGGATCTTTTATAATATGGCTCTATGCAATGTTTTTAAATATGTATATACTAAAGGTAATAAAAATGTATTGTATTGCGGTGTACATACATACCTTGAGAGTTAATGGCTGTAAATCCCAAAGTGAAAATGATCCAGCAAAGTGCAGTCTTGGGATACACCATTTTGTTTGGATTGGTGAGTTATTTAAGTTTTTACCAGGGCTTGTTTATGGTGTGCATGCACAGAATCAGACTGCAGAGTGTATGGTTTAGTGTCATGACTGTTTTTTTTTTTTTTTCCATTGCATCAAACCGCAACCTTCCTGTGCTTTGATCTTCCGCAGGTTAAAGTATCATCAACAGATTTGCACAACAAAATAAATGGCAACCCAGACATCAATACTGTAGGTAGTTATTGGCATAATTTTCAAATCAGGAGAGCTCTATTGAAGAACAAAACATTATAGGGTAAATAATCACATAATTCTCAGTTACTTACTTCACTACTTATAGTATTATTTAAAGTGTAACTCCAGCCAAAGTTGTTGTTTTTAAAAAAAAATAATAACTGTCATCTTTTTTGATAAAAGCAATATCACGCTATTGGCTTTTCCCTGGTTTTTCCACATATCCTTATTTGGAACGCCTGGGGACGAGGTTATACATCTATTTTCCTGTCAACATGTGTGCAGGCACAATCCTACTCAAGCTCTTTTGACTATCTTTTTTATTAAAGTAGTCAACTAGCTCTGGTAAGCGCATCCATTTTCTTCAGCACATTTTGGGTGTAAAGAAGATTCAAGTGTGGTGGTGGCACTTTATTTTCACTTAAGCAAGATCACAGCAAATAAGAAGATTCAATTACCTACTTATTATCCACTTTATGTCATAGAGTCTACCTATGACACAAGAGAAACTATTTAATATAATAATTGTGTATTAGTTCACTCTATTGTTATTATATATATATGATCATGGTTATATGCAATTTATTAGTTTATCACTTGTGGTCTAGCGCCCTTTACCTATCTTTTCGACCTGTCACCAGTGACTTATGCTGTAAACCTGTCATCAGGACTGTGCATGGAGTGGAGAGAGGAATCCCGGCCAATCAGAGTGAGTCTAGTGGTGAGTGGTGTACAGGCCTGCAGTTGGTTAGTAAGGATGAGCCCTGGCGTGTTCGCACAGCACACGTGCAGAGCCCGCCAGGAAGTTGGCACCCGCGCTGCGCTAATCACAGCCAGGAAGACATTGTCCGATGCTCGGCTGCAGAGATTGGGAAATGTCTGCCTTGCTGTGATTAGCGCAGCGCGGGTGCCGACTTCCTGGCGGGCTCTGCACGTGTACTGTGCGAACAAGCCAGAGCTCATCCTTATTGGTTAGGCTTGCACCACTACTCTTGTGGTAGAGGCAGGAGAATATCGGTGGTTAAGAGCGCAAGGAGGAAGAGCCGGAGGTGACAGGAGGTGACAGATCAAAGCCCAGATCGAGATGTTCCAGCAGAAAAGCCAGCTGATGAAGTCCACCCTGTCAGCCCCACTGTCACGTACCTGGAGGTAGAGCCCAATGTGAAGGGAGCTGCCTCTCGTATACCTCTGGCTCAGGAACCCCTGGTAGAGCAGACAGGAGCTTGAGTGTTTAAAGGGGCACAAGTGCCTGACAGGAAGGCTGAAGTAGAGGGCTGGATGCAGCAGCAGGGAGGTGTTCTGTAGTCCAGAAAAAGGATGCAAGCAGCAGGAAGGTGTTCTGTAGTCCAGAAGCAAGATGCAAGCAGCAGGGAGGTGTTTGTAGATCAGGAGACTGGTAAGTGATGACAAGCCGGGTCAAACACAGGCGGGCAGATCAGGTACAGAAGCGGAATCCAGAGAATAGTCAAAGTCCAGGCCGGGTCAGTTGTCAGGCGGGCAGCATTCACGTTTGGAGAAGCAGAGATGTAGTCAGGACTAGCCAGGATCAGTGGCGGGCAACAAGAAGGAGCAATCAAGGGGAGAGCCGGATCAGGTAACGGGTCAGCAATCAGGATCACAAGTAGCAGGGGTCTCAGGATACGCTGTAGACCGGACAGCAAGGCAGCAAGGCATCTGACTCCTTTAAATAGCCTATTCTGGCGCCAAGTGCTGTCTCCGTGCGCGTACGTGCTATTGCGCGCTGACATGCGCCGAACGGCTCTTCCACGCACAGGCTTTCTTCTGACACTCATGCTGCTAGGCAGACTGCTGGAACGCCTTTCCTGACACCCACCTGGAAGAAGATAGCTGTGACGGGAGTCATTTTGGGCGGGGGGCTTGTGGAACCCAGCTTCTCTTGGAGAAGTATGGAAACCTTTGCTTCAGCTCTCCGTGCACCTTCTATGTCTAAGTTACCCTGTGTCTATTAGGGTGAAAATAATGGACTTTAAGAATGTGGTTAAAATTACTTAAAATGGAACAGTAATATTTATCCACAATATCTCCCAGGAAATATACAAAAGACTATTCCTGAACTATACATGTTAATTGAGAGCTGGTCACCTTGGCCTCTGGAGCCAGACAGTCTGCTACTGGGGACTCCTGTTATTGTCCATTTAATAAGATGTTCTGTGTTTATACTTATGATAATGTGGATTGTGTCTTCTGAGCTAGAAGATGGCAAGGCTGACCTGAAAGCTCAAACCTTGGAGTCACCTCGGCTGCTTTAAAGCGGATGTTCGCTCAAAAAAAAATATTAAAAGCCAGCAGCTACAAATACTGCAGCTGCTGACTTTTAATATTAGGACACTTACCTGTCCTGGAGTCCAGCGGCGTCCGCAGCAGAGGACGAGCGATCGCTCGTCACCCTGCTGCTCCCCCCTCCATCCACGCTGAGGGAAACAGGAAGTGAAGCGCTCCGGCTTCACTGCCTGGTTCCCTACGGCGCATGCGCGAGTCGCGCTACGCCCGACGATTGGCTCCCGCTGTGTGCTGGGAGCCGAGTGTTCCCAGCACACAACGGGGGGGGGGGGGGGCGACGGGATGTGACGCAATGCCCGTCTTTTGCCCGTGAATGCCGGGCCGGAAGTGGGTGCAAATACCTGTCTTTAGACAGGTATCTGCACCCCCTTCCCCCTGAAAGGTGTCAAATGTGACACCGAGGGGGGGAGGGTACCGATCAGCGCGACTTCACTTTAGGGTGGAGAACCGCTTTAAGTGACTAGTTAATTAGCTATGTTAATTCTGTTTCTCCGGTTACAGTTTGTATTACTAGGGTAATATGATCAGAAGGTGGAGGGAGGGGGGGTCGGTAAAGTCCTGCTGGTGTATGTATTTGTGTGAGTTTGTTCCTATAAACATTCCATGTTCCAGCTTTGTAACTGAGCTAGTCTTGCCTGGTTCTTGGTTACAACATGTGAGCTGTAATATCTGAATATCTGAAGGTCCAGACTGAAGGAAGCAGTGCACTGACGGAAGCAAAATGCGACGGGGTTTCCGTGACACTAGCTGTTGAGGACTACGAGTCTTTAGGTGAGCCAGAGGGGAGTAGCAGTGGTGGTGAAATAGACTGGGGGTCTCCCAGACTGGAGGCTGAGTTTGGGACCCTAGAAGTGGAGGATGAGTGGTCCCCAGAGAGCAAGTCAGAAGAGGAGTGGACTTGGGGGGGATGCTCAAGAAGCTGAAGATCTGCCAGTAGGAACCTCTGGAGGAGAGTGGGGTGTGAGGGCAGTTACCCCTGAAGACGTAGAGTGGGCAGCCGAGGAGCAGCAGCAGCCCACATCCACCTGCACAGATGAACCTCCCCGGGTTCTTCTCGTTTCACAGGGAATCAATTAGAGGACGCATCCTGGCCAATTTACCTCACAGTGCGGCCAGCTTGGCTGAAAGATCCTGGCACCGTGAGTTGTGTATTCTCTTTTGAACTTTGCAAAGTGTGTGTGGTTACATGATCCTGTGGCAGAGGACCGTGCAACGACTCAATGGCACCCATCAAGTCTGTGGCAGAGACTTTTGAACGAACTTCGCACCCCGCAGTGAGAGAGGCATATCCGGTGGTTGCTGAATCCAGTGTGGAAACAATTTATCCTCTGGATCCAAGATCATACCCGTGATCCGCAAAGTAAAGTACCTGAATCTTACCTACCCCTTCACCCCTCTAACGAAACTTGTTTAATAAAACCTTTGAAGAAAAAGAAACAAAGTGTTGGTGTGGACATTTGTAACTCTTCAAGAAGGACCTCTAGGACAAGCATGGTGAACAGTAAGGAAACCGCAGGCCCAAATCTAAACCAGCAGCTCTTTGGGGTCGTGCTACACATGCAATGCATGAATCTATGTATTGTTGACGGGTGCAGGAGAGAGGGAGCGGCGCTCCTGCGCCCACTATGGACGCACTGCCACTGCTCCCCCTCCTCTACGCGGCGCCGGCATTGTCACTGTGAGTGCCTGGCTGTGGCTTCACAGTCGGGCACGCGCTGCGCACTGTGACTGGCCAAGCAATTTTCTGGGACCTGTGACGTGTGCTAGATAGTTGCCCAGAGGGAGGGGGGAGAGGTAAACTTCCTTCCGGCGCCACGGAGCCCCGGGAGGAAGCGGAAGCTGGAACCCTCTAAAAAGAGGGTTTCCGCTCCCCCCCAAAAAAATTACACGTAAAAAGTGGCATGTCAGGGGGTCACCTGCATGGTGGCATGCACGCCGTAGACAACGGTGCAGGCGCACTGGGATTGCTGGATTTGTGAATGGCTTATGCCGGCCAATCACAGCGCGGGAGCTGAGGCCGGAGGGGGAGACGAGGACGGCTTCGGGGGCTTCGATCCAAGGTAAGTAATGAATAATGAGCTAGTATGCTAGTCATACTAGCTCATTATGGCTTTGTCTTGCAGGTTTTTATTTTATTACTTTTTTAAATTCTGGGTTTACAACCGCTTTAACTAACACTATTTTATTCTTTCAGGTTGTTTGCTTTTAAGAACATATATATTATTTTGGGGGTTTTATTTAATCTTCAGGCCTAAAATTATTTATTAAACACGTGTAGCGCTACCCCCGTAGGAGCCGCTGGTTTGTTTTTGGGATCGGCATATTGAGTTACCTTGATATGGCTCAGGGGTGCAATTGTAGAAAACAAACAGTGAGCGAAGGTCCAGACAGTGAATAAAGGGTTTTTCAATGCTTTATTCTCCAGGCCAACACGGCCAACATCAACATAAATTGGGAAGGACAAAGTTGATGAATAGAGAGAGAGGAAGAACCTTGCAGTATCAGGCCTGGATATTAAATAGAGCAGTAAGTACTGCTCTGTATAGTACCAATTTGTAATGAGTGGGTAAAGTGCCCCCGGACAGACCCTTTTCCACAAGCCTGGCAGCCGAGATGTCACTTAGGATTTCTGGGAGGAACAGGCCTGTCTCCAGGCCTGGCTCTAGGGCCCCTGCTATAGGCCAATTACAATAACTGAGCTAGGTAGATAAATGGAGCGAATCCTCCCAGTAGATTTCTGCATCGGTCACCAGATGACAGCAAACATACCTGTCAGCACTCTGGTCACGGATCCCCAAATGGTTTATTCAGGCTCTGTTGGACGACCTGCCTCCGGGTCCTCCTCAAACCGACTCCCCAATCGAACAGCACCCAGCCTGGGATCCTTTCAATAGAACCGGGAACCCAGCCAGTCACTGGGGTCCCCTTGTACCTCCCGATGAGGGTTTGTGTAGCCTACAGTTTTGGCCAGGTGGGCAATGCCGGTGGGGTCCATGGATGCGCGCACCCTGAAGGTGGATTCCGCACCAGGAATGGGGACCCCGCGAAGATTTTAGAACACATGACACCTGTCACAGATATACTCCTCGCCAGCAGGCCCCATGAGGGAAAAAAAGCCCCTCTGATTGGCTGCTGGAGAAACTTAATATGCCAGAAAGTAAGGGGGCGCTACACATGTGTGCAGAAAATGCAAAAACGACTCTGACAGTGAAAGGGTTAGGGCCCTATGTCAGTTTTTCATCCATCCCCCCGGTTGCCAAATGGAGCAAAAAAAACAAAACAATAAAAAAAAAAAATAAACACAATCAATGCCAATCAGTGCCCACAAATAGGCACTAACTGGCAACATGGGCACTGACTGTAATGATGCCCAGCAATGCCATCAGTGCCACCCCTCAGTGTCCATCAGTGCCACCTCTTAGTCCCCATTTATGCCCAGTGCCCACCTATCAGTGCCCATCTGTGCCACCCATAAGTACCCATCAGTGCCACCCATAAGTGCCCATCAGTGCCTCCAAAGAGTGCCCAGTGCCGCTTATGAGTGCCCATCAGTGCCGCCTATGAATGCACATCAGTGCAGCATACCAGCGCCGCCTATCAGTGCTCATCAGTGAAATAAAAAATGTGATAAGCGCTCCAAACGACAGTATGCAATGAGTGACCACAGCAAAATATAATAAAATAAAACATAAATTAAAACATAACAGGCAGTAGCATCAAAATGCTAGCATAAAGTGCAACTGAGTACAAAGACTCAAAGTGACAGAGTGACAGTGACTCCGGTGAACAAAAGTGCATCAAGTGCAATGTTTATAAAATGAAAAGTGTCCTAAAACTGGGCGTTCTGATGGTGATGATAAATATGTGGGGTCTTCTCATTAATAGCTGATAGTGGTAATAGCATCCATAAACAGTCTCACAGAGCCCTCACCTTAAAGCGGTGGTTCACCCTCAGTGACACGATTTTACCATCGAGACAGGCATTGTAGCGCGAGCTACAGTATGCCTGTCCCGATTTTTTTAACCCCGTACTCACTGTGTACTCGTACATTATAGATTTCGGCTCCCGCGGGGAATGGGCGTGCCTATGGAGAGGGAGGATGATTGACGGCCGGCCCTGGCACGTCACTCTCCCCGAAGACAGCCGGAGTAGGTCTCGGCTCTTCACGGCGCCTGCGCACAGGCTATGCGCAGGCGCCGTGAAGAGCCAAGCCTATTTCGGCTATTTCCGGAGAAGCGTGACGCGCCAGAGCCGGCCGCCAATCATCCTCCGTCTCCATAGGCACGCCCATTCCCCGAGGGGAGTCGGTATCTTCGATGTACGAGTACACGGTGAGTACGGGGATAAAAAAATTGGGACAGGCATACTGTAGCTCGCGCTACAATGCCTGATTTTATGGTAGAAGAATTTTTTTTTTTTTTTTGGGGGTTTATAGGGTGAACCCCCGCTTTAAAGATACTATATATAGGCATATAGTATGGGTGTCTGCGTCTCCAGGATGTGGACCTCACTCCTTTCCAGTGATGTTCCTTATCGCTGCTGGTTCCTATTCCAACTGTATGTGAAGGACCTAATTGGTGCTCAGTATACCATAAGAGCAAGTGGTAAAAGAGAAGGAGAGAGCGGATGCCGCCAATGGTAAAAGTAGGTATAAAAAGGGGGGTACTTTATTGCGTAAAAATTGGACTCTTACATTAACAAAAATGATAAAGTGCACAAACAATGTGGTAGGACGCGGCGAGTGTAGCGCCGTCTTACGTCTTTCTGCTGGCCTCCGGCTTACCCAGGTGTCACGTGGTCTCGAATCCCTACAGCGTTACGTCACGCACCTCGTGACTTCATCAGTGCCGCCTATCGGGGCCCATCAGTGCCACCTCATCGGTGCCCATCAGTGCCACATCATCGATGCTCATCAATGCCGCCATATCAGTGCCCATAATTAAAGACGAAAACTTACTTATTTACAAAAAAAATTAACAGAAAAAAATAAAAACGTATTTTTTTAAAAAAAATTCGGTCGTTTTTTAGTTGTTGCGCAAAAAATAAAAATCGCAGAGGTGATCAAATACCACCAAAAGAAAGCTCTATTTGTGGGAACAAAATGATAAAAATTTCATTTGGGTACAGTGTAGCATGACTGCGCAATTGTCATTCAAATTGCGACAGTGCTGAAAGCTGAAAATTGGTCTGGGAAGGAAGGGGGCGAAAAAAGAAAAAAAAATCTGTGGAGGTCACATGATTCCAGTGAAGAGTGGAGCTCCAGTCTGCCTCCAGATACCAAATACAGATGTGACAGGAAACATTGTCACCTCCACTTCCACGTGTTGTTTCTAATGTCCATTTAATGTTTGTTACATTAAAGTTCATTAAACAAACAAAAAAAAAAAAGTGGATGTCGACAGTGGAGCTCCACCTTCAGCCATACATTGGTTATTACAATAAAGTTAATTGAAAAACAAAAAAGTGGAGTGGAGGTCACATGCTTCCTTTCAAATGTGGAGCTCCATTTCGCAGCCAAACCCCTCTCCCTGCAAGGGAGAGAAGCGGAAGTGTCAAAGAGGCGGAAACGTTGAGTCACAGGCTCGGAGAAGGTATGTGTATGCCTGCTGCACAATTCTATAGACACACCGACATCTGTCATCACACAGCGATTCCATATATATTCGATTCACCGGGCTCTGTCATCACACAGCGATCCCATATATATTCTATTGGCCGACATCTGTCACCACACAGCGATCCCATATATAATCTATACACCGGGCTCTGTCATCACACAGCGATCCCATATATATTCTATACACCGGGCTCTGTCACCACACAGCGATTCCATATATATTCTCTATACACCGGGCTCTGTCATCACACAGCGATCCCATATATATTCTATACACCGGGATCTGTCATCACACAGCGATCCCATATATATTCTATACACCGGGATCTGTCATCACACAGCGATCCCATATATATTCTATACACCGGGATCTGTCATCACACAGCGATCCCATATGTATTTTATACACCGGGATCTGTCATCACACAGCGATTCCATATATATTCTATACACCGGGATCTGTCATCACACAGCGATCCCATATATATTCTATACACCGGGATCTGTCATCACACAGCGATCCCATATGTATTTTATACACCGGGATCTGTCATCACACAGCGATTCCATATATATTCTCTATACACCGGGATCTGTCATCACACAGCGATCCCATATATATTCTATACACCGGGATCTGTCACCACACAGCGATCCCATATGTATTTTATACACCGGGATCTGTCATCACACAGCGATTCCATATATATTCTCTATACACCGGGATCTGTCATCACACAGCGATCCCATATATTTTCTATACACCGGGATCTGTCATCACACAGCGATCCCATATATATTCTATACACCGGGATCTGTCATCACACAGCGATTCCATATATTTTCTATACACCGGGATCTGTCATCACACAGCGATCCCATATATATTCTATACACCGGGATCTGTCATCACACAGCGATCCCATATATATTCTATACACCGGGATCTGTCATCACACAGCGATTCCATATATTTTCTATACACCGGGATCTGTCATCACACAGCGATCCCATATGTATTCTATACACCGGGATCTGTCATCGCACAGCGATCCCATATGTATTCTATACACTGACATCTATGATCAGACTGCACAGTGATTCCATACGTTGACATTCTATATACATGGAGATGTGTGATCACAGGTTGTGCAGTGACATTCTATATACAGTACACTGAATGGTGTGATTGCATATGAAGAGGTGTTGGCTGTGTTGTAGAAGACAGCCATATGTCATCATCTGTCTGCTGTGTGATTCAGATCTCTGCCTGCTTTAACACAACTACATGTATTGAGAATGTTGTATTATATGACATGGGTAATGTGCACTGGTGGTTATCGATGGGGCTGTGGCCTCTCTCCTCCTAGGCCTCCAGACACCTGTAGATCCCATAACCTACCAGAGCACATGCCAACTCCCATAGTGCCCCTCAACCACCCATGGTGCCCTTCTATCTCCTGCAGAGCCACTAGCCTCCAGAAGATGCCCAACTCCCTCCAAAGACCTCGTCCTTTACAAGGCTGCCAGGTCTGCTGCATAGTCCCCTAACCCCCGCCAGTACCCTCATCCCCCACAGTGGCACCCAGTATGTGGCATGAAAGGTTTTAAAGTATTTACTGGGCCCTGGTTTGAATAAGGTTGGTGTAGGCCCCAGGTGCTCAATCTGCAGACTGGAGCCCTTTGGTACTTATTGTGTGTGTGGCCCTCGGGACCCCGGCATATACAGAGCCTTGAAAAAGTATTCATACCCCATTAACATTTTCCACATTTTGTCATGCTACAACCAAAAACGTAAATGGATTTTATGTGATGGACCAACACAAAGTGGCACATAATTGTGAAGGGGAAGGAAAATGATAAATTATTTTACAAATTTTTCACAAATATGTGAAAAGCGTGGCGTGCATTTGTTTTTAGCCCTTCTGAGTCTTCACTGCAATTACAGCTGAAAGTCTTTTTGGGGATGTCTCTACCAGCTTGCTGTGAACAGCAATTTTCAAGTCTTGCCACAGATTCTCAATTGGATTTAGGTCTGGACTTCGACTGGGCCATTCTATTACATGAACATGCTTTGATCTAAACCATTCCATTGTAGCTCTGGCTGTATGTTTAGGGTCGTTGTCCTGCTGGAAGGTGAACATCCGCCCCAGTCTCAAGTCTTTTGCAGACTCTTACCAGGTTCTTAGATTGCCCTGTATTTGGCTCCATCCATCTTCCTATCCACTCTGACCAGCTTCTTTGTCCCTGCTGCAGAAAAGCATCCTCACAACATGATGTTGCCACCACCATGTTTCACGGTGGGGATGGTGTGTTCAGGGTAGAGATGATCTCCAGCGTGTTGGCACAGTTCACGTGCAGAGCCCACCAGAAAGTCTGCATGGCGCTGCGCTAATCACAGACGGAGACATTTCCTGATGCTCGACTGCAGAGATCGGGAAATGTCTCCCTGCCTGTGGTTAGCGCAGCGCCATGCAGACTTCCTGGCAGGCTCTGCACGTGAACCGTGCCAACACGCCGGAGCTCATCCCTAGTTCAGGGTGGTGTGCAGTGTTAGTTTTCCGCCACACATAGCATTTTGCTTTTAGGCCACAAAGTTCAATTTTGGTCTCATCTGAACTGAGCACCTTCTTCCACATGTTTGCTGTGTCCCCCACATGGCTTCTTGCAAACTGCAAACGGGACGTCTTATGGCTTTCTTTCAACAATGGCTTTTTTCTTGCCACTATTCCATGTTTCTTTCATTTGCCTGTACATGTGTTTTCATGAGCAGGGGGATCTTGTGGGCGCTGCAGAATTTCAGTTTTCACGGTATAGTGTGTTACCAATTGTTTTCTTGGTGACTATGGTCCCAGCTGCCTTGAGATCATTGACAAGATTCTCCCGTGTAGTTCTGGGCTGATTCCTCACCATTCTCATGATCATTGAAACTCCACAAGATGAGATCTTGCATGGAGCCCCAGACCGAGGGAGAAAGACCGCTATTTTGTGTTTTTTCCATTTGCGAATAATCACACTGTTGTCACCCTCTCACCAAGCTGCTTGGCGATGGTCTTGTAGCCCATTCCAGCCTTGTGTAGGTCTACAATCTTGTCCCTGGCATCCTTGCACAGCTCTTTTGTTTTGGCCATGGTGGAGAGATTGGAATCTGATTGATTGCTTCTGTGGACAGGTGTCTTTTATACAGGTAACAAGCTGAGATTAGGAGCACTCCCTTGAAGAGAGTGCTCCTAATCTCAGCTTGTTACCTGTATAGAAGACACCTGGGAGCCAGAAATCTTGCCGATTGATAGGGGATCAAATGCTTATTTCACTCATTAAAATGCAAATTAATTAGTTAGCTTTTTTTTTTTTTCAGTAAGCTTTGCTAGAAGTGACTCCATCGCATTCGGGCTAGTGACTTTTTTTCAAGATTATGAATCCTTTATCTTTTAATCAGTACAGTATCAATTCTAGACTATAATCATAGTATTGTTTTTAAGGTAAATTTAAAGTGGAGGTTCACCCGAAAACTTAATTTTTATCCTTAGATTGATGCTCATTTTGTCAAGTGGAATCGGGTAGTTTTTTTAAAATCGAAGCAGTACTTACCGTTTTAGAGAGCGATCTTCTCCGCCGCTTCCGGGTATGGGCTGTGGGACTGGGCGTTCCTATTTGATTGACAGGCTTCCGACGGTCGCATCTATTGCGTCAAGATTTTCCGAAAATAGCCGAACGTCGGTGTGCAGGCGCCGTATAGAGCCGCACCGACGTTCGGCTTTCTTTCTACTCGTAAAGCGATGTATGCGACCGTCGGAAGCCTGTCAATCAAATAGGAATGCCCAGTCCCGAATACCCATACCCGGAAGCGGCAGAGAAGATCGCTCTCTAAAACGGTAAGTACTGCTTCGATTTTAAAAAAACTACCTGATTCCCCTAGACAAAATGAGCATCAATCTAATGTTAAAACATTTTTTTCGGGTGAACTCCCGCTTTAATAAATGTAAATATCTAAAGCTTTTAAAGAGGCAAATTTGACTGTAGATATCTTACAGGTTCTTTTTGATTGGACACTACATGGAACTTGGTGTAATATAAGATGACGGATCAACAGAACAACAACAGCATCTCGGCAAATCCTTTTGCTGCATTGTTTGGGTCTGTTGCAGAAGCTCGTCAGTTTGCAGCTGGACAGAAGCAGCAGCTCAGCGAGCAAACAGGTAATTATTTTGTCAAAATTAAGAAGTAAAATGGATACAAGCAATACTAAATCTTATCACGATACAGTGCTCAGAACCTCAGACTTCTGTAGTAAAATAAGTGAAAAATAAAAAATGACATTAAGGCTTCCTTCACACGTGTCTTTACCCACATATGGCAGATTCCAGCGACATGTATCAGCAGATTCTTACAGCTGAAATGACAAGTGCATGCAAATGGCATCCGCCAATCAGCCTACATAAAGTAATGACAGGCTGACAGCAGTCATCGCTTTTTGGATGTAGACATTTACCAATTGGTTTACCTGCGGTCAGGGACAAATGCCAATCAGATACATCCATCCTTATTCACAGGAAACCCCATAGTGTGCAGCTACATGTGAACAGTGATGGCTGTTGTCAGCCTGTCATTGCTTTATACAGACTATTTGTGTGCACTTGTCATCCCAGCTGCAAGAATCCACTGATTTACATAGTAGAGGTTGGGTTCACCCTCATACTACACGACAGTCATATGACTGTCATCCTACTTTGCTCTGCGACATCAATCCTACATCCATCCGACTTGAATTAACAGGATACTACTTTGATCCGACTTTGTGATGGTATGACTTGTCCTTTGACCAATCAAAACAATCCCAGTGTGACATAAATTCCTTTTACTGCTGCTGTAATCACCATGTCGGATGTCACAAGTCAGATGGTTAGGACTAGGATCCTACTTTGATCCGACTTCAATGATATTCAATGGGCTGAAGTAGGATCAAAGTCGGACCCAAGTAGTGCAGGCAACATTTTCAAAGTCGGACCGACTTGTTTTGGACCAGTTGAGACGGCTCTCATAGGGAAACATTGATTTTCACACGTCATGCGACGTTGACTCCCAATGTCGGAGCGTTTGACGTACAAATGTGACCCCAGCCTTAAGGCACTGTGTTTTTTATGAATCCTGTGGGGGAACTCCACGCCAAATTTTAAATAAAAAAACTGGTATGGGTTCCCCCTCCAAGGGCATACCAGGCCCTTCGGTCTTGTATGGATTTTAAGGGGAACCCCCTACGCCGAAAAAAAACGGTTGGGGGTCCCCCCCAAAATCCATACCAGACCCTTATCTGAGCATGCAGGCCGGTCAGGAAAGGGGGTGGGGACGAGGGAGCGTCCCCCCTCCTGAACCATACCAGGCCGCATGCCCTCAACATGGGGGGGTGCTTTGGGGCAGGGGGGTGCCCTGCGGCCCCCCACCCCAAAGCACCCTGTTCCCATGTTGATGAGGACAAGGGCCTCTTCCCGACAACCCTGGCCGTTGGTTGTTGGGGTCTACGGGCGGGGGGCTTATCGGAAGCTGGGAGCCCTGTTTAATAAGGGGGCCCCTAGATCCCGGCCCCCCACCTTATGTGAATAAGTATGGGGTACATCGTACCCCTACCCATTCGCCTGGAGGAAAAAAGTGTCAATAAAAAAAAACACATTAAAGTTATTTATTAGGCACCTCTGTGGGTCTTCTTCCGAGTTCGGGGGTCTCTTCCGACTTCTTCACTCTCTTCTCCGTTTCTTCTCCCACTCTCCGGTGCCTTTTGCCGGGCTCCTCTGCTATCTTCTTCCAGCTATTTTACTAGCGTTGTCCCGTTCTTCTCCGTCGTCTTCTTCCCTCTTCTCTTCTTTAGATGTTGACACAACGCTCTTTCCCGCTGTAATGCCATGTGTGCGGTGCACAACGATTTATGTAGGCATGGGGGCATTTATGTAGGCATATTGACACTTTTTTCCTCCAGACGAATGGGTAGGGGTACGATGTACCCCATACTCATTCACATAGGGTGGGGGGGCTGGGATCTGGGGGCCCCCATATTAAAGGGGGCTCCTGGATTCCGATAAGCCCGCAGACCCCGACAACCAATGGCCAGGGATGTCGGGAAGAGGCCCTTGTCCTCATCAACATGGGGACAGGGTGCAGGACATGTTGAGGGCATGCGGCCTGGTACGGTTCAGGAGGGGGGGCGCTCGCTCGTCCCCACCACCTTTCCTGACCGGCGGACTGCATGCTCGGATAAAGGTCTGGTATGGATTTTGGGGGGACCCCCACGCCATTTTTTTTTTTGGCGTAGGGGGTTCCCTTAAAATCCATACCAGACCAAAGGGCCTGGTATGCTCTTGGAGGGGGGAACTCATGTCGGTCGCATGTAAAACGTCATTCCGACTTCAATGATATTCAGTGGGCTGAAGTAGGATCAAAGTCGGACCAAAATAGTGCAGGCAACATTTTCAAAGTCGGACCGACATGTGTCCAACCAGTTAAAGCAGAGGTTCACCCAAAAGTGAACCTCTGCTTTTCGGAACCCCCCCCCCCCCCCCTTCCTCCGGTGTCACATTTGACACCTTTCAGGGGGGAGAGGGTGCAAATACCTGTATAAAACAGGTATTTACACCACTTCCGGGTATAGACTCCCGCGGGAGTCCGGCCCCTCCGCGTCACCCCCCGTTGTGTTTTGGGAAACACTCGGCTCCCAGAACACAACGGGGACCAGCGCGACTCGCGAATGCGCAGTAGGGAACCGGGCAGTGAAGCCGCAGCGCTTCACTTCCCGATTCCCTTACCGAGGATGGCGGCGGGGGAAGCCGAGAGCAGAGCTACCGTTCCGCTTTGGCGGGCGACTTGGACAGGTAAGTGTTAATTTTTTAAAAGTCAGCAGCTGCTGTATTTGTAGCTGCTGGCTTTTTAAAAAAAAATAAAAATTTCAGGTGAACCCCCGCTTTAAGACGGCTCCCATAGGCCCCATACACACGAGAGGATTTATCCGCAGATACGGTCCAGCGGACCGTATCGGCGGATAAATCCTCTCGAGGATTTCAGAAGATTTCTATGCGATGGCGTGTACACACCATCGCATTGAAATCCCCGCTGAAATCCTCTGCCGATGACGTGTCGCGCCGTCGCCGCTATTATGACGCGGCGACGGGCGCGACGCTGTCATATAAGGAATTCCACGCATGCGTCAAATCATTACGACGCGTGCGGGGAATCCCTTTGGACGGATGGATCCGGTAAGTCTGTACAGACGAGCGGATCCATCCGTTGGAATGGATTCCAGCAGATGGATTTGTTGAGCATGTCAGCAAATATCCATCTGCTGGAAATCCATCCCAGGGGAGATTTATCTGCGGATAAATATCCGACGGAGTGTACACACCATAGAATCTATCCGCAGAAACCCATTTGATGGGATTTATCTGCAGATAGATTCTATGGTGTGTATGGGGCCATAGGGAAACATTTATTTTCACATGTCATGCGACATGTCACAATGTCGGAGCATTTGTCGCACCAGTGTGAACCCGGCCTAAATCTGCTTCCCTCTGAGTCTGTCCAGGTCTAGAAAAAAAGAGGGACAAGGTCTGTGTCCTTTTTCATTTTTTTCAGACCTAAACTTTATGGATTGGAAGTAGCCTGATGTAAAAGATTGCAATTCCATTTTCACCTGGCCTCCAATAGATAAAATGTGGGGCTGGAAAGGTCAACATATAGAACTTAAAAAAATTATAAGCTTCCTATTCTGTTTGCATTTCTAATCTTCTGCTGAATGGACCAGATGCAGTCTGTGTGAGGGGATTTGGTTGGTTGATATTCTCTATCATTTAAAATACACCTATGATAACAATTATAGACTATTAATTTCTTTGTAAATGGGCAAACTCTGCAGGGGATCGATAATTATTTTCCCCACTGTACAATTTTTTTGTACCACTTGCCCCACCCTATTATATTGTAAGCTCCTATGTACAGGGTCCTCTCTTGTATTTTATTGTATTGTAACTGTACTGTCTCCCTTTTTTATATTGTAAAGATCTGCGTAAACTGTTGGTGCTATATAATACTATATAATCATTTTTGTACAGCCAGTCTTGTGATTCACATACATCTGACATTGGTTAGTCCTATGTTCAGGGCCGATCCTAGGCGGGGTGCTCCGCACCCAGGCGCCGCAGAGGTGGGGGCACCGATGCTCCAAAGTGCTCCCCTCTCTCCTCATTGTCTGTGTCCAGAGGTGGAGAGCATGTAATGGGTGCTGCGGTTCCCCATCCCGCTTGCTCTCTCTGCTGGCAACTGACAAGAGCGCATACCTCCCGCTGTCCCCGGAATCCAGACTGGGTACCGCAGCAGAGCCAGAGGTACTAGGCTCCACTAATTAATTCTGTCCGGTGTCGTGGAGCAGTCTCCTGTCTGCCCCGCCCCCTCTGCATGTGTCAGCTTTTCTCCCATAGGCGGTGTGATAAAAAGCTTCTGGGTTGGCAGGAGCTGCTGCCAATCACCCCGTGCACTCCCAGAAATGCTCTCCGAGTGCCACCCTCCTAGTAACCAAAGATGCCACTTATGCCCCACCCCCCTGTAATGTGCTTCTGCTCCTAGCGCACCTGAGCTACAGGGATCTATTGGACAGGTACTGATCTATGGGGACACCTGATGTGGGGGGCTCTGATGGGGAAACCTGCTGTGGGGGGCTCTGATGGGGAAACCTGCTGTGGGGGGCTCTGAAGGGGGACACCTGCTGTGGGGGGCTCTGAAGGGGGACACCTGCTGTGGGGGGCTCTGAAGGGGGACACCTGCTGTGGGGGGCTCTGATGGGGGACACCTGCTGGGGGGGGGGCTCTGATGGGGGACACCTGCTTGGGGAGGGGGGCTCTGATGGGGGACACCTGCTGGGGGGGCGGGACTCTGATGGGGGACACTAATGAAGACTTCTTAGGGGAGCATCTCTGTGTTTGAGTCGTAGCCATAGAAACATTTGTGAAGGGGAGGAGTTAGTAAGATGACCACGTCCATGTGGGGGCGCCAGCAATATTTCTGCACCCAGGCGTCTGTGACCCTAGGATCGGCCCTGCCTATGTTCTCACTGAGGGACTGTGGTTTTCAGGTGCATTGAATTTTTACAATGGTAGGGGGATTGCTTGAAGTTGTCCAGAATGCAGCTTGATCTGGGTGGAGCTTGGACAGCCTTTTTAATAGATCTTGTCATCAGATCATTTATTACAACTGCAACGTTCCAATAATAATAATATTTAAATGCACATACAACTTATGGGAAGATTGTTGTTGTAATAAAGGATCTGATGACAGGGTCTCTTTAAGAGGCTGTCTAAGCCCTGCCTGGATCACACCACATTCAGGACAGTGTTCATTTTCCATTATACACTTATGAAAACTGACATTAGTTTCCTTTCCCACATTCATTGTTATAAATAACCTCAGCCGCTCCAGTAGTATTTCATGGTAACCAGAATTGCTTCTTTCTTTTTATAGAGGATGCAGGCGAGAGTCTTGATGATTCTGACAATAGTGTTTCAGAGAGCCTAGATGACTGTGATGATTCTGTGGCAGAAATAAGCCGATCGTTTCGATCTCAACAGGAGATATGTGAACAGCTGAACATCAATCATATGATTCAGAGAATCTTCCTTATTACATTGGATAACAGTGAGTATGAGATTGTAAATGTTCTATCTTTAAATGTTTTTACACCGCTTTCACCTGAGATTCACACATTTTGTGATTGTATTTAGTTGGAAATAATATTTCAAACACCCAAGTGCAAGCCTCTCTATACAGTATTGGCTAGATTCAGAAAGCCCGGCGTAACTTTGTGCAGGCGTAGCGTATCTCAGATACGCTACGCCGCCGTAACTTAGTGAGGCAGGTTCTGTATTCAGAAAGAACCTGCACCCTAAGTTACGGCGGCATAGCGTAAATGTGCCGGCGTAAGCGCGCCTTATTCAAATTGCGGAGAGGTGGGCGTGTTTTATGTAAATAAAACATGACCCCACGTAAATGACGTTTCTAACGAACGGCGCATGCGCCGTCCTTGAACGTATCCCAGTGCGCATGCTCCTAATCACGTCGCAAATAGTCAATGCTTTCGACGTGAACGTAATTTACGCAAAGCCCTCTTCGCGAACGATTTACGCAAACGACGGAAAATTCGACGCTGTCCCGACGTCCATACTTAACATTGCGTACGCCTCATATAGCAGGGGGAACTTTACGCCGGAAAAAACCTTACGTAAACGATGTAAAATAATCCGCCGGGCGCACGTACGTTTCTGAATCGGCGTATCTAGCTCATTTGCATATTCTATGCGGAAATCATCGGAAGCGCCACCTAGTGGCCAGCGTAAATATGCACCCTAAGATACGACGGCGTAGGAGACTTACGCCGGTCGTATCTTAGCAACATTTAAGTGTATCTCAATTTGAGCATACGCTTAAAGATAGGACGGCGCGGATTCGGACTTACGACGGCGTATGTACTGATACGCCTGTCGTAAGTGTTACTAAATCTAGCCCTATGATTTGTGGGCCACTTCTCAGTCAACTAGTCTTGCATAAAAAAATATTGTTTTGTAGCCATAAACTTGTTTCGGGGCAGCACCATGGCTTAGTGGTTAGGACTTATGCCTTGCAACGCCTGGATCCTTGATTCAAATCCAGGACCCTACCTGCATTAAGTTTGTATGTCCTTCCTGTGTTTCTTGGGTACTGCGGTTTCCTTCCCACAATCCAAAAACACGCTGGTAGATTAGTTAGCTCCTCGCTGAATTAGCCCTAGTATGTGTATATACGTATGTGACATAAGGGACCCTAGGTTGTATGCTTCTTGGAGGCAGAGACTGATGCAAATGTACAAAATGTAAAGTGTGCAATGTAATTGCCCGTAATAAATAAGTACTGTATATACTAACTCGAGTATAAGCCGAGTTTTTCAGCACATTTTTTTTTTTTTTGAGCTGAAAATGCCCCCCTTGGCTTATACTCGAGTCTCCCGGCGCTGTACCCATCTTTAATCTTATTATGTCCCGGCGCTGTGCTACATTCAGGTTAAGCCGTGTAGTGTAACCAAGCGCCGCCTCCTCCTCTTCCGTGATAGGCTGACTCACTGCTGGGAAACTGAGTCAGTGTTCCGTCACGGAGGAGGAAGAGAAGGAGGCGGCTCTTGGTTACACTACACGGCTTACACTGAATGTAGCACAGCGCCGGGACATAATAAGATTAAAGATTTGCACAGCGCTGGGACATAATATATCTAATGATGGGCACAACGCCGGTATATAATAATACTGAAGATGGGCACAGCGCCGGGAGATAACGCCGATCAAGGTACCGTACTTGAGGCACAGTGGGGCATGCACATGGACACAGTGAGGGATGCAGATGGACACCCTAGGCTTATACTCGAGTCAATACGTTTTTCCATTTTTTTTTGTAGTAAAATTAGGTGCTTTGGCTTGTATTCAGGTCGGCTTATACTCAAGTATATACGGTAACGCATATTTTAAAGCTAAACTTCAGATATGGTTTTTATTGCATAGTTACATTGGCCCAGCTTGCACCAATGTAAGTATGCATATTCCATACCTGTGGGAACACTGTGGAAGCAGGGAATGATTGTAGTAATCACCGCAAATACAATGATTGCCACTGTCTTCTGGGTCCTGTGATGAGCAGTTGCCCTTCTATATAGTGAACACAGTAAGTAACTCGCTTGATATGGCTGACTTTCACAGAACTTGTATTTTTATTTGAGTTTTTTTTTTTGAATTTTTACCAGGCATAAAACACAGGTATAAATAACAATCGCACACAAAAATTGCACACAAAAAAAAATACACAAACTACAGCTATCATCCCCTTCTCTGCAGGCAAGATACAGTTTTATGAAGCCGGTCAACTATAATGGAACACAGTACACATAGGTGAATCCTTCGTGGCCAACCTCAGCCACCCTAAGTCCAAAGTTAACACAACTCTAACATGTGGCAGTCCCTGTAGGCAACTATAACCCCCCCCCCCCCCCCATGCCAACCCGGGCACAATGGAGACTGTTGTACGCTCAGGGAAGAGAGGACATATCCAGCCATAGGCCAGACAAAAGAAGACATGTTTTTTTTTTTTTACGAAAGGTAAATCCACTTTGCACTACAAGTGCAAACTACAAGTGCAAAGTGCACTTGAAATTGCACTGAAAGTGCTTTTGGAAGTGCAGTCGCTGTAGATTCGAGGGGGACATGCAAGGAAGATAAAAAACAGCGTTTTAGCTTGCACATGATTGGATGATAAAATCGGCAGCGCTTCCTCTTATTTCAGATCTTCCCCTCAGATTTACAGCGACTGCACTTTCAAGTGCACTTTGCACGTGTAGTTTGCACTTGTAGTGCAAAGTGGATTTGCCTTTAGTAAATAACCCCCATGGTCAGTTGCAAAGTTAGGCATTAGATTGCTCTGTAGAGAGCGAGCAGTTCCATATTCTTTTAAACTTTCTATCCCATATGTAGCTTTATAGACTGGAAGTGCTGAATTAACCAAAGTCTTTCAAAATTCCAGAAATTATGCAATTACCTTTTTCAAAAAAACACAATAGCCTTTCAAGCCATGAACTGAATACTGAGCAGAGTACCTGTACTATTCTTTGGAGCCATACAAACATTTAACCTGTTAACAAAAAAAAAAAAAAAACATGCAAAGATATGTTTGCATTATTACTCCGCTTGCGGTCTTGCCCTATAGCAGTGGTTCTCAACCTGGGGGTCGGGACCCTCTCGGGGGTCGAATGACGATTTGCCAGGGGTCCCCACATCCTGGGCCGTTCCTGAATCCCGCATCACTCCCCCAGCCTTTTCGTGGTCACCCAGCAGGGCTGTCCCTGGAGCCTGTGGCTGCCCAGCTGGGCTGTTTCTAAAGCCCCGGCCGCCCACTCAGCCGCTTCACAGCTGACCATTCAGTTCACAGCATAGGTGGGGGACAGAGACTAGAGGTCAGCTGACTGGTGAGGAATGTGAAGTGGGAGGGGTTGGAAGAGACCCTATCTCCTGATTTCAGCATAGGTGTCACTGCTACAAGACACCACAAATCAGAGACACAGTGAGTAACACAACCTGTGATTAGAGTTGCCATTAAAGGTCCCCACTACAGTTCTCAGATGGGCAGCTGACCGTGATCAAGCGCACCTAAGTTGACTGATCCCACGCCCCACCAGCACTGCCACTCATCCCAACTCCCCCAACCAAGGAGTAAGATGAGGAATACATATAGAGAATACATGGAAGGAAGAGGGGAATGAACAAAGGAAAAGGGAGAGAAAGAATAAGAGAACAAGAAAGATGGCTAGAGAGATGGATGGGGAAAACAATTCGGATAGAGAGAGATAAAATGGAAAGAAAGGAGAACAAAGAGAAAGAGTGGCACATCCTAAAATGTACCATAAGGGGTCTTAATACTGTACGAGTGGAAGGGACTCAGGGAGCGCTAAATATCCGGGGGTTAGGGGTGCAAATTACTTGTCTTTCCTTGGGTGCTGACAACCCCTGCTACAATTTTTTTTTTTTTTTTACTGTTAGGGTTCCCCACAACTTGGGAAGTTTTATCAAGGGGTCACTGCATTAGAAAGGTTGAGAACCACTGCCCTATAGGTACTCGTACTCTTAAATAAAATGGTATCAGTGCATCCCTAGTAGTGAGTGTACAGCTTGTATAACGGTGTACATTTGCTGTCCCCTCAAAATAACTCAACACACCATTAATGTCTAAACCGCTGGCAACAAAAGTGAGTACACCCCTAAGTGAAAATGTCCTAATTGGGCCCAATTAGCCATTTTCCCTCCCCGGTGTCCTGTGACTTTTTATTGTTACAAGGTCTCAGGTGTGAATGGGGAGCAGGTGTGTTAAATTTGGTGTTATCGCTCTCACTCTCTCATACTGGTCACTTAAAGTTCAACATGGCACCTCATGGCAAAGAATCCTAAAGATCTGAAAAAAAGAATTGTTCTACATAAAGATGGCCTAGCCCTAGACTATAAGAAGATTGTCAAGACTCTGAAACTGAGCTGAAGCACGGTGGCCAAGACCATACAGCGATTTAACAGGACAGGTTCCACTCAGAACAGGCCTCGCCATGGTTGACCAAAGAAGTTGAGTACACGTGCTTAGCGTCATATCCAGAGGCTGTGTTTAGGAAATAGACGTATGAGTGCTGACAGCATTGCTGCAGAGGTTGAGGGGGTGTGTGGTCAGCCTGTCTGTGCTCAGACCATACACCACACACTGCATCAAATTGGTCTGCATGGCTGTCATCCCAGAAGGAAGCCTCTTCTAATGATATGCACAAGAAAGCCTGCAAACAGTTTGCTGAAGACAAGCAGACTAAGGACATGGATTACTGGAACCATGTCCTGTGGTCTGATGAGACCAAGATAAACAATATTTGGTTCAGATGGTGTCAAGCGTGTGTGGCGGCAACCAGGTGAGGAGTACAAAGACAAGTGTGTCTTGCCTACAGTCAAGCATAGTGGTGGGAGTGTCATGGTCTGGGGCTGCATGAGTGCTGCCGGCACTGCAGAGTTCATTAAGGGAACCATGTATGCCAACATGTACTGTGACATACTGAAGCAGAGCGTGATCCCCTCCCCCTTTAGAGACTGGGCCGCGGGGCAGTATTCCAACTTAATGACCCCAAACACACCTCCAGGACGACCACTGTCTTGCTTTCGTCCCATTTTGGACATTTTCACTTAGGGGTGTACTCACTTTTGTTGCCAGTGGTTTAGACATTAATGGTTGTGTGTTGAGTTATTTTGAGGGGACAGCAAATTTACACTGTTATACAAGCTGTACACTCATTACTTTACATTGTAGCAAAGTGTCATTTCTTCAGTGTTGTCACATGAAAAGATATAATAAAATAGTTACAAAAATGTGAGGGGTGTATTCATTTTTGTGAGATAGTGTACAGATACATCACATAATCTCTTTTCTAGGTGATCCCAGTACGAAAAGTGGTAATGGAATCCCTCTGCTCTGTGTGTACCTGGAAGAGTTGGGTTCTGAACTGGATGGGCAGGATTGGTTGGACATGGACAATATTGAACAGGTAGAACACAGTGGATAATTCTTCATTTAAAATCCGTTGGTATAGAAATAGATGTTGCATTGCTAGGCTGATCTGTGATTATTTTTCTAGATCTGTTACCATTTGTTGTATTTGTTGTAGGCTCTGTTTACTCGCCTTCTTCTGCCGGAGCCTGGAAAATATATGATAAGTATGACGTCTTCCGGAGCACCAAACCTGTCTGCAGAGAGAGATGCTGGAGAAAAACACATCCTCCCCTTCCTGTTTTCCAGTTTCCAAAGAGCCAAGAAGGAGGTGAACATTTAGCCAAGCCATAAGGATTTATTCATCAATCTTTAAGTCTCTCCAAAAGGAGAAAGGACTTCTGGGTAAATGCCATTTTTTACATGGCAAGCCTGTTAGTAACTCACCCTATGTGTGTTTAAAGCATTGCACACGCTCTGCTAACTCATGGCATCCAACTGTGGGTAGTTTTTGTTTCGGCCAACTTTGCCTTATTAGTTTATGACGGGTAATTCTGGTCAGCATGCGAAGCACCACAGAAGTGACTTCACTGTAGTACTATGTACTGGTAGAAGGATTTTTAAGAAACCAAACAGGATTAAAATAGGAGAGCTGTCACTGCTGACTTGTTGTCCAGGCTGCAGGGCCGTCATTCTTATCCTTCCTTTATTGATTAATCTGATCATCTGGACTAGGGTTGTCCCGATACCACTTTTTAAGACCAAGTACAAGTACTGATACCTTTTTTCAAGTACTCGCCGATACCGATTACCAATAATTTTTTTTTTTATGTCACGTGTCAGTATTTTTTTTTCATTTTACAATTTTAATTTTTCACTATTTTTTGTTGTTTTTTGCAATGCTTTTTTAGAGGGGGGAATGAATGGTGTCAGTGTGTTTTTTTTTATTTTAATATGTATTATTTTTTACAATTAATTATTTTTATTTATTGCTATATATATTTTTTTTTTAGCCCTGTTGGGGGCTTTGGTGAGATTTTAGGGGTCTTAACAGACCTCTGACATCTCCCCTTTGAGACAGAGAAAGGGACTAAGGCCACAGCTTCCCCCGTCCCTTTCTCAGCTACACTGAAAATGAATAGACACGAGACAGAGGCTCCTCTCCATTCATAAACGGAAGCATCTTAAACACAGGTTACGATGCTCAGTTATATGAATGGACAGAGTCAGTGATCACTGACTCTGTTCATTCGGAAAAGGTAGGAGCAAGGTTTAGCGGCTCCTACCGCCGCTCTCCATCCTGACAGAGGGGGGGCGGAGGAAGACGTGGAGGGTGACATGGAGCACAGAGGGGGACATGGAGGGTGACATCAAGCACGGAGGGGGGAAAGCAGCAGCATGGAGGGGGAGAGCAGAACAGAGGAGGACAGCAGCGGCACGGAGGGGGGACACGGAGCATGGAGGGGGAGAGCAGCACGGAGGACGACGGCAGCGGCATGCAGGGGGGACACAGAGGGTGGAGGGGGAGAGCAGAACAGAGGAGGACAGGACGGCAGCGGCATGGAGGGGGGACACAGAGCGTGGAGGGAGAAAGCAGAACGAAGGAGGACAGGACGGCAGCGGCATGGAGGGGGGACACGGAGCGCAGAGGGGGAGAGCAAAATGGAGGAGGACGGCAGTGGCATGGAGGGGGGGACACAGAGCGTGGAGGGGGAGATCAGCACAGAGGACGACGGCAGCGGCATGGAGGGGGGACACAGAGGGTGGAGGGGGAGAGCAGAACGGAGGAGGACAGGACGGCAGCGGCATGGAGGGGGGACACAGAGCGTGGAGGGAGAAAGCAGAACGAAGGAGGACAGGACGGCAGTGGCATGGAGGGGGGACACGGAGCGCAGAGGGGGAGAGCAAAATGGAGGAGGACGGCAGCGGCATGGAGGGGGGGACACAGAGCGTGGAGGGGGAGAGCAGAACGGAGGAGGACAGGACGGCAGCGGCATGGAGGGGGGACACGGAGCGCGGAGGGGGAG
Source organism: Rana temporaria (assembly GCF_905171775.1). Classification (NCBI taxonomy): domain Eukaryota; kingdom Metazoa; phylum Chordata; class Amphibia; order Anura; family Ranidae; genus Rana; species Rana temporaria. The sequence continues at coordinate 71,579,372 of NC_053498.1, forward strand.
AGCAGAACGGCAGCGGCATGGAGGGGGGACACGGAGCATGGAGGGAGCAGAACGGATGGGGGAACTGGAGGAGGATACAGGGGCAGTCAGGTATCGGGTGAAGTATTGGAGCATTTTCGGGGAAATGCTTGGTATCGGTCCCGATACTAGTATCGGGACAACCCTAATCTGGACCAAGCATTGCATTATTTGTGTCTGGATATGGATATGACATTTTCTGAGACTGTGACTTACTAAATACTGAAGCAAGGAGAAGGACTTCATTTTCCAGAATAGGTCAGCATTGGCAGCTCTTAAACCCCTTTCACACTGGGGCTGCGGCCGCTTTAGCGCTGTTTAAGCAGTGCTTTTTGTCCACTAGCTGGACGCTTTTAACCCCAAAGAAGGTGTGTTGCGGTGCTTCTGAAAAATTTTCAGGCGCTTCGGAAGCGCTGTCCATTCATTTTAATGGGCAGGGTGTTTTAGGAGCGCCTGAAAACCGCCCCCAGTGTGAAAGGGGTCTTGTATATCTGTCCTGACAGGTTGCCAATAAGGTGACTGTTAATTTAAGAAAATCTAAAGCCCCATACACACTATCAGTTTTCCTGATGGTTTTCTCTTCAGGTTTACCAAAACCATCTAATATGAGGTCAAACCTCAGGAGTTTCAATTTGAATGCAATCAGACAGGTCCTTGTACTACATGGTTTTGGTAAACCTGAAGAGAAAACCAGCAGGAAAACTGATAGTGTGTATGGGGCTTTAGGCTGCTAGCAGGTAGAAAGTGAGGCAGAAGCTTTCATTGCTCCTTCTGTGCTGTAACGGCATTCTGAGTGGGCAAAACTCTGATGCTTCCCAGTCGTATCAGAGCTTGCCCGCTTTTTCACAGAACGCATACATTCGAATTGGTCCATCAATATAATGGGGGGGTTATTTACTAAAGGCAAATCCACTTTGCACTACAAGTGCAAAGTGCACTTCAAATTGCACTGAAGGTGCACTTGGAAGTGCAGTCGCCGTAGATCCGAGGGGGACATGCAAGAAAAATAAAAAACAGCATTTTAGCTTGCACATGATTGGATAATAAAAATCAGCAGAGCTTCCCCTCATTGTGTGCAAAGAGGGCAGACAGGCTCTGTTACTGCAAATAAGTATCAGAGCTTTGCCTGATCATACTTGTCTGACATTGGATCATAGAAGGGAAAATGGAAGCTGATACAAGTTGTATAGGCAGCGAGTTGTGTCTTCACTTTATACCCGATAGCGGCTTTATTTATTTTTTAAAGGGGTTGTAAAGGTACAGTTATTATTTTTTCCCTAAATAGCTTCCTTTACCTTAGTGCAGTCCTCCTTCACTTACCTCATCCTTCAATTTTACTTTTAAATGTCTTTATTTCTTCTGAGAAATCCTCACTTCCTGTTCTTCTATCTGTAACTACACACAAGGCTTTCTCCCTGGTGTGGAGTGTCGTGCTCGCCCCCTCCTTTGGACTACAGGAGAGTCAGGACGCTCACTAACACACCGCTCCATTCTCTATCTGCAACGTACAGAGCGTCCTGACTCTCCTGTAGTCCAAAGGAGGGGGCGAGCACGACACTCCACACCAGGGAGAAAGCCTTGCATTACTGTGTGGAGTTACAGACAGAAGAACAGGAAGTGAGGATTTCTCAGAAGAAATAAGGACATTTTAAAAGCAAAATCGAAGGATGAGGTAAGTGAAGGAGGACTGCACTAAGGGAAAGGAAGATATTTAGGGGGAAAAAATTGTACCTTTACAGCCCATTTAAGTGAATTTGTGGTTCTAAGCAATGCTGCATAGCACTCCAGTGAAGTTATTTCCTTTTGAAGAGACTTATTTGCATTTCCTGGGGAGTATGTGTCTCCCTGCTTGTACTTGGCTGCTCAGTGAAGTTATTTCTTGCTCATCATTTGTGGACGATGCTTTCACCTTGTAATGTATTTCCTCTAAGGCTGCATTCACACCTCGTCGTATATACGCCTGAAGCGCGACGCTCGTGCCGCTGGAGGGGCGAATTTCCATTGATGTCTAAGAGATGGTTCACATCTCACGCCGTACGCCTGCCGCCTGAAAACAAGTTCCGGACCCTTTTTTTCAGGCGGCATTGGCGTTCGGGCATAGACATCAATGGAAATTATCTGTAAAAAAAAACAAATCGCGGCAAAATACGCGGCGTTACAATGTGAATGCAGCCTTATACTTACTAAGGTGATACATTACAATTGGTATATGCTCTGCCTACAAGATAACTGATGCAAAGGTTGATTTCTTCCCTCAATTGAGTTACTTGTATCTTTGTAACTATCCTTTCTTTGTCTGTACAGGTCACTAAGGTACCAGAGAATCTCCTGCCATATGCAGTGCGTTGCAAGGCTCTGGCTATTTCAAATGCACGTACTCTTCTACTAACCCCAGAGATCTATCAGGGACAAGATGTTCCAGCGCAGGTGATAGACTTAATGCTTGAGGAATTACAAGGGGCAAGTAAGTACTACTGTCTTAAAAATAAAATAAAAAATGCATGCATGGATTTTTTTATGCAGCTGTGCTTTCACACTTCTTTACTGCAAAAATGCGGCAAAAAGGCATATGTGTTTTTGCTGCATTTCTGGTGCGCTTTGCTATTTTAAAAAAGTACATGCGACTCAAAAAACGAACCAAAAAAGCAACCGCGGCTGTGTTTTTGAGGCGTTTTCAATTTGCTTCAATGGGAAGCTGTGTTTTTGGTGTTGTTTTTTTTTTTTACCGCACTAAGCATGCACCATGCAGGTTTTTTTAAAAACGCACCTGACCCGCTACTAATTGGTATGAGTTCCATAGGATTTAATGGTCATGCATTTTTCTTTTGCTTTTGTTAAGGCAAATACGGAAGAAACACTGATCTGTGTGAAAGGGCCCATAGTTTAGTAGTGAATGAAAAAGCAATATTCAGCACAAGGGACATTTACTTGTAGTCAATGGGATGTGTCCCTTCTGCTGGCTCCTGCATAAGCTGAAATCTTTCTCTTCTGATCCCCACCTACACCTGTCATCATATTCTTCAGGTGCAATCAGGTTAATAGAGCCAAAGGAACTGCCAAATGTTCTCATTGGGAGTGCGGACTATGCCCCTGCCACAGGTCCATCAGCTCTATTAACCACCGCCATAATCTTCCTGTGTGATGGGGGTTCACAGTGCTGAAGGACCTGTTATACGCTCTCATAAAGAGTGCCGACTCTTTTTAGCCCCCGCCTCAATCTTTCGGAGGGAGGAATTGAAGGAGGAAGATTTCAGCTAATGCAGGAGTCGGCAGCACACAAGGCACATCCTACTGAATGCAAGTAATGTTCTTTGTGTTGATTTTTTGCTTTTTCATTTGTGACTAAATTTGGGCTTTAGAATGTAGTTTATATTTTCTAGGGTTGTCCCGATACCACTTTTTTAGGACCGAGTACAAGTACCGATACTTTTTTTTCAAGTACTCGCCGATACCGAATACCGATACTTTTTTTTTAAATGTGTCCCCAAATGCAGCCATGTCCCCCCACATATGCAGCCATGTCCCCCCACATATGCAGCCATGTCCCCCCACATATGCAGCCATGTCCCCCCACATATGCAGCCATGTCCCCCCACATATGCAGCCATGTCCCCCCTATATCCAGCCATGTCCCCCATAAATCCAGCCATGTCCCCCCATACCTAGATGCCGCCGCCGCCGCATGGGTTAAACAGCGTGCGGGGAACATCACAACTTTCATTTGAATAGCTGTAGTATTCTCCGCTGCGCCGCGTATAGACACTCCCCCTTGCTCGGGATTGGACAGATCCCGAGCAAGGAGGAGTGTCTATATGCGGCGTGGCGGGAAATACTACAGCTATTCAAATTAAAGCTGTGATATACTCGGTATCGGGACAACCCTAATATCATCTTCTGGGGTCACCCAACGGCGCTCACGGCTCCTCCCGCATCGGTAAACCCCCTAGGAGAATCGCTCTTCCTGGTGGTTACCATGCGGGTGCGCTCCCGAGTCTTGCATTTGTGTCCATAGACACAGAATTTCAGACTTGGCCCCGCCCCCGGGGGCCCACGTCACGCCGTTGGATTTGATTGACAGCAGCGGGATCCAATGGCTGCGCTGCTATCAATCTATCTAATCATGAGCCGAGAACCCCAGCCAGAGAGGTAGAGCGCATTTCCCACAGGGGGAACGATTAGCCTCAGGTGAGTAAAACGGGTGGGCTCGGGGGCTGCTCAGTGACAGACGATTTTTAACGTTAATGCATAGGATGCATTAAGGTGAAAAAACACGAGGGTTTACAACCCCTTTAAGCTGGTCACACATTTTGAATTGCCTATCAATTTCTGTCCTAATGCCAATGGTCACCAGGACAAATAGAAGATCATCTGAATCTCCCCAGCTGGTACACAGGCAGCAGAGGTTCTAATTCTTCATGGCTCCATCCAAAACTTTTTGGATAAAAAAGATTGTCCATTTATGCACATTAAGGGGTCTATTTATAAATATATTCACACACATTTCACCCGAGATTCATACTTTTTCTGATTGGATTCAGTCAAAAAACAATGTGAATCCTGAGGAAATGTTGTGTGAATCTTTTGATCACATTTACAGTGCATGCTGAAAGTATTCACAACGCTTCACCTTTTTCCATTTTTTTTTTTTTTTTACATTACAGCCTTATTCCAAAATGGATTAAACTAATTATTTTCCTCAAAATTCTACAAACAATACCCAATAATGACAACGTGAATAAACTTTGACATCTTTGCAAATTTATTAAAAATCAAAAACGAAAATAAAATCCCATGTACAAAGGTATTCACAGCCTCTGCTCAATACTTTGTTGAAGCACCTTTGGCACCAATGACAGTCTCAAGTATTTTTGAATATGACGCTACAAGCTTGGCACACCTATTTTTGTGCAGTTTCTCTTTGCAGAACCTCTCAAGCTCCATCAGGTTGGATTGGGCGCATTGGTGCACAGCCATTTATAGATCTCTCCAGAGATGTTCAATCAGGTTTGTGTCTGGGCTCTGGCTGGGCCACTCAAGGAAATTCACAGAGTTGTCCCGTAGCCACTTCTTTGTTATCTTGGTTGTGTGCTTACGGTCATTGTCCTGTTGGAAGAAAAACCTTTGCCCCAGTCTGAGTTCCAGAGCGTGCTGGAGCAGGTTTTCATCAAGTAATGTTTGTACATTGCTACATTTATCTTTCCCTAAATCCTGACTAGTCTCCCAGTTCCTGCCACAGAAAAACATCTGTACAGCATGATGCTGCCGCCACCATGCTTCACTGTAGGGATGGTATTGGCCAGGTGATGATCAGTATCTGGTTTCCTCCAGACATGACACTTGCCATTCAGGCCAAAGAGTTAAATCTTTGTTTCATCAGACCAGAGTATTTTGTTTCTCATGCTACAGAGTGCTTCCGGTGTCTTTTTGCCAACTCCAGGTTGGCTGTCATGTGCCTTTTACTAAGGAGTTGATTCCGTCTGGCCACTCTACCATACAGGCCTGATTGCGGGAGTGCTGCAGAGATGGTTGTTCTTCTTCTGGAACATTCTCCTCTCTCCATAGATAAATGCTGTAGCTCTGTCAGAGTGACCATCAAGGTTCTAGGTCACCTCCCTGACTAAGGCCCTTCTCCCCTGATTCCTTGGTTTGTCCGGGTGGCCCGTTCTAAGAAGAGTCCTGGTGGTTCCAAACTTCTTCCATTTACGGATGATGGAGGCCACTGTGCTCATTGGGACCTTCGATGCTGCAGACAATTTTTTGTACCCTTCCTGTCTCTGAGATCTACAGACAATTCCTTGGACTTCATGGCTTGGTTTGTTCTCCGACATGCACTTTTACTATGGGACCTTATATAGACAGGTGTGTGCCTTCCTAAATCATGTCCAATCAACTGAATTAACCACAGGTGGACTCAATCAAGTTGTAGAAACATCTCTATTGGTGGAAACAGGATACACCTGAGCTCAATTTTGAGTGTCATGGCAAAGACTGGGAATACTTATGTACATGTTTTTTTTTTTTTTTTTATCAATTTGCGAAGATTTCAAACTTCTTTCACATTGTCATTATGGGGTATTGTTCGTAGCATATTGAGGAAAATAATGAATTTTATCCATTTTGGAGCAAGGCTGTAACATAACAAAATGTGGAAAAAGTGAGGCGCTGTGAATACTTTCTGGATGCATGGTATAAATAGACCCCCAAGTGTTGTATTTGTGATATGTTATATCAGTATAACATAGAATCATTTCTTTATGAACAAATTCTATTTTCAGCTTTTAACCAGATTTGTAAGATTCTGATTATCAGTCTTTGCAAAACTTTCTTTCAGACTTTGATGAGGTGGTAGAATTCTTAGAGGACGTTATTGAGGCACTTTTGGCAGATGAAGACGTACGCTCCTTCAGTGAAGTTTTCTTACCCGTGTTCGATGTTATTCTGGAACGTGTCAAAGAATTGGATTTATGTCAGATGCTTCTTTACAGCTATCTCGACATACTTTTATACTGTACCAAGCAAAAAGACATCGCAAAGGTAAGCAAAATGAAGCATACTAAGGCACATATCTTTGTCTGCTAATTTCCTTAGAAGGAATTCTTTCTTTCTGAGGTTCCTGGGAAATAATTCAGCACCAATCTTCAGCTGTTCAGATTTGTAAGACTCCCACCTGACCCTTTGTCCACACGGTTACTACGTTTTACCAGGTAGACGTACTTGCCTCTGCGGACTCCAGTTAAAGGTGGAAGCTCCAGTAGGTTGTTCTGTAGTGTTGTGTTTTAGGGTTTTTGCTATGTTGCTCCCCCATCATGTTCAGGGCTTTGGGACATCCGAAGTAGTCCTGAATATAAATAAACCCTATGTCCTATGATGTACAATAAGGAAATTAGGATTTTTGGTTTACATTTAAAATCCCTTTTCTTGGAGTTCTCTTTGTATGGTTTCTCATTGCTTGCAACAACAACAACAACATGAAGATTGTGCTGTGTTGGGAGGGGATGCAGGGAAGCCTGTTTGTGCCTAGGCAAGGAAAATTATATATATATATATATATATATATATATTATATATATTTTTTTTTTATTAAAGGGCCAATTTTTTTTTTTTTTAGAGGTCCGGAGGCCCCCAGGGCCCCGGATGGCAACCCCCCCTTTTTTTTTATTCGAAAAGCCGAGAAAAATTAAGTTCAATGTATCCGAGCATGCGTCGACTTGATTCTGAGCATGCGTGGGTTCCACACAGACGATAGGAATTTCCTACCGTTCTTTTTTTTCTTTTGGGAAAAAAATAAAACCTGTTCTGTTTCTAAACATTGACAGAAAAAAGTCTGATGGGGCTCACACACGATCGGAATTTCCGATGAAAAAAAGTCCATCCGACTTTTCATCGGAAATTCCGATCGTGTGTACAAGGCATAAGTGTAGCAATAAGTTGCTAATTGTACCTTTTTATTAAATGTAACCATATTGCTACACTTGGAGGCTCCTCTCTCCTTTTTATTCTAATTTGTGACATGATGCTACTCTTTTATATCAAGACATTGCTTGTATATCAAGTCAAAGGGCCGGATTCAGAAAGAAGATACAACGGCGTATCTCCTGATACGCCGTCGTATCTCTGAGTCCGACCGTCGTATCTATGCGCCTGATTCATAGAATCAGGCGAATAGATATGCCTAAGATACGACAGTTGTAAGTGACTTACACCGTCGGATCTTAGGCTGCAATCTAACGCTGGCCGCTAGGTGGCGCTTCCGTATGTTTACGCGTCGAATATGCAAATAAGGAGTTACGCCGATTCAGAAACGAACGTCCGCCCGGCGCTTTTTTTTTTACGTTGTTTGCGTTCGGCTTTTTCCGGCGGAAAGTTACCCCTGCTATAGGAGGGGTAAGTGAGGCATATCCTATGTTAAGTATGGCCGTCGTTCCCGTGCCGAGTTTTGAATTTTTTACGTAGTTTGCGTAAGTCGTTCGCGAATACGGCCCGACGTAATTTACGCTAACGTCAAAACCAATGACGTCCTTGCGACGTCATTTGGAGAAATGCACGCTGGGAAAATTTGAGGACTGCGCATACGCTGTTCGATCGGCGCGGGGACGCGCCCGATTTAAATTTTCCACGCCCCCTAGCCGCAGAATTTGTAACCTATTTGATTTACGATACGCCGCCGCAAGTTTTTGAGGCAAGTGCTTTATTCAGAAAGCAGTTGCCTCTAAAGTTGCGGCGGCGTATCGTAAATCAGATAGGTTACACGGATCTAAAGATCCGCTAACCTATCTGAATCTAGCCCAAAATGTATTAAAACATTTTGCTTGTCTTGCAAAACGCTCTCAAACCAAGGTTTTACAGTACTAAAGAACAAACAGAAAGTGTACAAGCATCCTGTTGCACCTTGTATTAAAGGATAGAGAAGAGAAGGATTGGAAACACTGTCTGGCTTTTATTGCTGACTGTGCCCCCATTAGGGAGATTAATCCTTTATATTTGTCATGTTTACCATTATAATCTAAAGTGAAAGTAAAAGAAAATCCCCAGAATTGTAATGGGAGGAACTCTTCCAAAGGGAACACTAGTTCTGATGGTCTTGGTGACAACCAGGAATACAGTAAATTTCCTCTTTCTTCCTGTCTTGACTATGGAACAGGAAGTGAAGAGAAACCTTCCCAATGAAATACAGCTAGCAAAAACAAAAACAAAAAAACTATCTGGCAAGGGTTATAATGATCCCTCAGTCTATCCAAAATGAAAAAAAAAGTTTTGTCTTTTTAGTTCTGCTTTAATTTAAAAATGGTAAAGACTGGTGCTCACAAATATTCTTTACAAACTTGCTTTGTCGTATAAAATAACATCCAGGAGGAGACCTGCTCACTCAACCATCGCTGCTTAGAAAAGATCCCCGTAGTAGATCCTTTTAGACAGCATGCAGCCACTGTCCCTAGCATCACCACCGACACATTTAAAGGGCAGACCTTCTTCATAAGAGCTGGTTTTCTTGGGCCCACTATTGGTTTAAAAGCCAAGGTTCCAGGCTGTGTAACACTGTCAGATTTGTAGGACCGTACAGCTGTGTCCAAAAGTTTTGAGAATTGCATAAATATGAAATTTCACAAAGTCTGCTGCCTCAGTTTTATGATGGCAATTTGCATATACTCCGGAATGTTATGAAGAGCCCCTCTTTGCCATGAAAATGAACTTAAAGGGGTTGTAAGGGTAACATTTTTTTCCCCCCTAAATAGCTTCCTTTACCTCAGTGCAGTCCTCCTTCACTTACCTCATCCTTCCATTTTGCTTTTAAATGTCCTTATTTCTTCTGAGAAATCCTCACTTCCTGTTCTTCTGTCTGTAATTCCACACTGTAATGCAAGGCTTTCTCCCTGGTGTGGAGAAAGCCTCTTGAGGGGGGGGAGGGGGCGAGCAGACAAGTCAGGACACTCTCTACTTTGCAGATTGAGAAAGGAGCTGTGTGTTAGTGGGTGTCCTGACACTCCTGCTCCTTCCTCCCCCCTTGAGAGGCTTTCTCCACACCAGGGAGAAAGCCTTGCATTACTGTGTGTAGTTACAGACAGAAGAACAGGAAGTGAGGATTTCTCAGAAGAAATAAGGACATTTAAAAGCAAAATGGAAGGATGAGGTAAGTGAAGGAGGACTGCACCAAGGTAAAGGAAGCTATTTAGAGAATCTTTTTACATTCCCACTGCATTTGTGATGAAGGCTTCAGGGTTCCCAAGCAAGTCCAGCAAGCACCAGGACCGTCTCCTACAGTTGATTCAGCGGCAGGATCGGGGCACCACCAGTGCGGAGCTTGCTCAGGAATGGCAGCAGCAGGCAGGTGTGAGGACATTGGCACACACAGTGAGGTGAAGACTTTTGGTGGATGGCTTGGTGTCGAGAAGGGCAGCAAGAAGCCACTTCTCTCCAGGAAAAACTTTAGGGACAGGTTGATATTTTGCAAAAGGTACAGGGATTGCATTGCTGAGGACTGGGGTAAAGTAATTTTCTCAGATTTTTTTGGAGCATCCGGAAATAACCTTGTCCAGAGAAGAAAAGGTGAGCGCTACCATCGATCCTGTGTCATGCCAACAGTAAAGCATCCTGAGACATTCATGTGTGGGGTTGCTTCTCAGCCAAGGGAGTGGGCTCACTCACAATTTTGCCCATGAACAGACATGATTAAAGAAACAAAGCATCCTCCGAGAGCAACTTCTCCCAACCATCCAAGAACAGTTTGGTGATGAACAATGCCTTTTCCAGCATGATGGAGTACCTTGCCATAAGGCAAAAGTGATAACCAAGTGACTTTGGGAACAAAATATGGACATATTGGCCTAGATTCAGGTAGGGCTGCGCACTCTTACGGAGGCGCAGCGTACCGTTTTAACGATACGTCTTCGTAAATTATTTGCGCTACACTTCATTCACGAAGCAGTAGGTCCGTAATTTGCGCGTGCGCTCCGTAAAACTGGCCGGCGTAAGCGCGCGTAATTTAAATGATCCCGTAGGGGGCGTGGATCATTTAAATTAGGCGCCTTCTCGCGCCGAACGTAGTGCACATGCTCCGTCGGGAAACTTTCCCGACGTGCATTGCGGTAAATGACGTCGCAAGGACGTCATTTGCTTCAACGTGAACGTAAATGGCGTCCAGTGCCATTCACGATTCACTTACGCAAACGACGTCATTTTCAAAAATCGCGACGCGGGAACGACGGGTATACTTGGCATTGGCTGCTCCTGCTAATAGCAAGAGCAGCCTTACGCAGAAACCGACAAACGCAAATGACGTAAAATGCGAACGCCGGGCGCGCGTACGGTTGTGAATCGGTGTGAGTATGCAATTTGCATACTCTACGCTGACCACTACGGGAACGCCACCTAGCGGCCAGCGTAAGAATGCAGCCTACGATACGACGGCATAAGAGCCTTATGCCAGTCATATCTTAGGCTGCAGTCGGCGTATCGAGCTTTCTGAATGCAGAAAGTCGATACGCAGGCGCTACTTAGCAATTACGCTGCGTATCTATGGATACGCAGGCGTAATTGCTATCTAAATCTAGGCCATTGTGTCCATGACCAGGAAACTCCCCAGACCTTAATCCCGTTGAGAATTTGTGGTCAATCCTCAAGAGGCGAGTGAATAATAATAAAAAAAAAACACAAATTCTGTCAAACTCGTTCATTGATTATGCAAGAATGGGCTGCCATCAGTCAGGATGTGGCCCAGGAGTTGATTGACAGCATGCCGGGGAAAATTGCAGAGGTCTTGGAAAAAGAAGGGTCAACACTGCAAATATTGACCCTTTGCATAAACGTGATGTAATTTGTCAATAAAACCCTTTGACACGTATGAAATGCTTGTAATTTTACTCCAGTATACCATAGTAACATCTGACAAAAAGACCTAAAAAGACTGAAGCAGCAGGCTTTGTGAAAATTTAATATTTGTGTCATTGTGAAAACCTTTGGCCACGGCTGTAGGGTGAGAGGAAAGTGCAGTAAAAGGAGCCAATCAGCTTAAATGCAGGCAAGAAGCATGCTAATAGCAGGTGAACGCAGATTGCCAGAGAAATGAACTCATTACTGTGCTGCTTCTCCTTTCACTGTCCAGTCACAGAGGCAGGTCCAGGGCAACCTGGGATCAAAGCAAGTGGGGTGAATGATGCTGGCCATCAGACTGGGGACACCTACCAGAAAAAAGTGTTGCAAGGGAAATCTGTGGAATAAAGGTAAATATTTCAGCCAAAAGCTTTTTTTGTTATTTTATCTTCTTATTTTTGGTTCTGATTTAAACCTGCTTACAGTTTCATTAACCTAGCAATTTTGTTTGTTGATAACATTGCAATGTAGGTAATAATTTCCATTACAGTAATAAAATAATTTCTGTGCTGACAGTTGGCTAAAGTGACACTGGAACCGTTTGCTCATGCTGTGGTTTCCTTTGTATACAGAAACCTTTTTCTTTCTTTTATGTAGGTTTTTGTGAAACACATTCAGCCTCAAGATATATCAAATGGACATCAATACCAAAAGACTTTACTGGGTGAAATTCTCAGCATTTCCTGCTTGTTGCGTACCCCTGGTGTGGTAGAAAATCATGGATATTTTTTAAACCCATCACGTTCCAGCTCACAGGAGATAAAAGTCCAAGAATCAAATATCCACCAGGTAAAACAATTCTTTCAGAGCCCAATTTACTGAAGGATGCCAGTCTGCTTTTCTTCTTGTCATAAACCAGATCAGAGAAAATGCATTTTGCAACCTCTTTTGAAAGCATTTCCCCAATGCTGACAATCATCTGGGCTGGTATCAGCATAGCATGGTCCACATGCCTACTGGTACTAAAGCCATAGGGGGCCAACAGCCGGCATGGCTCAGTAGGAGAAAGATTTTTACATTAACAATCTAAAGCAGAGTTTGTCAACCAGGGTTTGCAGAACCCTTTGGTTCCCCAAGAGGTCCCCAGGGGTTCCACCACGATCTACCCGTCAGTCATGGGCATCTGCTGGGTAGATCACATCCCCACTGCCAACACCTGCAGAGCAATGCAGGGAAGCATCTGTGATGGTGCTGTTTGTGGCAAACTGTTCCTCTCTGGCCCCTCCTGTCTATCCCAGGTCTTTGAATGTAACATGACATGGAATTGATGAGAGAGGAGGGGCCAGCGAGGAACAACGAGCCACAAAAGGATCAATCACGGGTGCTTCCCTGATATGCTCTCTATATGAAGAAAACTGCTACCCTGCTCTCATGTAATGTGCCCCATAAGGTGCCCTGCTCTTATGTAATGTGCTTTGCTGTGAACCCCATAATGTGCCCTGCTGTGTACTTCATAATGTGCCCTGCTGTGTACCCCATAATGTGACCTGCTGCCCCTCAATGTAATGTGCCCTGTACACTACTTATCTCAAGTTCCACCCAAAATTGAGCATCTGTGCAGAAAATAGCAAGCATGAGTTTCACATTAAATAGGTACATTTTTTTTTATATTTTTCATATTGATTTTGTTTAATACTATTTCTAAAAAAAACTGTTCTATCAACAGCTTGCTTGATCACATCGGCTATAGATGTGAACGTTATTTCTGGGTTCCCTGAGATCTCAAGCTTTTTGCCAAGGGTTCTTCCAAGGTAAAAAGGTTGAGAAACTCTATTCTTAAAGCGGGAGTTCACCCAAAAATCAACTTTCTGCAGTTAGATCCAGCATACTGCTGACATCTGCAGTATGCTGGTCTTTTCTTTTTTTTTGGTACTTATCGTTTTAGCAGTATTTCTTCTATGGCTCAGAGCGGGGATTACTTCCTGGTATAGGCGTTCCCGAAGACAAGCAAGTTGATTGACAGCCTCCGATAGCGCGTCACGGCTTCCGAAAATACACACGAGTGACACTCCGCAATTGACGGCGCCTGCGCAGTCAGCTCTACACGGCAGGCGCAGGCGCCGTAAACAGCCAAGTGTCACCTCGGCTGTTTTCGGAAGCCGTGACGCGCTATCGAAGGCCGTCAATCAACTTGCTTGCCTTCCGGAACGCCCATTCCCAGCAGGATTCCCCGCTCGGAGCCATAGAAGAAATACTGCTAAAACGATAAGTACCAAAATAAAAAAAAAAAGACCAGCATACTGCAGATGTCAGCAGTATGCTGGATCTAACTGCAGAAAGTTGATTTTTGGGTGAACTCCCGCTTTAAGCAATCCTAGCACTTAGGCTCTTTTCACACGGGATGGACTCTGTTGTGATCAGCAGGGGATCTGTGAGCTGAACCCCTGCTGATCGGAGCAGAGTGGCTGGATTACACATCCACGCCCACTCAGTTTCTGCAGAGCGGATGCAGACAGAGCCCACTCTGCTCTATGGGTGACCGGGAGTACCGGTAAGCGGACTCTACTGCCCATTTACACTCGGCTACCAACAATCCGCTCCACCTAAAAGGAGGAGATTGGGACCCTCTTTTGTATTTTTTAGCGGACTTGGGGGGTAGGCAGGTGTAAACAGACACAAGTCCATTTACTCCCATCTGTCTAGGAATACATGGACCTTTCGGTTAGGTCTGCCTGAAAAACTGACAGGCAGATCTAATCGGAACAGCCGCGTGAAAGGGGTCTTAAACTTTATTGTTACACTCAGTGAAGATGCTTTGTGAATCAGGTGTGGCATTTGCATTGTGTTACATTGTGATAATATCACTTTCTAGGCAATTTTTCACTTGCAGCATTCTATATTGTAGCTTGATGAATCGGGGCCATTGTGTTCTTCAAATTCCAAAATTGTATTTATTGAATTCGTAAATGCAGAACTTCAACACTCTGGGCTAGATTCATGTAGGGGCACGCATTGTTACGGCGTCGCAGCTTTATGCTACATATTTATGCTACGCCGCCGCAACTTACAGGAGCAAGTGCAGTATTCACAAAGCACTTGCTCTGTAAGTTGCAGCGGCGTAGCGTAAATGGGGCCGGCGTAAGCCCGCGTAATTCAAATGTGGAAGGGGGGTGTGTTTTATGTTAATGTGTGATGACCTGACGTGATTGACGTTTTTTTATGAACGGCGCATGCGCCGTCCGTGTACATATCCCAGTGTGCATTGCTCCCAAGTACGCCGCAACGGCGTATTGGTTTTGACGTGAACGTAAATTACGTCCAGCCCTATTCGCGAACGACTTACGCAAACGACGTAAAAAATTCAAATTTCGAAGCGGGAACGACGTCCATACTTAACATTGGCTGCGCCACCTAATAGCAGGAGCAACCTTACGTCGAACAAGCCTAACGTAAACAAATTGCGCCGGGCGTACTTACGTTTGTGAATCGGCGTATCTAGGTCATTTGCATATTGTACGCCGAAAACAACGGAAGCGCCCCTAGCGGCCAGCGTAGAATTGCACACAATTATACGCCGCCGTATTCAAGTTACGTTGGCGGAGGAAGCCTATTTTTTGAGCGTATCTGCCTTTGGGAATCGGCGTAACGATACGCCGGCGCAGATTTGAAATTCTGGAGATACGCCGCCGTAACAGCTACCTGAATCTAGCCCACTGTTTATTCATTTTTTGATTCTAAGTAATCTGTGAATGTTTTGTATATAAGATTTTAGGGCTTTTTTTAAACAGCTGAATAAGCTAAAATATGTGGAAACATGGAATTTGGTTTAAAGACAGAATAATTACTGATCATTTTTGGTTAGCTGCAATTGGTATGTAACTCTCTTTACTTATTAAATACAATGTTTTGTCATTTCTCTCTTGATCAGTTTATGGCGCAGTTTCATGAAAAGATTCATCAGCTTTTGAAGAACCTCCTTCAGTTATCTGCAGATACCAAGCACCAGATCTTGTTATGGCTAGGGAACTGTCTACATGCCAATGCTGGTCGTGGTAAAATTTGGGCCAGCCAGGTCCCTGAGATTTTCCTTCAGACCTATGCTTCCGATAGTTTCTTTTTAAACTTGGGCGCTGCCTTACTTCGCTTGTGCCAGCCGTTTTGTAAGCCAAAATCTGCTCGCTTGCTGACATTTAACTCAACGTACTGTGCATTGCGGGAGATTAGTGAAGAGGAACGAAGGACCTTTAATGTCCACATGAAGGGTGAGCACAGACAACGTAGATGTTGTCCTCTTTTTCATTATTGGAGGTGCCGTATCTAGTGATTGTATTTATTTATATAAGAATGGTGATAACTTTCTTAAGCTGGCCATACACGTAAAGATTTCTCCATAGAGATCCATAGATTTCCTCATACACACTGTTTAGCGTGGATCGATGAATCTCCAGATCCCATGCATTGCTTGGGACACCCAGCTCTCAAAATACATGGACAATGGCTGGAGCTGATTGACTACAGTCACTGTTCAGCCAACTTTTTTTGTCAAGACAGGTGATATCATGCAGAATGGGTTGGAATGGATTTCTCCTCCATTACTGTTCTAGTGCCAACACACAATTTGGGATTTTCCTTTACTTTTACAATGAACAGGACAAATGGAGAGGGCTAATCTCCTAAACAGGGAACAATTAAAAATGAAAGGTGTTCTAATCCCCCTCCACGCTATCCAACTCTAAATAAAAAAAATAATAATATTTTTTTTTTCTTTTTCGGGTAGATTAAGGGAGGGTTATAACCCCCTTCAGATTTTGTTTGCCATCTGCATTCCATTGTGGAGATTTCCCTTCTCTTCTACCCTATAGTCAAACAGGAATTGAGAGGAAATCTCTGCAAATTTAAGGGCGCCCGGCCACTGGTGTTCCTACTCTCTTCTTTCTGTAGCCAGCTACTAAGTCTTGGCATTAGCAGGCAGCCGCTGTTCCATTCACACATACAGGCAGGGGACTGTGTCTGTGTCCCCGACTCCCGAATGAATGGAAGCAAGCAAACATTCATTGATGGGCACTGGTAGGCTGCATTTGATGGGTGCTGGTGAGGCGGCATTTGATGGGCACTTCATTAAAAAGTTGGGGTATACATGGGCAGGGCAAAGGGGGTGGAGCCAAAGAGGGGGGGTCTGCAAAATGAGGTTTGGTCTAGGGTGTCAAAGGTCCTTGCAGCAGCCCTGCCCAGGGTCACCAGAACTAGTGTCCCCATTGGAAGATTTTTCCTCTAGTACTTTTCTGGGGACAACCCAAATTTTTACTTTCAATGATGATGGTTACCAGGACAAACAGAGGGTGAATCTCCCTAATGGGTACACAGACGGCAATAAAAACTGACAAGCATTTTAATATCTCTGCACTCTATCCAAAACAAACTTTAGTTGTACTTAATGTCCCACAAAAGAAAAACTAAACTGTTTTAACAATTCAAGTTAAAAATAGAAGTATTTCTTTCTATCTTCCCAATCCTTACCATTCTTACCTAATGTACCCTCATTCCCTATATACTTAACTTTGTCATTTTTCTTCTCCATATAGGACTCAACAAAGAGACTTGTTTGATTCCAACAGCCGATGACCAGCAACCAGACTTTCCTCCGACCTTCAACTTAGTGACAGAAAACTTGGTGCTCACGCAGTACACGCTTCATTTAGGCTTTCACAGGTACATGAAAAATAGCTTTTCATTTGGGCATAGGGTGAGTGAAATGGTGCGGGCATAGGGTGAGTGAAATGGTGCAACAATTATGTAGCTGCTACAAATTATTCAAACAACATTGTGGCTTTAGCAGTGTTCGTCTTTCAATAATTTTCTGTTTATCCGCACTATATGGAATTGTTGGTTTAGGTTAAAATAAAAGTGAATTAAAAGCATTGTAAGCAAAAGCATGGTCTTTAGTAATGAAGAGCTGTGTGGTTAAATGTTTCTTTATTGGCTTCGGTTAATAAGAAATCTTATTAAGTGCTGGATGTAAAATAATGGGCCCGGATTCACAAAGCATTTACGCCGACGTATCTCGAGATACGCCGCGTAAGTGCAAATATGCACCGTCGTATCTGTGCGCCGTACCCACAAAGATACGCCTGAAAATAGGCTTCATCCGACCAACGTAACTTTCCTACACCGGCGTATCGTGGGCGCATAGTTACGCTGGCCGCAAGTGGCGCTCCCATTGATTTCCTATTCAAATATGGAAATGAGGGAGATACGTCGATTCACGAACGTACTTGCGCCCGGCGCACAATATACGCGGTTTGTGTACGTCGTCTTCCGGCGTAAAGTTATTCCCCATATATGAGGCGCAACTCATGCTAAGGTATGGACCAGGGAACATGTAGTACGTGAATAGGGCTGGGCGTAGGTTACGTTCACGTCATAGGCAGTGATCCGTCGTATCTTAGGGAGTAGTTCCGACGTGATTCTGAGCATGCGCACTGGGATACGACCACGGGACGGCACATGCGCCGTTCGTTTTAAGTACTTGTATGGCACTCGGCCCATCATTTGCATGGGGTCACGCCTCATTAGCATGGCTCACGCCCACTTCCACCGGCTTACGCCGAGGGAACCCAGCGCAGTTTGGGAGGCAAGTGCTTTGTGAATTCGGTGCTTGCCTCTCTGCGCTACGTCGGCGTAGCGTATATGACAGGGATAGGCAATTAGCGGACCTCCAGCTGTTGCAGAACTACAAGTTCCATGAGGCATAGCAAGACTCTCACAGCCATAAGCATAACAACCAGAGGCAGAGGCATGATGGGACTTGTAGTTTTGCAACAGCTGGAGGTCCGCTAATTGCATATCCCTGGTATATGAGATACGTTACGCCGGCATAAATATGCGCCAATGTATGTGAATCCGGGCCATAGTCTTTAGTAGTGTTTCTTAACTCCAGTCCTCAAGGCGCCCCAGCAGGTCATGTTTTCAGGATTTCCTTTAAATGAAACGGCTGTGGTGATTACTAAGGCAGTGAAACTGATAAAATCACCTGTGCAAAATAATGGAAAGCCTGAAAACATGACTTGTTGGTGCGCCTTGAGGACTGGAGTTGAAAAACACTGGTCTTTAGTATTGGTGTACTGGAGTGCTGCATTGTTCTGTGTGAATCTTCTAATACAGCTGAAACATGTGTTTTATTTAATTTTTTTAAGGCTTGGTAGGATTGTGAATAAAATGCTTATTTAAATGCCGATTTCAGGTTGCATGAGCAAATGGTAAAAGTGAACCAAAGCCTACACCGACTGCAAGGAGCATGGAGAGATGCCCAGCAGAATGGCAGCCCTGGTGCCGAGAACCTAAGAGAACAGTTTGAGCGCCTTATGACAATTTATTTGTGCTTGAAAGCATCTCTAAGTGAACCCCAGACCCTACAGAACTGCCTCAATCTACAAGTCTCTACTGCTGTCTTGCTGGTGCAAATCGCATTGGGTAATCGAGGCACAGAACTGGTTCCACTCGCCTTTCCTCTGCAGGATGTACAGCACAGTGCCCTGGCCTATGTACCAGGTAACATTCTCTAATATGTGAGTAGCTGCAATTTAAAGTGCTGCAACTTCCACTGACCTTTCTTTCAGCTAACCTGTCTTGAGACAAAGCGTGCCTTAGGTAATAACAGTGCTGACGTCTTGTGCTTGATCATACCTGATCCCTGCATTTTCAAGGAGGTTTTACACAGTACACAGGATCTTAGCATTTTTCCAAGTTGATATAAAGTGATTCTAAAAGCAGAAGGTTTTTTACCTTAATGTGTTCTATGCATGAAGTAAAATACCCTTCTGTATGCAGATTTCCCCCAGCCCCCTCCTTATACTTACCTGAGCCCGATCTCAATCCAGTGTTGTGGATGAGAGCAGCGGCTTTGTTGGCTCTCTCTCTCCTTACTGGACAGAGAGGCAGCAGCTGGAGCCATTGGCTTCTGCTGCTGTCAATGACGGGCATTTAGAGGGGGGCGGTGTGGAGCCGCACTCTTTGTGTCAATGGACACACACAGTGCAGCTCATGATGGAGCCAGAGCAAACTGATTGCTATGGGGTGCAATCGGCAGGGGGGAGGCGCCAGGAGTGCCAGCAGGGGACCTGAGAAAAAGAGGATTGGGCTGCTCTGTTCTAAACCATTGTAGAGAGCAGGTAAGTATGTTTTTTTGTTATTTTAAAAAAAAATAGGTTTACAATCACTTTAACCACTTAAGCCCCGGACCAATATGCTGGCTAAAGTCCCAAGGTGTTTTTACAGTTTGGGACTGTGTCGCTTTAACAGACAATTGCGCGGTCGTGCGACGTGGCTCCCAAACAAAATTGGCGTCCTTTTTTCCCCACAAATAGAGCTTTCTTTTGGTGGTATTTGATCACATCTGCGGTTTTTAGTTTTTGCGCTATAAACAAAAATAGAGCGACAATTTTGAAAAAAATGCAATATTTTTTACTTTTTGCTATAATAAATATCCCCCAAAAACATATATAATTTTTTTTTTTCCTCAGTTTAGGCCGATACGTATTCTTCTACCTATTTTTGGTAAAAAAAAATCGCAATAATCGTTTATCGGTTGGTTTGCGCAAAATTTATAGCGTTTACAAAATAGGGGATAGTTTTATTGCATTTTTATTTTTTTTACTACTAATGGCGGCGATCAGCGATTTTTTTCGTGACTGCGACATTATGGCGGACACTTCGGACAATTTTGACACATTTTTGGGACCATTGTCATTTTCACAGCAAAAAATGCATTTAAAGCGGGAGTTCACCCATTTGTAAAAAAAAAATTTTCTCCCCTTAGCTTCCTGCTCGTTCGGTCTAGGGGAATCGGCTATTTGTATTAAAATATGAGCAGTACTTACCCGTTTTCGAGCTGCATCTTCTTCCGTCGCTTCCGGGTATGGGTCTTCGGGAGCGGGCGTTCCTTCTTGATTGACAGCCTTCCGAGAGGCTTCCGACGGTCGCATCCATCGCGTCACTCGTAGCCGAAAGAAGCCGAACGTCGGTGCGGCTCTATACTGCGCCTGCGCACCGACGTTCGGCTTCTTTCGGAAAATCGTGACGCGATGGATGCGACCGTCGGAAGCCTCTCGGAAGCCTGTCAATCAAGAAGGAACGCCCATTCCCGAAGCCCATACCCGGAAGCGACGGAGAGGATGCATCTCGTAAACGGGTAAGTACTGCACATATTTTAAAATAAATAGCCGATTCCCCTAGTAAAAACGAGCATGAATCTAAGGGGGAAAAGTGCCCTCTAAGGGTGAACCCCCGCTTTAAATTGCATTCTTTATTGTGAAAATGACAGTTGCAGTTTGGGAGTTAACCACAGGGGGCGCTGTAGGAGTTAGGGTTCACTTTGTGAGTGTTTACAACTGTAGGGGGGTGTGGCTGTAGGTGTGACGTCATCGATCGTGTCTCCCCTATAAAGGGGATGACACGATCGATACGCCGCCACAGTGAAGCATGGGGAAGCCGTGTTTACACACAGCTATCCCCGTTCTTCAGCTCCGGGGACCGATCGCCCCACTCGAGTGTACAAGTACAGGACGTATATATACATGCTTGTGCCCAGCCGTGCCATTCTGCCGACGTATATGTGCAGGAGGCGGTCCGGAAGTGGTTAAACCTTGTCCTGACCCAACACTAAGTCCCAACCTCAGACACGCACATGTCAAATGACAGAGTTTTAGTGGACAGGCACAAAATCAGCAACTGACTATTTAACTGCCCTTGTTTTCAAGATCTTTACTGTCCTACTGAGTTTTAATACTTCTGCATAACTTTGTAATTATTTTTTTGCTTTTTGCTTTCATCTACCAGCTCAGGCAGAAAAAAGATTGGGAAGAGCTAGGCCAAATTGTCAGGGCCGGACTTACCATTGGCCTTGGCTGGGCTCAAGCCCAGGGGCCCCACCCAATAGGGGGCCCCCTTTAAAAAAAAAAAAAATTTTTTTTTTTTTTTAATTTTTTTTTAGGGGTCCGGAGGTCCCCAGGGGCCCGGAGGCCCCAGGGCCCCGGACGGCAACCCCCCTTTTTTTTATTTATTTTTTGTAAAAAAATGTTTTTTTTTATATATTTTTTATTTTTATATATATAATATATAATATATATATATATATATATATATATATATATATATATATATATATATATATATATATTTTATTATTATTATTAAAGGGCCCAGGGGTCTCCAGGGCCCCCGGATGGCAACCCACCTTTTTTATTTTTTTATAAAAAAAATTACATTTTTTTTATATATATATATATATATATTTTTTTTTATTAAAGGGCTCAGAGGTCCCCAGGGCCCCATGTGGCAACCCCCCCTTTTTTATTTTTTTTATAAATGTTTATTTTTTTATTTTTGTTTATTTTTTTATTAAAAGGCCCAGAGGTTCCCAGGGGCCCAGAGGTCCCCAGGGCCCCCGGGTTTGGCAACCTCCCTTTTTTTATGTAATTTTTATAAATGTTTTTTTTTTTATTATTAAAGGGCCCAGAGGTTTATTTTTTCTTTTTATTAAAAGGCCCAGAGGTCCCCAGGGCCCCGGATGGCTACATATATTTATATATATATTTGTCTTCTTCTTTATTTCTTCTTTTTTTTGTAAAGGCCCCCCCGCTTCTCAATTTGCGGCAGCCCCCACGCTTCTCAATTTCAGGCGGCAGCACCCCCACCCCCCCTAGGTTCTCTGCTTCAGGGGGCCCATGCCTTAAGCTATGCAAGGGGCCCCAAAATTCCTGATGGCGGCCCTGTGCATACCTCCCAACACGCACGGATTCTGTGGGACTTTCCCGCACAGACAGCTTCTTCCCGCAGTTCCGCAAAAGGGTTAATTTTCCCGCACTGCAAGAGGAGGCAGCACGGAAGCAGGAGGAACCGGAGCGGTGTGTGGAGGACTGTGGCTGCTGAAGGGAAGAAAGCCGACAGCCGTGCTAATGACAGTCTGTGGCCCCGGCGGTTGGCACATGTGAGAGGCACTCCCCCCCTCAACAACTGCAAAATCCCCCCCCCGCTCAACAACTTTAATGCGCTCCCCCCCGCTCAACAACTTCAATTCGCCCCCCCCCCCCGCTCAACAACTTCGATCCCCCCCAATTCTCGGCTCCAGGGGGCCCCTTCAACACTCAAGCCCAGGGGCCCCCACCACCCTAAGTCCTGCCCTGCAAATTGTAATCTTCTGTTATATCCTTAAATGTGTTGTGTTGCAGTTACCCTCCTTTCTTTTACCCTATAAGAGGGAAGTATAGTGCTTTTCAGTGAGCATGTGTTGAGTGTTGTTGTAATCTTTACCTTAATTTCCCTTTTATTAATATACGAGCTTCACATTTGTACATGCTTGCTTTTAATGTTTTGTTGTATTAAATATACAGGTCTGTAGATTCACCTCTACAGGCAGCTCTGTGCTATCACTCCTGCATCACAATGCTTTCCTGCCACACAGCTAGTGCATTTTTTCAGTGGGTTGGGTGACATGTAGACTCATGTTGTAAGAATCTGTAATGAAGCACAGTTATGGTGTAGCATTGATAGGAAAAAGCAGAGCCTGTCTACATAATGAGAAAACATGGCTGTCCTCCATGTACTTGTATACAGTATCTCACAAAAGTGAGTACACCCCTCACATTTTTGTAAATATTTTATTATATATCTTTTCATGTGACAACACTGAAGAAATGACACTTTGCTACAATGTAAATTAGTGAGTGTACAGCTTGTATAACAGTATAAATTTGCTGTCCCCTCAAAATAACTCGACACACAGCCATTAACAGGCCGACCAAAGAAGTTGAGTGCATGTGCTCCGCGTCATATCCAGAGGTTGTCTTTGGAAAATAGATGTATGAGTGATGCCAGCATTGCTGCAGTTGTTGAAGCGGTGTGGGGTCAGCCTGTCAGTGCTCAGACTATACGCATCACACTGCATCAAATTGGTCTGCATGGCTGCTGTCCAAGAAGAAAGCCTCTTCTAAAGATGATGCACAAGAAAGCCTGCAAACAGTTTGCTGAAGACAAGCAGACTAAGGACATGGATTACTGGAACCCTGTCCTGTGGTCTGATGAGACCAAGATAAACTTATTTGGTTCAGATGGTGTGAAGCGTGTGTGGCGGCAACCAGGTGAGGAATACAAAGACAAGTGTGTTTTGCCTACAGTCAAGCATGGTGGTGGGAGTGTCATGGTCTGGGGCTGCATGAGTGCTGCTGGCACTGGGGAGCTATAGTTCATTGAGGAAACCATGAATGCCAACATGTACTGTGACATACTGAAGCAGAGCATGATCCTCTCAGAGACTGGGCCGCAGGGCAGTATTTCAACATAACGACCCCAAACACACTTCCAATATGACCACTGCCTTGCTAAAGAAGCTGAGGGTAAAGTTGATGGACTGGCCAAGCATGTCTCCAGACCTAAACCCTATTGAGCATCTGTGGGGCATCCTCAAACGGAAGGTGGAGGAGCGCAAGGTCTCTAACATCCACCAGCTCTGTGATGTCATCATGGAGGAGTAAAAAAGGACTCCAGTGGCAACCTGTGAAGCTCTGGTGATCTCCATGCCCAAGAGGGTAAGGCAGTGCTGGAAAATAATGGTGGCCACACAATATATTGACACTTTGGGCCACATTTGGACATTTTC